>NC_135613.1:73195709-73495888 GCF_053574225.1 Canis aureus
ATTACAGTGAGTCCAGAGACGAGGGGCTCAGAGTGTGAAAGGCAGGTCAGAGAAAGGATGCTGCTTCCACGATGGGCTTCCAAGGGCAGGGAGGAACCTTCGGGACCCAGCCCTTCCATGAACGGTGCAATACAAACCGTTCTTATGCTCTTATGTTCTTATGGGGTACGTGGCCCAAAGAGGAACGATCCCCCTCGCCAGGCTAAAATCTCCCAGTGTTTTAGTGATTACTGCATCTGGCACCCTAACTTTTGGGGATACAGACTGCCCCATGGCAAGGGTAGGCAGGCTGTTTTGGAGTAAGATGATGGTCACCAGGGGAGGCTCTGTGGGATGCTGCCCCCCAGTCTCCAACAGTCCCCTCAGATCCTAGCCTCTAGGACAGACACAGACAAGCTGGCTCTTCTCTGGACAAATTCCTTGAGTGGGTGGCCACCTGTTGCGGTGGCCTCAGGGAGGGGGCTCTCAATTTTTGCCAGGGGTCACTCTTGTTGCTGCCATCCTAGGGGATACCTTCTTAGGTCAAGATTTGTCACCACTGCCCTCACTCCTCTGGATAACTGAAACAGCTGACCTGCTGGACAACGAACAAGTGCTATGAGCATTTTTCATTTAATTCTCCCCAAAAGACCCATGATGTAGATGCTATTATTACCTCTATTTAATAGTTGAAGAAAATGACAGTGAAACAGGGTTAGCAACTTGCCTGAGGTCAACTAGGTGGAAGATGGCAGAGCTAGGGCTCCAGCCAGGCAGGCTCCTGACGCTGCACTCTGTATTGCTAGCAACGTCCCCAGCACGCTGCCCCCAGCCACCTGGCTCCTCTGCAGCCCCAGGCTGTGCCTCCCAGCAGCTGCCCTTTCCCCAGCCCTGCTGCAGGTCAGGGGCACACTGGTGAGTGCTGTCACCCTGGTCCAAGCTGCGAGTGCTGAGGACAACTCCCTCTCTCCCCCTGCCTCCTTCAGGGGTCCTGGGACCCCAGCTGGAGGAAGTGCCTGTCAGAGCCAGTCAGGTCAATGTTCTCCACGTCTCTCTACAGCCTGGGGCCCCAGCTGCCTTGCAAAGCCATCACTGAGATGATGAACTAAAGGAAGCGAGGACAAATCCAGAGTGTTTATACTCTTCTGGGAGTAGAAAATGAAATGTGACTTAAAAAAAAAAGTCTCCCTCGGGCTTTCAGGATTTGGGGCTGTTGATGCTATTCACACCTTTTCTTTGTCCCTCACTGCCACCCTGCCTGAGGGTCAGAGGCTGAGCAAGTCCATACTGAAGGGGTCCTCTCGGAGGGCTCCCTCCTTTGAGGGAGTGGGGAGAGTTGTCTTCCTGGACCCCAAAGAGTCCCGTGGTCCTGAAGGAATCACTGCCCTTCTCTGCCTGGGCTTAGGATCTCCACGTCTGACATCCCGGGACTTGGTGACACTCTCATTCTAAACCTTGGCGCAATCCACCACCACCAGGGGAAAACCAGTTCACTGTGTATATTCTCAGACACTGACATGGCACTTGAGTATGGGAGGTGCCATCCTGAGCATGCTGGTGACATGGATTCACTGAATCCCGGGACAACCTTCTGGGCGGTTTCACTATCATGCCCATCCCAGGATCAGGGAAACTGAGGCACACAGCTAGTAGGCAGCAGAGCCGGGAGGAGACCAGGGCAGTCTGACACAAGGGTCCATGCTTGCAGTCACTGCCAGGGCTGCCTCTCTGCCAGCTGTGCCCATGGTCCCTCTCAGAAGGCCCAATATGCTTCCCTCTCTGGGACAGAGGGGTCCTCTCACTGAGGACTGAGTGCCACCTTGGTAGTCAGAGGGCCAGTTCCAGTCACTTCTGGTTTGCTGTCTGGCCTGAGGTGCCCATGCAAACCTAGGAGCTAGGGTCTAATCCAGGATAACACAGGCTGCAGCTCCCAAACAAAGCCACATTGACAAAGCCCTCCTCTCCCCGAGGCCTCTAAGCGGGTGCATCGAGGGGCACGAAGCGTTTTGTAGGTTATTATGCGGACACACATGTGCCCAGATGCCAGCGAGGCAGAGCTGGAGGCTTCACACCCCACAGCCTTGGCCAGGCTGCTGCAGAGAGCTCTGGAGTATGATATCATCCAGGGACTGTCAAGTGCTAAACATCTGAGATGCTTGCAATCACAAACAGGAGGATCTAGTGAGGCGGGGTGGGTCAGGCTAAGCTCCCAACATTGACCTCAATACCTAGGATGGGAGGCAAGCAGGTGAGGTTGGCTTGGGGCTCCTGTCCCCATCCTCACAGCCACCCCATCTCACTGGATCCTCCCTCCCTTCCCTCCTCCTCCTTCTTCTCCCATCTCCCGCTCGCTCTGACAAGCAGGGAGCATCAGTGTAGGATCAGGGGACCCTGCTGCCATCTGTAGAGAGGAAAATGAGCCTCATCGACCCAAATAAATAGAATAAGCCCATGCAGAGGGAGAGTGGCTGCTGTGAAGACGACCGAGGCACGGTTTGGGGAGGCTCTTGCAGGGAGAATGGGGGTTGGGGCTCAGAGGCCCCCCACTTTGGCTTATTCCAAGCCTCGGAGGAGACCGGGAAAGGGGATCGCAGCCTCTTTCTCCACCATGATCAAATACAAGCCCGAAAGGGGGCCTGTAAATATAGTGAAGCAGATGACAGGCATCACTACGTATTAAAATGCAAGCGACCAGAGCTTGCCTCCTGCCGACGCTGCAATCCGCCTTGGAAAGGACTGCTAGGCCAAGTTCAATCAGAGGCACGGGGCAGCCCTTCCTCCTGTCACCCAGATATTCATTTATTCAAAACAAACACGCACTCAAAGTCTTTTTATTCTAGGTGAACAAAGCAAACATATTCTGCAGGCAGAAGAGCCCCCCGCCCCCAACTCAATGTGTTTTCATTAATATAAATTGTTTGCAGTAGGCAAATTAATTCTAGAAATGGTTTTTAGACATGGCAAATCTTTCTTGTAAAGCAAAGGATGTGCGAGGGCCCTCTGCATTTTCGTATGCACCAGAGATCTTAGGTAAATATAATAATGCTGATAATGATAATCGATGCTTATTACAATGGTCAGGCTTAACAACCGGCAGCGCGCAGAGCTCACTGGAGTGGCTGGATTCAGAGTCTGAGTTGTGTGGAACCCCAGGGAGCGGGCAGGTGACATGAGGTACAGAAAGCTTGAAACTAGGGACTTCTTAGTGTATCTTGACATCTGCCTTTGTAGAAGGTTTCCCGGTTTAATTCATGAAACAGACAGGCATAGCCCCATTATACAGTCGAAAGGGTGAGGCCCCGCGACATTGAGTGGGTTGGTCCAGGTTACTTACTGGATAGTAAGGGGCAGAGCTAGGACTGAAATTCAGATTACTTTGGGTCACAGCTCCTACTTCCATCAGACCAGGGCTCTTTAACTTCAGGGATTTGGGTCCCACTAGGAAAAAAAAATTTTTTTTTGCCTTATCCAAATGCCTCTGTATTGTTATTTATATAATATTCTTCTCAAAATCGACCTTAAATCACCAAACACCTTTTGGCTGGCACCATCTATGATAATGAAATCCATGAAGCCACGGGCTTAGGTGTGCTAGTTCCAACTTTTTAAAAATAAAGATGAAATACATAACTTCTTTTTTTAAGTGTTTGTCTATGCGCTGCCTAGAATCGCCTGGTATACCACGAAGGCACGTGCGCCACATTTTGCGAAGTACAGGCTTACGCACAAAAGCTGCAGCCTGACACATCTAAGCTGTTCTCATCATTCCTGACTGTCCCACCCCCAATACCTGCCGGTTCCTCCCACACAAGTCCTGCCAAGGGGTGTGTGCCGTGTGTCCTCTTCAGATCTATGGCCCTTCTGTAGCTTAGAGATGGAACATGAGGCTGAGGATGGAATATGACCTGAGCTTGGCTGGGTCCCCTAGCTAGCTAGTCCAAGCTCCACTAGCTATCCTATCTGCAGTGTGGGGTGTGTCCCAGGGCAGTGGCCAGGAGGAGACCGGAAACCACGAAGACCCCCTACATGCAGACTGGGTACTGGATGAGGACAAGGAAGTATTGCTAATTTTATAAGTGGCAATAAAGATCATATGGCTGGCTCTCTGGGAAGTAGCCCTATTTCTTTTAAAGATTCATACTGAGTAAAATAGATGTGAAATTTATAAGAGGCCAGGATTCATTTTAAAACAGTTCAGCACAAAGTAGCCCCGAGGTGGACAAATCTTAACAGTTGCTGAAGCTGAGTGGTGGGGTGATGGGTATAGGGAGTTCATTATTTTACCCAGTTTGGATTATTTGTATGAAGCATTTTTTAAAAATGGGGAAAAAAAATATCCTAGCTCAGATAGCGTAAGAAAGGGAGGCGTCAAGACCTATAAAGGCAGTAGCAGAGTTAAGGGGGTGAGGCGGGGTCTTTGAGGGAGAGGAGGTGGTTCCAGCAGCCCCTTAACCCAAAAAGCATCCTCAAAGTTTGCCTTCTGCTTCTCAGCCTGGCCAGGTTTCTCACTTAACCGCGGCATGCCGTCATGAGCGCCTGCCTCTGTAATGAGGAGTGATGTATAATTGATGAAAGCACAATGTGATACAGTCACAGAAACCTCGTCTGCTGGAAGACATCTGTTCAGCACATAGAATCCACTCAGCTACTGTCACAATGCATTTACTGTATTGTATCGAAGCCCCAGGAATATGCGAGCACCGCGCAAGCTGCGATCTGTAATATTATATGTCTTGGGACGTGGAGAGGTAGGAACCCACGCTTCTGTTTTTGATATTTATGTGTCTGGGCTGCACTCCCTCTGCCTCCCTTGCTCTGCCTGCACTGCTTCAGCGTCCTCCTCATAAATTACCTCTGCTCTCTGACGGGCTTTTAGCGGACTCCGGGCCGGAGTCTAACTTCTCTCCCTCAGAGACTTGTGTCACAGAAGCCTTAGGGAGCCGCGTTCACGGCACATTCTGGAAACAGGGAGGAGCACTTCGCAGGGAGGCGGCTCCCAGAGACTCTGCCTGTTGGTGCACCCAGGCCCCTCCCCGGGGCCCACCTCCAGACTGAAGGCTCCTGTGAGGTCTTTGTCCTCCATCCAAGTGGGTTTTCTGCAGGTCTGGACAAAGGGGAAGCAGGGCTGGGTAGAAAGGGAGCACCCAAAAAGGGCCTTGGCATGGATGCCCTGGGCCAGGTCAGGCCATGGGCCCCTGATCTGGGCTGCTTATCTCCACTGGGGAGGCAGATGTAGGATCCCTGGGCCGGGCCAGAAAGCTGTGCCGATCTGGGAAGGGCAGGGGCCCTGGGACACCAGCCATCCGGACCTCAAGTGTCATCAGTTGGGTTCCGCAGCTCTGGGCACTCCATCTTACTCTCTTGGCTAAGTCCTAGCCTATAGTCCCTCCACTCCTGGAGCACACCTTCTCCTGGACACCACCGTGTCAGGTAAGAATGCCTCAGAGCTTGGGTGGAATCAGGGCAGTGCACCCTGTCAGCCCTCATACTCAGAGTTCAGTGTCCTCATGTGGTCTTAAGCATTGTGCATGTTCTTTTTAGGGGTCTTCCCTGGGGTCTGGCACAGGGCTACAAAGACCCCTCCATGAACTGGACATCTAACTTCGAAGACCTCTCACCATTGAGGACTAGAGACTACTAGGTTCTAGGTTCGCTAATGGACAGTAGGCATCGTATTAATAGCTAAATAGCTACACGGTACCATTACGTGCCTGGCAATGTTCTAGGTGCTTTACAGCATTCAATAATACAGCCCCATCCATAGCCCTCTGAGGTGGAAACAATTATTAGCCCCATTTCTCAGATGTGGACACTGAGATATAATAAGGTGGATTCTGTGCCTCAGGGTCATATAGCTAGTGAAGGATAGAAGCAGGCTTTGAGCCCAGGTAGTCTGGTTCCAGCACCCAAGCTCCCAGCCTCCCCACTGAACTGCTGCCAGGACAGAACTCAGAAGGAAAGGCTGTGACATCAGGCAGCTCTGGGTGTGAACTCCAGCATCGCTTCTGGAGTCTGGGTCGCGACTTCCTGCAGGCTCAGTGTTCTCTCCTACAGATGTGCTAAGAACAGCCACCTCTGAGGGTCACTGTGAAGATGAGATGAAATCAGGCTCCAAAGTGTCTAGCACGGTCCCTGGTCACTTATGTGTCACTAAACAGGAGGGTGTTCCTGCCCCACCCCTGCAAAGAGGGGATAGTGGGAAATGGCCTAACCTCTCCATCCACTGATAAATGGTCTAAAGGACGTGATGTGTTTGCCTGCCCCGCCCTTGGCAGGTGGCTGACCAAACTGTTCTACACAGAGATGCTCGCTGGTCAGCACACTCTGGCCTGGCCACTGAGAAAAACAGACATCTTTCGCCTTTGAGCACAGGTGTCTGCTTTCCCACCCTCTCCCACCTGTCCCCCATCTCTTGCACATCTTCCCTAAAAAGGCAGATTCCCCTAGGCAGCTACAAAGCTGCCTCATTGTGGGCCTCACAGGGGCTGTGGGTCACTCAGGGGGTATCTCTGGGCTGCTGTGTGGTGCCTTAATTGGAGTCTGGCAAATGAACCGTGAGGATGAATGCTGTTCCATGCCACCTGCAGAGGGGAGCATGAGGCTGGAGAGAAAAGATGACATCTGACCACCCTGAGCTGGTGTACAGGCTTCCTACAACCCCCTGTCCCAGAGGCTTGGTCGGCACTAAGCCTCATTTATCAGAAGACCAAGGGCTGTGTGGGCTTGAGGCCGTGATCTCCTCCGGGTCTTGGGATTGAGCCTCACATTCAGCTCCCTGCTCAGCAGGGAATCTGCTTCTCTCTCTCCACCTGCCCCCCACTTCAGGCCTCCAGAAACAAAGGGGAGGTAGGTCTTACCTGGCAGGATTATTCAGGGATGTGAGACATCAACCTTTTTCAGTTCTGCCAAAGCAAAGGGAAAGGGACAAGGGAACTAAAGGAAAACCTCAAGGAATTCCAAAAGACATACACAGATATGGGTCCCTATTTTTTGGGGGGGGATCTCTATTTTTGACTCCATTTCAGCCCTAGAGGAAATTTCTTGCTGTTTCTCTGTGTAGGGTAGTATGTCAGGCCAGCGCTTTCCTCTGTGAGTCTAAGTATCTTCATGTACTACATGCCAGTAGCACCCCTTGGTCATCTGGACAACCAGTTATGCCCCTCCACCACCCATGTCCAAACACCCCACAAGGAGAAGCCCTTCTGATGTGCCAATGTTCCTAGTGAGGCACCCACACCTGCTCACGCCTCTTGTCCTAAGACTCCAAGAACAGTCACGACTTCCCCCTGGGCATCAGCTTCTGCAAAATAGGGCGCTGTGCTCTAGCCTGAACATGTATGATCTAGGTGTCCCCAGGGGTTAGATGACCTCCTATAGCCAGCCCCGGGTCCTTCTCTGGCTTTTTACGTGGTCCTCTCTCCCTGGTCAGACTCCTCAGGTCCCTCCCTGGTTTGTAGCATCCCCAGTCCTCCCCCAAGGGATCTTTAGTCCTCTGTGGTTGAAGCCCAGGGAGGGAAGGAGGAGAGAGAGGGTGAAGGGCATGTCCCTTTCCACCCTGGATAGACCCTCTCTATTATTCAGTTTGCCTGTCATCCCCTGCCCTCTGACAGTTTCTATGGTGGGATTTTAATTCCTCATTGTTACCTTTGTCAAGATGGGTCTCCTCTATAGTTCACCCTTGCCTTTCTCTTCAGCTGTTCTGTTTTGCATTTCTATGGTGGGTTTCCTCCTTCCTGATATAATGATTACTCTGTCTTTCTCTTTCACTCACACAATCAGACACACACACACACACACATACACACACACACACCCTTTGATATTTCCTTAAGACACTTCTCTGAAGAGATGAGGGTGAAGGAAGGCTATAGGGGAGCTTTAATGAGGAAGGCTTTCTTCATGGTAGGGATGGGGGAGGGTTGGAGAGAGTCATTAGAATAGGGATCAAGGAAGTCAGTGGAGCCACAGTCTCTGAAGGGCTTTTAAAAAAAATCTACTTTTTTCCTCATTAAAACATAATACATATTCATTTTGAGAAATTTGGAAAATTTTAAATAGCAGAAATAAGAAAATAAAAATCAGCCGTAATCCCACCAACACGAGAAAGTCAATATGTTGATGCTTTTGGGTGCATTTCTTTAGTCTTTTTTGGGGGGAGGGGGTGTGAGATCAGGTTTTATATGAAATTTTATATGCTGTTTTTTCTCACTTTATAGTATAATAAGAGCTTTTCTTCTATATCATTAAATCATCTTTGAAAGCACCGTTTTCACACTACATACTACTCCCCTCTGTGGATAGGCCATGATAGACCTTTCAGGATTCCCAGAACCCCAAGATGCTAGGGCTAGCCTGGCTTAGCAGTTCCACAAGAATGGAACTCACAAGACAGAAGGTGAAGCTCTCTCCCTCATGCTGCATTACTTCACAGTAAGGAAGAGCATGCTAATGTCAGTGCTCATCCCCACCCTCGTGTGGGCCACCCTGAGGTGGATTTTTGCCAACCCCATGTATGGTGACAAAAGCAACCTTTCAAGTTCTAATTCCACCACAACCTATGTAAGACCATCTTTCTCAACCAACTTCCCAAAGTGAAGGGATAGAAAGGAAGCAAGCTGTAGAAATATGCAGATAAAAGTGGCTAAGGAACAAAATGTCATGTCTTAAGCTCCATGACAAAATCATGCAGGAGCAGGAAACTTATTAATAAAATCATTTTTTGTTCTGTATTGTCCATGATAAATGACCACACTCAGCATTAGTAACTACAAACATACCCAGGGAAACGGATATCCACACAAGCCTGTTGCTCTGGCTGAAAGCAGTGGATGGAATCCAATTTTGGGTTTGAAGGTAATTTTCACAGCCCCAAGCAAAATTATCTTAGAGAGCTACCACCACCACACATGCAATAAAAGTAAGACCACTGTGGCTAAAGTGGGGGAATTTCCCCCCAGAACTATAAAAGATCTCGGGCAATGGATCTAAGTCCAGCGCTTTTGAAACAACAAGCTCTACTCTTAATGGGATTCTTAAGAAAACAACCTCCCTGAAACTTCAGAAAACAACCTCCCTGGAACTTCAGAGCATCTTCCAACCATAACTTGCCATTCCTCTCAAGAAAAAAATCCCAGCAGGGCATGCCAAGGGCATCGAGCAGTAGAAGGTTAAGAAGGAGAGATAACTGGAAGCCCACTTCTAATTGCAATAATATATTTCTATGCTTGAGTGAAATTCAATATGAGAGAAAACAGATGCAAGATGAATACCACTATGTGTCTCAGTTACTGCCTATGGAATCTGCTTCACAATGCTCACAAAAAGCAGTGGAACCATGCATCCTAGACAAATAATGATGAGGCAAGGGAAGTGGGAGACAGATGTGGGGAGAAAGATGCAAAAGGGAGCACATAGGTATGCTGTGCAAAAAGTTAATACTTATGAACCAATGCTAGCCAAGGCTGACACACGTGTATTCAATGCATAAAAAGGAAACTCCAAAAAGAGCTCATTGTTTTGAATGTGGAGGTAAATCTGGTCATCCAGTCTGTTACTATAAAAGGTTCCTAGGAAAAAAAGAGGGGAAACCCAGTAGCTAGCTTTGGGATCAACTAGTTTGGCATTTACAAGGTTTCCATGTCAATGAATTTGTCACTGCTGTGGGGTTTCTTTTCCCTTGGCATAGAACGGTTACAGTGATGAGCGGTCACATAAAGCACAATATAAATTTTTATTATTATTGGACGGTGCTGTGGCTGGAACTGCACGGTTCTGCATGGAGGTTTTCAGACATATTATAATTACATTCTGTAGGTTTGCAAATAATGACATAACCCAGTCACCTTACTGTGGATATGATTTATTACAAATAACAAAATGTTATTATATGGAAATTAGCTTCCACACAACAGCTGACTGGAGGGGAATGCTCCAGAGCCACTTTAATCACGAAGACAGGAACCCGTGGCATTTCAGGACCTGGGACAGCGCCAGAAGGTCCTCAGTCACCCTGCTTGCCAGAAAGACCTCTGTAAAGAAGGATCTAGAAGGAAAGTGTGTGAGGGCAGGGCAGTGAGCAGTTAAGATCCAACCTGAGTTCAAGGCCAAGCCCTTTGTCAGCCTGGGAGAAGGAGCTGCCATGGATTACTTTTGATTTTTCACTCGGGTGCTGCCTTCTCCTGACCTCCTTTTGCAACGTAAATGTTTATTCTCTAACTTGAAAATTGTCAAGCCCAGAATCGTCATCCAGGAGCTCCCTTTCTTTTTCGCATCTTTCGAAATACTGTCATTATTTTTAAGAAGAAGAAGAAAAAATTCAACCAGAGTTGAATTCACGGAGCAAATTGAGCACATGAGGCATGTTATATCCGGTCCTCTCCATGAACTTAGGCCAGGCCTGGGGCAGGGGTGGGGGATGTGGGGGGTGGAGTGGGATACAAAAAATATACGTGAAGAATCAAAAAATTCATTGGTTATTTAGTTATTTAATGTTCTCCCACAGGGTGGATGTCGTTGTTTATGGGAAAAAAAAAAAAACCAGAATATGACACTCTTAGAAATTCTGTCTTGCTTGCCTCTTTCCCACCATAAAAGCTTAAGAGATCTGAAATGCCAGCCTAACAGATGTACCCATCCTGCTTATTTCCTGAGATTTTCCAAGGGGATTACCTTTTGGTATAATGCAGTTTGACAAGGTAAAAATAAAAATGATAATAGTTTCCATAGGACCCTAATGTTTTCCCATATCCTATGGGTAAAACCGATTACCCCATTTAACCTATAAGTAGGAATTAGTTCAGCAACTTGCCCGAGACTGAAGAGTAAAGGAAAAATCAGCACTCAGGTTTGCTAATATCCCAATCCCAGATATGGCGTGCTCTATTCATCAGTGTCTAGGGTGATTTAAGGGATGAGAGCTGTCCAAAGTGCAGCATAGGGCCCTCTGGCTGAAACAGTATGCTTTCCCCTTACCTTGGGAGTCCTTGACTCTATGGAGAAATTCTGGCTTTTGTGTCTCTGTCTACATCAGGCCCATAAAATATGGACTCCAAACCTTTCTTTGCCCTTGTCTATATGACTTCAGGGTGTGGGGTAGAGGTAAGCTGAAAAGGGGGGAACATGTGCAGTGTGGCAATGGGCAGCTGTGCCAACTTCCATTACGGCATCTTGGGGATGCAGTTATACAAAACCCAAGTGTGTTTGTTGTTTTCTCAAAATCTGGGCTAAACTGTTTTGGTTTAATTTGAGTAAGAGCTCTGAGAGCTCTAAGGGGACCTTCTGACTGTCTCATTTTGGAGCTGGGTTTCTGGTGTCTATTTTTTTGAAATTGGTACCCAAAGTTTTGAAAGAATAAATGCATTAAAAACTTAAACACCCGGAAAGCAATCACTCAGTGACATTTAATAACACTAATGTGGTGGAATTACAGTTATTATAGTAATACGGATCTCAGCACCAGTTTCCTTTCAGTAATTAGAGTATTTCTGACCAATTAACATGAAACATTTTTCTCCAGCTTGGGGTAAACTTCTGGTGGTTGTTGCAAAACCAGAAACCTTTTCTTAGAACTTCACAGTGAAAAGCCTCCCTCTTCTTGCCCTATTTCCTAGCATGACTAGGTGACACTGGATCCATCCCTATTTTGCTACTAGGAACATGTAGCTTCCTCTCCCTTCACCATCCAGCCCTAGGCTACTGGATGTCTAAGTTTAATTCTGGTCCATACTCTTTCTCACCTCTGGAATAACGGTGGTGGGAAGGGGTGAGAAGACTTTCCCCCAAAAGTCTTCAGTGGATCCTTATTATTTAGATTCACAGAACTATGGGATGAGCCCTTAGAAACTTTCTAGTGTTGGATCATTCTCTTTGGAGTATGGATGCCTTTCTCCAAATAAAATCTCACGTAGAACCTTTAGGTATAAAGTGGATGGGAAAGGTGATGCTCTGGATGAAACCCCAATGAGGGATTCAGAGCACCCTCTGCTCAGTAGCGCTCCAGCCCCGCTCCATACCGTATGAACATGGTGTTCTTCTTCTCCCCCAACACAAGATATCTGCCACCATCCCTACTTTGAACAAAGTAGACTCCAATCCAGTATTCAATACGGTAAGAGCCAGAGGACCCTGACCTTAGTTGGATTTCAGCTGGCTCAGAAGACGGGCATACAGCACACACAGATGTACAAACATCAGACCAACAGCGATATATGCTCACAGATAGGAACGCCCAGCTCAGCTTCTAGGACTCGTTGCTGTTGCTGACACTGGGGGAGCACAGAGTGGGAGCCCCATTACCCCAGGGAAGGGCCAGGTTCTGCATTTGAATCTCGGCTCTGCAAAGGTGTGTGTTCTGGAGCAAGTTACTTAACTTCTCAGTGCCTTATCCTCCTTATCTGGTGACATGGTGGGTAATACTCATAGAACCTGTGCTATAGAGATGGGGTGAGAAGTGGATGAGTTTATTCTGAGAATAAGCATTGATTTATCAAAAGGCCCCCAAATGAAGGAAGTATTAAGTGTTGGTGTCCCTACTACTGACCACCCTGATTTACCTTGCCTGGTCTCTGTGCCTGGCTTTTCTAAGCACCTACATGGAAGTTTCTGGAAGTTAGGTTGGGGCAGGGCTTCATGCACCACAGAGGGAGGGCTTTTATTGCCTTGTTCTTTGCAGCCCCTCCTTTCTCTTCCTGGGCCTGGCTGGCCAAGCGGGAACATCTTGCAGGCACGTGACAGCCTCTCTCAGCTGAGCTGCGATGCGTAAAGGGATTTATGGTTGTAGAGCCACATCTCATTCTGGATCATGTCAGAGAGTGAATCCCCACTCTCTGCTCACAGCTGTGCACTAGCAGGCCTGCCCTGCAGAAGGGAAATGCCAGCTTCCCTCTCTCTTGGGCTCTGGGTCCCACTGGCCATCCCTCCCCACACCACAGGATCCCCTTGCTTCCTACTCCCTTTGCTTCCCACCAGAGGAGGGAGGAGGGATGGTTTGAGCCACCACATCAGGCAGTGACAATTAAGCCTATTCAGAGCCAAGTCATTTGCATGCAACTCCTCACCAGGCGGAAAACACTCAACCTGTCATTATCTCCTGGCATTGCTGGTGACTGTGCCATGCGGCTTGTAGAGATGGCGGCTTCTTTCCCTTGGGCACTGCCAGGCAGGGAGAAGGTGATAGATGAAGGGCCCAGAATCTTCTCCTGCCCTAGCTGGCTTCTGCAGGAGGCCAGGAGGCTAGAGCCAGGGGAGGAGGTGGCATGGGACAAGGTGATAGGACTCCATGGACCAAGTTGCGCTTGGGCATTGGGGAGGGTCTCTGGAGGCCACAGCAGGAGTATTGGAAGCAGGACAGGAATTGTCTGAGGGTAGTTCTTACCTCCTCAGCTGGAATTTTGAATGAGATTATCTCTTGAAAAGTATGAAAAGCCACCATTTTGTTGTACACCCACAGAGCAGTCTCTGTAGCAGCTGCTCCCTCAAAGGCACTCCAGCTGTTCCCTGCCCCCACGCTGCACCCACTACTTCTCCCTCTGTCCCTCTCCTACCCCCATCTCTAAATAAACCACAGTAAGATCCAAATGCTATGATGCCAGGGTATGCTGGTCCAGCATTTCTGGTCTCAGAGACAAAAAACACCCAAAGGCAGGGGATCTCACATTGATTCCCGATCTTGGGTCATAAGCCCTTCACAGCATATCAGGAAACGGGGTTCAAAGGCCTTATCCTCAGGGTGGGGGTGGGGGGATGTTGAAACACTTCATCGGAGATTTACTTTACCTGTTGAGACCAAGAGAGTAACCAGCTTAGGCCCCCACCCCACCCCACCCCAAACAGGACTAGCCTACATTTAGAGCAGATGGTACCACTATGAAAGATCCAGGAGCACTACACCATCCAAAACAATACTCAGTATCCACTATGACCTGAAATTCCACTGTTTGTGTTTTATTCCTTTCACTTAAACCTTTGATCCTGGTTTAAATGCTAATACCCCTGAGAGAGGCAACACCATAAAATGTGTTCAGTTATTTACTCCTTAGAAAGAAAAAACTTCTACAGCCTTTTCTGAGAGTAAGCATTAGAAAGAAAAAGAGGGACACAATGAGAATATCCCCCCGTGAATGGGTGGGAGCAGGTTTTACCAGCAAGAGGGAAAATGCAGAAAAAAAAAATTGGGGCAGGGAAATCCAGCCTTCCTCATATTTCTTCCCAGGACCAGCTCTGACTCACTGGTTCCTGGGACACAGAGACCTGAGCACACTGGAGCTTAACCAAGCCAGCCCCGCTGAGTGTCCTCCATCCTGAGTTAGGCCTCCCAGGACAGCAAGGCCCTGCACTCAATCCCCTGAAAAGGAGCTCGAAGGACCACCTTTTAGTTTCATTACAGTTTCTGCTGCTGTAATGAGGCCACATACCCACAAACCCGGGTTTCTTTCTCTTTTAAAGGCACAGATGTATCAAAAGGACAACAGCTCTTCCTGTCTCTGCTCCCACCTCAGAATCAGCAACTTTACCTGGCGCTTTCAGAATACTAGTTGATGTGGTGCCAGTACCTGGTGTTGGTAGGAAGGCAAGACTCCCCACATAGCTGATGCTCAGAGACAGCAGTGCAAGGTCCCATAGGAGAAAGGGCAAACAGAGTCCAGTGGCCTGGCTATGGAGGAGAGCCAGAGTCCTCCAGCTCCTGGCCTGGAAATTCCCAATGGGCTGCAGCCCTCACCCTAGAACTGCTGCTAAACTGCATCCTAATTTTGCCCATTTATGGTGCCTCTATCCCGAATCAAATGCCACTGCACAAGGCTTCCAAGCTGTGGGAAATCTATGTGTGAGTAGCTTCGTGGCTGAGAGCTCTGGGGTCAGGCCCATTTGAATATTCCCCTTGTCATGTGCCGAGTGACTGCAGGCAAGTTAGTGTCTCCAGGCCTCAGTCTGTTCTTCTGTAAAATGATGAACCACCTAAGTCAAAGCTTGCTGTGAAGATCACAGGAGACAATGGATACAAGGCCTGAGACATAAATGTTTGCTATTTAATTTTATTATTTCCTAAAGCGTAAGGCTAGTGCCACAGGTTAATGCAGCAGTATTCACTCTGAAGGACGAATTTTTCAATTCAAAGAGGGGAGACCAACTTGCCTCATTCAGCCAGGGGCAAGAATGCAGTCATTTGGAGGTGGGAAGCCTGGTCTAAGAGTAACTTGGGAATGTCAATGGATAGAAACAGAAAAACTTAGGCAATTTCCTGAATGATCTTGAAGACAGAGATCTTTGCAGGAGGGTCAAACACCACCACTAGAGGCAGCAGCTCTAATTCACTAGCATCTACCGTGTGCCAGGAATTGTGTCAAATACCTTGTTCATAATCCTTAAGATGACATGTTAAGAGGAGCATTATTATCTCCATGCTATCAGAAGGAAGCTCAGATGGGCAGGTGATATGGCCAGGGCCCCATGGCTGGGCCTGGGCAGAGCTGGTATTCCAACCTGACCTTGTCTGAGTCAAAGCCCCGGTCTCCCTCCTGAGCAGAACGCCTTCCATGCCGTGGTGTTACTACAGCACAGGCTCTTGGCAGGTTATGGGAGCCTCTCATTCACCTTCCGGAGCCCTTGCACGCTTGCACGGTGTCTGGCCCATGGCAGGTGTTTAGTACATGACAATGAATTGAACATATGGTGGCCTAAGTCCATTTAATGTCCTACCAGGGGGTGGAGAGGTGCCATTCATAAGAAGTCGCCCAACACGCCTGTGGCACCCAGACCACTGTCACTGTGAGGGGGACTGGCTGCCCACCATGTGTCTGAGATGAGTCCTGGGAACTTGGCCTCTTACTGGGCTTGGCTGCTGCGCAGGGATCTCCCACCCCCTCCCCTCCCTCCCTTCCTCCCAGTACCAGCCTCCCACCCCCAAGGCCCATGTTAAACTACACCAAACAACAGAGGCTCCACCTTGGAGGGCTCTGCTCATGAATAATGAACCCACACCAGGCTCCATTCTTTTGAAGGAATTCTCTCTTGGCTGGTGAAGCTGTGTGGCAAGGCGCTGGCTCATTATTGCAGTTGTTTATTTATTCATGCTCAAAGGGGGTGGGCCAAGCCCGCACGCAGACATCTTTTCCTTCATTGAATCCCGTTCTCCACCCTCTTTTCCTTCTAGGACTAGCTCTTCTCTGAGGGCTCCAGTGGAAGATGGGGTGAAAAGCCAAATAGCCTGATTGTCACAGAAGCCTGGGATGGAGGAGCCAGAGATGGAAATGGAAGGAGATCTCTCCCATGCCGGTCTGCCTGTCCCTGCGTCCCTGGCAACAAGGCCTGTCTGGGATCCAGGGCTCCCTGCCATGGAGACATGAGGCAGGTGCTCTGGGGACTCCCAGCGCCTGGCCTGTGGCACAGGCTGTCTGTTGGCTGTGGGCTTGGGAGGAACCTGATCAGAGGGCTCTTATAGATGGAGCTCATGGCAGCTGGAGAGCATCTTCTTCCTTCTACTCTGCCTTCCTCCATCCTCCCAGGCTTTAAATCCTCAAGGCCTAGGGCACCTGGGTGGCTTAGCGGTTGAGCATCTGCTTTTGGCTCAGGGCGTGATCCCAGGGTCCTGGGATCAAGTCCCACATAGGGGTCCCTGCAGGGAACCTGCTTCTCCCTCTGCCTGTGTCTCTGCCTCTCTCTCTGTGTCTCTCATGAGTAAATAAATAAGATCTTAAAATCCTCAAGGCCCTTCTCTTTGCCTGTACCCCTTACCCCTACCTTACGGGCTGGCGGGCATCTGACTTCCCAGGGTCACTAACTGGGCTGGGAAAGATGGGGCTGACCCCGTCCTGGTCTCAGCTCAGGCCTCCCCCACCCGTGCACCCAGCCTCCATCTCCAGCTCGGAGAGCGTCCCTCTGCAGCCAGCCCAGAGCCCTCTCACCGTGCCCAGTCCCACGAAATGCAGCACAGCCCAGAATGCAAAGCCGAGGCAGAATGGAAAAGCACTTAAGCGAGGGCCCTCAGCCAACTTTCATTTACTCCGCCACCTGGCTTCCTTTCGTCCTGGACACATGGAGTCTGTCTTTGTTGGACTAGATTTCTCCAGTAGGTCAGGGTAGCCTGCAATGGGAGCAGAGAGGTGTTTGGGGAAGGGGTGGTTGGACAGTGACAGAGAGGTCTGGGGCGCCGGGGAGAGACCAGAGGGTCAAGACTGGGTTTCTGGCCCTAGTGCAAGCTGTCTGGGTGAACACCTCCTGCTCCAGGGGACATGCTGATATGGGGAGCCGGGCAGACATGGATCTGAACCCTGGCTTGGGTCCTTTCTCGTTGTGTCACTGTGGGGTTGGTGGCGGCATTGGGGGGCAGTCACATAATGCCCTTGAGCATGTGTTTCCTTGTCCGTCAACTGGGACAACCCCAAGGTCCTTGTGGATGGTTGTAAGGGTTAGAGACTATGTGTGTAAGACACTGAGGCCAGGACCTTGTATGTGCTCAGAACATAGCAACAGTTCCTATCCTTCCTGTTCTCTAGCCTCAGTTTTCCATTCTGTATCATGGGAAGAGCAAAAGCTGAACTCTGCTGTTGGGCACATGGGAAATTATTCTGGAAGTGGTCAGTGCTGCTGTGGTGACTCCTCATTGAGCTCTCACTGAGCTCTCAGGTTCACAGGGGGATAGGGCTCCCACTTTTTAAAAAAGATTTTATTTATTTATTCATGAGAGATACACAGAGAGAGTCAGAGACATAGGGAGAGGGAAAAAGCAGGCTCTCCCCACAAGGAGTCCTATGTGGGACTCAATCCTGGACCCTGGGGTCACACCCTGAGCCAAAGGCAGACCCTCAACTGCTGAGCCACCCAGGCATCCTGGGCTCCTACTTCTTAGGGTCCTTCCCTGTCTCCCCTCCTAAGGTTTCCTGGAGAGTGAATCCTGAGGAGCAGAGAGGAAACCAGGGGCTGGGAATACCTCCTTGGCCTCCCATGGCTTCTGTGGCTCCCAGAAGGAGCCTATCTACCCTCACTGCTCTTGGAGAAGGTGGCTCAGTCTTTGTGTCAACCCTCCCTGGAGTGGGAATGTGCCACAGTAGCCCCTGCCCGCTCCACTTGTGAACGGTTCCAAGTATTAAAACAGCCTTACAAATAAACCCACTGCCCTCATGCTCACCCACAGCTTGCAGCTATATCTTTACATGGATGTGCTCTGTTTTCTGTACAACGTCCCTTCAAGTATTTCAGATGGCTTATAAAACTCTGCAATATCCTCTCTTAGAATATACTCATTAAAAAGGTCATTCTTAATTTGACATGGATTCCATCCATCCCACCCACCCTGATCCTGCCAAAGATACTCAGTAGGTCAGACTCCCCCTTTCTCTACATGTAGGGGAGATTTTTTCTCTGTGATTTTTCAGCTTGCTAATGCTAGCTCATCAGTGCAGCCCAAGGAGGGAAATGTGGATTTGATACTAATGTTCCTTTTCTTTAAATGTGCTCTTATCAGACCACAGCTTCTTTACCCAGGAAAGACCTCCTGTGGAAGGTGCCTCTGTAGTGTACCAATGAGGAAGAGTGGGATTTGACAAGGGAATCGATTCAAGGAAGGAGTGTTGACACGTTTCCTCAGGCAACACTTAGAGAGAACTTTCCAGGAGCCGGGCAGAGTGCTGAATGGTCAGAACACAGAGCTGCCTAAGTTCCAGTCCTGTCCCCCAGGAAGCTCACTGTTGACTGAGACCAGACAGGATTCTAAGCATGAGGCTCCAAGAGCAAACTGTCTAGAAGAGACGGTCTCTTTCATTGGTGGGAGCAAAGTGGGTCCTGACTCTATCTAGACATGCATGTTTGACCATCCGTGACTCCAGTGGCAAGCCCCCCATCACCTTGTCTCCTGACCCTAACACAGCCTCGTGATGCTTGGTGGCTGAGTCTGTCTGCCTTGGAGACTGGGTCAACATGTGCCTCAGTGGGGCGGGAAGGAGGGGCAGATGGGGTGGCAGCTCCCTGATTCAGAGTGGCAAATCAGCCTACCAACCTCAGAGGAAAGGCGTGTACATGAAGGTGCAGAACCAAAGTGATGCCATCTGTACATCTATATCTGCTCTGGTCTGGGTTCCTGCTATTCACATCCCTGGCCGATGCTGGCCACCTGGGAGCCACCATCCAGGGCAGAGATGGTGTCTCTGTTGTATCGGTCAAGATGCCACCGAGAAAGAGAATTCAGCTCAGAAGTTTCCCAGCAGAGGCTAAAGCCTTAAAAGGAAGGGACTAGCCACAGAGATGTGGGCAGGGTGTAGCCAGTTGCAGGTGCATCCAGAGCATCTCAGTGAGAGCTGGAGTAGGGGCCTAGGCATCAGGTGAAGGAGCCCTGGCTCCTGGCCAACAGTCCCTACACCTCGTCTTGGCTAGAGAATGGACCTTCAGGACAGGTGATGAAGGCAGGAAGGCGACAGAGAAACCGGAAGGGTCTGATCCCATTGCATGGAGGTGGATGGTTCCCCTGCACCCAGAAGCCATCTGGGGTAGAAAGACTCCAGAGGCCTTATTGGTAGACTTCCTCTCTCCACCTGCTATCATGGTAGCTCTAGAGCAACAAGGCCAATGATGGAAGCTAACAGAAGTTTCTTCTGCAGGGTAGTACATACATTTTGACCTATGACCTGTGCCTCAAAGAGCTCCTGTATAAGGGCATTGGGCCAAGGACTGTGGGTGATGTTGGGCAGATTAGACCTCTGGGCAGATAAGACATCTGGGTGGGAGATACCCGTGAACAAATGAAAAGTTGAGCAGTAATACAACTGTGGAATGTAACAATTCTACAACGGAGAGATGACATCAATACTTAATGACCTGGTATGGTTAATACAGCCTTGCAAATAGATGTAACTTTTATTGAGTAATTTTTTCTGATCATAAAAATAAAGTATACTTATTATAACAAAAATTGAAACATATTGAAAAGTATAAAAGGAAGAATTGAAACCCACAATCCAACTTCCTCTATTAGCATTTTGGTGTATTTCCTTAATATCACTTTTTATTTTTATATGTGTATGTAAACCCCTCCTCCCCCCAACGCACACCCACATGTACACCCGTTACGTTTTGGGATAGTTGAGATCATATTGTACACGGTTCTATTTCCTGCTTTTTTCACTTCACATTCGACCAAGAACGTTTTTACATTTTTGAACATTCTTCATAAACCAGCAGGCATGATGCCCATGTGACAGTCCCCTGTACGGATGTACCAGAAGGTATTTAAACAATCCCCTGTTGGTATTTAAACCATTTCTGATTTTGTACTCCTATAAATCTTTATCTGGATTTCTGATTATTTTCTTGGGATAAATTCCTAGAAATGAAGTTACTGGGCTGGCAGGAAATACTATTGGTAAGGCTCTCTGCTACATTTTGTCACCAGTGTTGACACATGTCGCTGTAAATACCATATCAATTTTCAAGATCCCTAGCAGTCTGCCAAAGCGCCCTTCCCACCTTTGCCAATATTAAAGGTGATAGATTTTTAAATATGTGCCAAATCGAGAGGTCAAACGTGGCAGCTTGCTCTCATTTGCATTTATGATCACTAGCGAGGTCAAGTTTTCTGCTTTATTCTTTTTCAACTGTTCTTTCTTTTAAACATTCTCTTGTTATGTTGTTTGCCCATTTTTCTTTCCGGATGTTAGCGTTTTCTTAATACTCTAGAAGAGCACTATATTTTAAGGATGTTTATTTTTTGCCTGCTGCTATATTCACTTCAGATAACTTTTTCTTGTTCTGTCGCTTGCCTTTTAACTTCATATACTACTTGTTTGATGAAATGAAGTGGCAGGTGTAATGCTGAACAGTCTGGCAGACTGGCTTTGCACTCTGGCCTTCGCCCATGGCCACGATGGGCCAAAACAGAGTTTTCTGGAACTGGCCTCGTCTCCTGAGCTCCTCAAAACCTGCCTGCTACTTGACAGGAACTTGTGAGGATGCCCTGCAGAGCATTCTTGACCTGAAAACCATCCTCTCCCCACCTCCCCCTGAAAGAATAACAAACCACCAAACACCCAACAGAGTAACCTGCCCTCCTCAAGGAGGCGCCAACACTGTCTGCACCAAGGCGGTTCCTAGCCAATGGCTTGGGGAGAGAAATCTAGGCCAGTTCCAATGGATTGTTTGTGCACATTCTTCATGCCAACGAGACACTCTTGACTGCTCGGCTTTTTCCCCGTGACTCAACAGGGAATTCCAGAGACCAGTTCCCCTGCCCCCTTTTACTGCTACAACTAGATTTTCTGGTCACACATTCTTCCCAAACTCCTCCCTCCCAACCACACAGTACACTCACACGCCCCCCCCCCCCCCCTCCCCAGTCCACCAGACCTGGGCAGTGCTGGAGATTCTTATCAGGTTTTCTGAGTAAGGGGTTGCTATGTCAACAAAGATCTTGTCAACAACCGTCTCTAGTTAGTTTCTAGGGGCAACCTCCCCCCTCTCCCCCACCCCAAATGCAGTGACAACGCATAGGTTAGCAGGTGCCAGGGCTCCTGGGGACAGGCAGTTAAGGACAGATTCAGGCTGAAGGGATAATGGGGGTGCTAGGTCTTTTGACACAGACCTCCCCCAGGAGTACACTGTACACTTTTGCCTTCTCTTTTCTGCTTTTCTTTTTCTACTTAAAATATCTTGGAGGATATTCCTTATTGGCACACACAAAGCCACCACCTTCTTTGTTATGGTTGCCCTGTATTCAGTTATCCACAACTGTTTCTATTTTCTGAACCAGTTCTCTGTTCCTGAGCATGGAAGTTTCTGCTTCTAGGTTCTATTACAAGCCACACAGCAAAACAACACCAGCAAACCCCAAACTTGTCCCTGCTCTTGTGCTGATGGCTACTTCCACCTCTGTAGGGTGAATTCCTAGAAGTAGGAATTCCTAGAAGTAGGATGGCTGAGATGAAGGTATGTATGCTCCAATATTAAAATCTCCTACCAAATTCCCCCCACCTGGGGAGGAGTAGACCTGCTTACTCCTGACCCCCTCCCCTGATCTCAGCAGCACGGGAGGCCAGTTCAATCAGAAAAAAGCAGAACTCCCAACACAGCCACCTAGGCCCTGATGGCAGGGCAGCCCCTAGCCTGGCTCTTCTGGGCCTTGGCAAGAAGGACCTCCCCCTTTCCTTGCTGGCATGGCCCTTGCATGTGCCATTCCCATGTCTGGAATGTTCTCCTCTGCTTTCTCAGCCATACACTGCTTCTTCATGGAAGCCTTCTCTAGACCCCCAGGGCTGGCATTCAGCCCCTCAGCCCCGCTCCTGGAGGGTGATGTCCTTCTCCATTCTTGTTTCTGGCCTCTTTATGGTGGATTACTTGACAAATGTCTCAGCTACACTCTACGCCCATGAGGGCAGGCGCCATGTCTGTTCCTGATCAGCCTGGTGTTTCCCAAGAGCAGGTGTAGCATCTGGCCTATAGAAGGTGGGCGATGTATTTCTAGAATGATCGAACAAAGTCAAAATCATGTTTCAAACTTTCGCCAACTTTCAAACTACTACTTCCTGCATCTCCACCTCCCATCCTGCTGAAAGATCAGGACCCTTCTAGCATGTTGGCAGGGAGCCCTACTGTTCTCCTAAACTCCGTTCTCTCGTCCCTGCATCCAGCAGCAGTCCTCGCCCCTTCATGGCAGCAATGCCTCTTCCCTCTCTAGGCCCTTGGGTAAGTCATTTCCTTCCCTGTAGTACCCTGTCCTCCTTCTGGTGTCTGATGAAGTCCTGTTCATCCTTAAGAACATAGTACATCCTTTCTGGCACCTGCCAGCCATCCCAGTCACATTCAGCCTTGCCCCCAGCCCCGTAACCTGAGCTCCAATGGGCTTTTTACCTGAGTTTTGGAATTGTCTATGGATTTTCCTGTCCGTCCACCGGATGTGAGGCTCGGAGAGCAGGGGGCATTCTTTGCTCGTCTCCCGATGTCCCAAGCACAGTGCTCTATATGCAGTTGATGTTCAATAAGCTCCAGAAAGAACTGGACCAAATGATGCTAAATGGGGCCCATCTTTGCTTCTTGAACTTTTGGAGAGGTTTTCCAGACGGAGCTCCCAGGCAAGGCTGAGAGACCTTTTCCCCTCCGCCCCCCCTCCTCCCCAGCACAGGCAAGCCAAGTCCCACGGCTTGCCAACTTTCAAACTACATTATCCCTACCCTAGAACTCAGGCAATATCATCAGACAAGGCAGATGTTTCCCATCAGTCTGGAAAGTTTCTATTTTCATTTTCCACATCACCATCATGCTATCAATCTCTTCTCCAGCCTGCTTTCTCCCCCTGCCTCCCTGCCCCCACCCCCAACATACCAACCACTGGTCCTGCTAGGGATCAATTCCTATGTTGCAGATACAAAGGTAGTTTTGCTTGACAAATGAAGCTGCCCTTCCAGGAGGTAATAAAGAGATCGATACTGGTTACACTGGAAATCTCAGGAACAAGGGGGCCAGTGACACCTTTGCCACTTCCACTAGCAGGACCACCCTGTGCAACCTTCCCCAGCCCGTGTCGCCCTGCCTCCCTCCTGCCACAGCTCTGCACCTGCAGGCGGCTGGAGTGCCCAGGACCAGGCCAGCCGGCTTCTCTTCGCAGAGAAGTCATTGGTCACCGTCAAGAGGTGAGCATCCTTTGGATGCAGAGCCCCCTGCCCTGGGCCCTCTGGGGGTGGGGGAGGAGCCTATGAAGAAGCAGGGCAGGGCAGTGCTGATGAAAGAAGCCTAGCGGGGTGACGGCATAGAAAGCAGGCCAGGCTTTGAGTCTCAGTTCTGCCACTTGCTGGCTGTGTGACCTTGGGAAGTAACCTGCCATCTCTGATTTGGCCACAGCTTCTATTGTGAGTCAAGGAGGTTAACTACATAACGTAAGGTCCATGGATGGGCCATGGATGGGCTTCTGAGGGCCCACGTACCCCTGAAATTCTCTTCAAATTCCATGCATTTTTTTTTTTCTGGATAGAGGGTCCATGTTTCCTCCTTCCCCCATGCACTTTAATATCAGATTCTTAAAGGAGTCCTTGTCTCTAGATGATCAACTCAGCCCCAGCATTCTCTGATTCCAAAGAGCAGACAGGCGTTCCTGCAGTGCGGCTGATATTGCTGGGGGTACACAGAGGGCACTTCGGAAAAAGACTCAAGGACACATTCAGAGTAACAGTAAAGAGACAGTGGAGGCAGGTGGATAAATCTGGGAAGACTTCCCGGAAGAGGCAAATTTCAATAAGAAAGCAGAGTTTGCGGGTGATGCAGGAGCTTTAAAGGGAGAGAAAGGTGAAGGAAGCATTGCAAAATAATGGGGTGCTCTCTCCTCTCCCATGCTCAAAAAATGGGATGCTTTCGTGAGGGGGACCCCTAATTAGCTGAGACAGCTCACAGTCCTCCACCATGAACAAGAAATCAAAAAGTCAAACACCAGCTCATTAAATGCTCAGGGCTGGCTAGCTATTAAAAGAATTTCCATTTCAGAACAGGATGCCTACCAGGGAATGCCAGACCTAAATATAAGCCAGCCCCCTCCCTGCCAGGAGACTTTACGGTGTTAGGCAGGCAGGAGGGAGGACTGCGTGGAGATGTGTCATTACTTTTAACATCCAAATATAACTCGCCCCAGGGGGTCTGGGACTGAGGCTGCTCTTCCCAGCTGCCTCCTGCCAGAGCCAGGGGGGGGGGCACTGGAGAGCGGGGAGCAGGCCCCACAGAGGGCAGAGATTTGGGTTGCAAGCAGACCACAGTCGCCCATCTCCTTCCCCAAATGTCCGGAGTCTGGAGGGAGGGCCACTGAGGTCTACTGGCTGCTGGGGTGGGGCGGGGGTGGAGGGTAGTTCAGGGGCTCTCTGGGCAGAGGAGGGGGTGCTTTGGATATTCAGGATTACTTTTCCTGCACGCTTCTCTGGAATGCGGAGAGGAAAGAAATTAGGAAGAAACGACCGTCGAGCTGCCTGCAGATGTACGTATACACGTACACGTATCTGCACTTCTTCCCTTCATGCTTCCGGCCGGCAGTTCTGCACTCACATGGATGCTTATTCAGCAGATGTGTGTCTGCCCAGAGATTGTAAGCTCTTTGAGGACAGGGCTGTGTGTCTGTTCACTTTGCAACCCTCCCCATCTAGCTCAGTGCCCAGCATAGAGGCCCTGGCGAGGGAATTAACAGCTGAAATGCCAACGATGCCAATGCCCCGCATGTGGGCAGAGGGCTTGACACGTCTGGTTCTCAGCTCCGCGCTCAGTGGAATCACCTGGATGCCTTCATGCTGATTGATTGGTCTCAGGTACGGGTGCAGCGCGGGCATCCGGGGTTTTAAAAGCTCCCTAAGTGATTCTAATGTGAAGCTGCATTATCTAATAAAAAAGGTTTTATTCTCTCAGTTTGTCTCCTCCTCCTCTTTTAATACCCTGTTGTTGATTCTTAAAGCAGTCTCCTGAGGTAGGCAGGGCGGCGATTACTCCCCTGAGATACCGAAGAAGAAACCCAGGCTTAAAGCAGCTGAGTGACATGCCTGGGGTCACATGGCAAGTGGGCAGTGAGGCTGGGGCCGAGGCAGGGTCCTTATGGTGCCCCTCCCAGTGTGATCTCCCGGAGCCCGTGGAAACCATGGGAGGGGTCTTGACATTCAGGGATGTTCATTTCTTGCAGCAGGGCCCAGAAGCCGAGGTGACCGAGACCCAGCATCCAGGTGGCAAGACCCAGCATCTTCCCCTTCACAGTGTGGTGGGTACTGGTGCCACAGGGAGGCTGGCCAGGGCTGGAGTCAGGCGAGACGCTAGCCCAGGGTACAGGGGTTGCTCAGATGCAGGCACACCGAGGGCACAGCTTGTGATCAGATAATTATGCACAGGAGGATGGTGGTAAAGAATCTACAGTGGAACAGTCTGTCTCAGGGTGCTTCTGGCTCATGTGGAACTAAAGGCCTGTTGATCCGGGAGGGGTGACTTAGGTCCCGGGCAGTAGAAGTCCCCCCTACCCCCACCCACCCTGGAGTGGGGACAGTGGTACCCTCCTCATGGGCTGCTGTGATGGTGAAATGAACAGAGGTGCCAGTGACATCAAAATGGAGAGAAAACACTGCTCTGTGCCCTTCATCCTGGGGAAGAGCTGTGGGCTTGTGTGTCCTTTTCCTGCATACCCGAGCCTGTCACATCCTGAAGTCCGGGATCCTGGGCCTACCCGGGGAACTAGCTGATCCTACTTGCAGCCCTCAGTGCATGAATTCTGGACCAGGAAGAGTTTGTCTTCTTGAAGTTGGGAAAGATCTCGTGGAAGCAGGCGTGTAGGGAAAGGACCAGGTGGAGGGGGTACTCTGCTGACTTGGACCCAATGATCAAGGCCAGTTCCAGGGGGAGGGGGCAGGTGTCTCACCCCTCAGATGTGGCTGCTCCCCAGATGTCTTCCATTCTCGCTGAGGCAGTATGGCTGGCCAGGTTGTAGGCAAGGGAGTACAGCTAGATAGTGGACCTCATTAAGCCCCAGGCAGGTGCTTTGCGTGGGGAGAAAGGTGGCATCTCCTTCCAGGGAAGGAAACCCTCACAAATGCAATTTCCCACACCTGTCTGGGCCAGGTGAACAAGCAGCTGCTGGCTAAAGTGTCCCCATCAGTGACCCTGGAGTCCTCAGTGAGCGTTTATTTACTGAACGTTACTCCCATGGCCAGGAATGGGAGCAGTGTGGGGAGTCTCTGCAGAGCAGGGACATGTGGCTTCCTGCTGGAAAGATTTGCTCACTTGGACAGAGCTGAGATCTATAGCCAGGTCACAATCACCATTTCTATCTCACCCAGGCAGCCCTGAGACTGTCCCACTGGCAGGCCTCATGGCTGTAGCCCACTCCAGGGTGCAAACATGGCAATCTTATAATTAATAGAATTACAAAGAAGGGAGGGACTTTGGGCTCATTATCAGTTCAACTGGCCTTTCGATTCCTTTTGAAACTCTTCTGCAAACAGCCTTCCAGTGCCTACTAACATGCCTCTAGTGATGGGATGCTCACTACCTCCAAAAGTTTCCACTCGAATGCACTAGACATTGTCTTATTGGATTGGGGCATGGATTGGTCCTCTCAGCAACTCTGGAAAGTCACCGATCCTGCTGCTGGGGCTCAGGAAGGTGGCCACAGTTGGTGGTTCAAGAATCTCAGTAATTTCAGTCCTAACAAATAGTCCTCGAGTCCCCAAGGGGAGGGTTGCGGCATGTTGCTTTTCACTGCTGTGTAATATCTCATCATAAGACTGCAGCACTGCCTACCTATTCTATCGCTGATGGGCATTTGGGTGTGTTTCAAGCTTGAATGAATAAATCTCACATGAATGTGTCTCACAAACACAAGGCTGGGCGAAAGAAGTCACAGCCCGAAGAGTATGCTTTTCATTATTCGATCTTATGCTTTTATGGGGAGGGAGATGCTAATGACTGGAAGGGGAACGGAAGGGTCTCTGGGGTGCTGGTGATGTTTCAGTTCTTGAGTTAAATGATGATTATACAGATGTGTTTACTTCATGAAAAATCAAGCTGTACATCTATAATCTACGTCCTTTGACATATGTATGTTATTCTTTATCAAAACACTTATTTAACAAACGAGAGCTCCACCATGATTGATCTTAAAATAACACTGCTATAATGATGAGTGTTACGGGACTTACACTTTCCTACGGACGTGCAACAGATAAGAGGAGGTTGTGAGGGAGATACCATTTTACAGTTACGGTGAAAAGTCTAGCAATAATACAGGTATCATTAGTCACTGAAATTTGTGGGCTCCTACCACATGTCACATACTGTTTCAAATGTTGTCTGTGTATGAATTCATTGAATCCTTGTGACAACACTAGGAGGTTAGCATTCCCATTTTGCAGAGATGGTAAGGGAGGCCCAGAGAGGTTGGGTAAACACCGAACGGTCACACAGCCAATAAGTGGTAGAGCTGGGGTTCTAGAGTCTTCTGTCAAGGGTGCAAGGTGCTGAGCTCACAGGATGCCACCCTAAATGCACCCCTGAGCTGGTTCTGGGGAGGCAGGGCTGGGCTGGGAAGCCCTCCAGGCTCGGCCACTGGCCCAAGCGTTTCTGGCCAACTGAGAGGAAATGCACCCCCACAGCGTGGATGTTGTCGTATTTTTAAAAAGAAGTAAATAAGCCTCCTCATTTGCATGATATTTCACGCTGACTCTGCCTCTCAAACTACACATGGCACTGTGGGATGCCTGCGATATTTTATAAAGTTAATAACTTTCTCTTAATTGGATGAGTTTATAGAATAGTCTGAGCAATTAACAATAATTACGCCAAAGACACTTTGATTCCAAGGATGCTCCACAAACATTGGCGTATTAAGCCATTTAGGAAAAAAACAACAACCTACAACACAGTGACACAAGACAACACACAGGCACATACTCGCTCCCTGCAGTCCCGTGACCCAGAATAAGTCGCTGTTTCCAGGCCACGGGATGACAGGGCTTCTCGGAGACGTTAGGAAAGAAATGGCTCGTGTCACACTTCAGTACACTCCTGCACCTTCTTCCCTTTGCCCTTCTTTGCTACAAAGAGGGGTTGGCAGGGCCAGGTCCTGCTGGCACTCGTTGAAGGACACACTGTCCATGCCCAGGTGACCAAGCAGGACAATGCCTCCTGAGCAACTGGCGTAGACTCCCAATAAACTAGGTCTACAATAGCCCCTGCCTGCCTCCCAGTGTCTCTCTCTGTGTCTCTCTCATATGCTACCTTTGATCTCAACAATATATTTCTCAGGATGACTTCATCCAAAAGGACGATTGCCAAGAAACATGGAATTCAGCATCACCCAAATCAAGGTTTTGAGCTATTCACTCTAATGTTTTGTGGTTTCTTCAACATTCTACAAGGCGCTTGTTCGGGCTTTGCCAGAACACCTCCAACTGATGGGGAGTGCGCTACCTTCTAAAGGCATCCATTCCATTTTAAGGTCGTTTTAATTATCAGAAAAATCTTCTGTATAGTGGAGCTTCTCCTTGGAGCTCCCACCTGTTGTTCGACACTTTGGAGAATAAGTGAATTCCCTCTTTCACATGACCCCGTTGGCTTTTCATCACCTGGCTGAGCCATGTTCTCCACCACCAGCCTGAGTCTTCCCTTCTTTAGGCTGCTGATCCTCGGTTCTTTTTTTTTTTTTTTTTTTTTTTGGTCCTCGGTACTTGTTACCTTTCCCTCATCCTAAGCCAGCTTCAGAAACCCATTCATCTGAATAGCAAATTCCAGCCTTAAGACAAAATAGGTCCCTAGTCCGACACGTTCATGTGACCTTCATCTCTTTATAGTAGCTTAGGTTTGGTTTGCTTCAATAAAACAAAACAAAATGAAACAACAAACAAAAAGAATCAGTCTCTGCAGGCAAATAGATGCCTGTGTTTGACCCAGGGAGGGGTGAAGGGAGGGAGGAGGAGAGAGACCTATCAATGGGGCAAAGGAGAGTAGGATGGAGAGATGGGATCTCTTGCTCCTAAGGCTGTCTTAGGCCGCCCAAGTCCAGTGCCAGCAGGCTTGTCCCTCAGCCCCTTGGGATAGCTTTAAGCGCCACCACCCCTCATTCCTGGGCAGGGTGTCCCCAGGAGAGAGAGACCTCCATCCCAGGCTGCAATAATGCAGAAGTGTGCTCCTTTGTCTGCACCATCTCACCATCGAGGCTCACTCAAAGAGCCTCGCTGTGGCTGGGCTCAGGGAGCCAATTCCTGACCCGTCTTCTTTGCCTTTCTCTCTGTCCCCTACCCAGCTCCACTCTTGCCTTTACGGTTCTAGCTTGGGGTGCCCCTGCCAGCCCATCTGTTCAGTCCCATATGCTTCCCGCAAGGACTGCCAAGTCGAGACCGGTGCTCGGCGACTCGACTCCAGCCCCAGTGGCTGGATTGAGGCCTTTTTTGCCCAACCTGGTCGCTAGGAAACAGCCTGGCTGCCACGCTGAGGCCGGGCCTCCACATGGGGTGGTGCAGCAGGACCATGTCTGTTGGCCCCGGGAGTACCTGATGAGCACCCAGGCCAGCCTCCCAGTGGGGACTGCCCCTGGTCAGGATCCAGGTCCTTGGGAGAGTGCAGATGGGCATGACCCTCTCAGGCTGGAAAGTCCTACCCATTGTGAATCTGTAGGTCATGCAGAGCAGAGGTCTGTTTTGGAAAAGCTAATATTTATAGGACAATTGGAAAGATGTTGAATCTTTTTATTGTGCCCTTTGCAAATCTGTTGTTCCTTTTTAGCTAAAGAACTTAAAAGTGATTGTGGATAACATATTTTGATTCCAAAATGTTCATGTTGGTATACTTAAAGAGGCATAAGTGAAGATTTGAAAAACACGGCTGCATTTCAGAAATGCAAAGTTTCTCCTATTTTTCTTACTTTTTTGTCAGTGGTGAAGTGGTTTATAGATGCATCTTTATATATTTTCATACATCCACAGCCGGTCTTAGGTCACTGGGTACCGGATTCTATTGACCCTTCCTCAGCAAATTCTTTTGACGGGGCACTAAATAAAAGGCATGATGCAAAGAAGCAATGTAACAACAACAAAAATCTTGGCTTCAAATTCTGACTCCTGTATTTATTAGCTTTGTGACCTTAGGCAATGTCTCTGAGACTCAGTTTCCCAATCTATAAAATGGGAATTGTAATTTCTACTCCATAAATTTGGTGAGAAAATGAGTTAAAACATATTTGGTGAGGGACGCCTGGGTGGCTCAGTGGTTGGGCAGTTGCCTTTGGCTCAGGTCATGATCCCAGGATCCGGTATCGAGTCCCGCGTCGGGCTCCTGTGGGGAGTCTGCTTTTCTCTCTTCCTGTGGCTCTACCTCTCTCTCTCTCTCTCTCTCTCTCTCTGCATCTCTCATGAATAAATAAATAAATCCCCCCCTCCAAAAAAAAGATTTGGTGAGACGCTTCGCACAGCGCCTGGCACACTGGAAACAATGAATTGTTGCTTAATAGACCAGCCTAGTAAATCACCGCCTTGTGATTTTGAGGTCCCAAAGGTGAACAGTCCCCAAACAGTGTCCTAGCTTCCCCAGGACAGCAGAGAAAGGCCTGGCCAAAGCTCTTCAAGTAGATGAGGAAGCAGCTCGGACCAGCAGACATGGGGACGTGATCCAGCTTCTCTGCACAAACCAGAACTAGGTCTGAATTTAATCAGCCACGAACAGCAGAGAGCTAACAAATTGCTGTCTTTACCCTACCAGTCCGTGTAAACACTGCCAGCTCCCTCTTCCTCCCCGCTTCTCTTCTCCACCCCCCTCACACACTCACACTCACACACACACACACACACACACACATACACACACACACCTCCCCCCTAAGATTAGCTTGGATCCCAGTTTTATAAGGCCATTCTGACACCTACAGCCAACCAACTGCTCCATTTAATAGGAAAGACACTGTGACTGAAATTAACTCCAGAGGGGGAGATTTCCAAGCCACTGCTCAGACAGGCTCGTCCGCTTGCCACCAGTTTGGTGTAGAGCCCCCCACTTTGCCATACCTCCTCTCTTCCCTTCTCCATGTCCCAGAGGAAACACCCTTGCCCCTATAAACTCAGCTTAGGCTTGGACAGTCAGGATGGGGTGCCATTTCCACAGGCTCTAGTGGAGACCAAATGCACAGAACATTGAAGGTGAAGCAAGAGTGGACATGGAATCAGACAGATGAATTCTACTTCCATCTCCACCGCATATTAGCTGTGTGACCTTGGGCAAGTCTCTAGGCCTCTCTGGGTCTCCATCTCCTCAACTGCAGAATGGGTCCAATGATAACTACTATGGGGTGACTGAGAATTCGGGAAAATAATGCACATGTGAATGTTTCATGTAGTACCAGGCATATGTGGTAGGTGCTTAATGGATGACAGCCCATGTAAAGCCTGCATTTCAGCTTTGAGACAGGGACAGAAAAGTCTCCCAGCCTACGAGAATTTCTTTATTCCAGCTAAATAGTTTACTGTCTATGGACATGGCATCTGGGACAATTAAGTCGAGAATGGAAGATACTTGTGCTCCTTTCAAAGCCCAGCTCGAAATTTCCTTCCATTAGGAAGCTTTCTTTGATCAAACTATTCAAGTTTTATTGTTCTTTTTATTGGGTGCCTCTCAGTACCTACGAACACATTTGAGACTAGAGAGAAATCTCAATTATTAGTAAACATGATAGGTGGATGTTTAACTTTGCACACAGTTAGGAACCGACGCATTTGCTGACGTTTGAAAACCCAAGGTTAACTTAATTTGCAGGTAGCTCAGTGGTGACACCTATCTGTGAAGTCTAGTGCTACACACTGGCTCTATTAGACACAGATATTTTAATGAAAGGTCAAGGCAGGGAGACTAGTGCTTCAAGGGAGAAGTCAGGATTCTGAGGCTCAGGAAAAGGATCAATGTGTATATGTGCAGGTGCATTTTCTTTGAAAATGTTAATGTACCTTGTTGTGCAGTTGGACTCTAGGATTCCAAGAGTAGGGCTGCATGTCTTTCTTTGGGGAAGATAATGTAGATACAAACTTAGGAGCTGGGCTCTGGCACTTGTTGGCCGTATGGTTTTGGGTAAGTTAATAAACATCACTAAGCCTCATCTCCTTATTTATCTACTAGAGATAATATTTACCTCAAAGGATTAACCTAAAGTTTCAAGAGATGATGTGAAAATACTTGCCACTCACTAGTGGCATGTCCATAAGACATGTACATAGCTTCCCTGAGACTCAGTTTTTCCACCTGAAAAGTGGGATCATCATGGGGCTACCATGAGGATCAAGTGAAAGGATGTGTTTTGTAAAAAGTATTCTATTGATTGAAGCACTATTTAAATATTTTGCTGTTAGTATGGCAAGCATACTACATGGCCTGAAACCTACACGGCCCTCATTCCATATTTATGGAAGGAATGAATGGTGGATTGAGAGACCATTTGCCTAATCTAGGCTCAAGTGTTTGCCAAAATGAAGACCCCCTTAAAAGTAGAAGAGGTCTGACCAGATTATTACCAGACTGATTTTTTTCCCTACCAGAACCATATTTATCTTTGCTCACCCTAAAGGGCCAACAGTCTGGAAGCTCTGCAGAGGAGGCAGTATTGTGCTGGTACCCTTGCTTCACTGTGGAGTTACACACCTTCTTTGGTGTGGAATGATGAAGCTGAGAAGCCACCATCTGTAAGATGTGGATTTTGATTTGTCTTTCAGACGCAGGGCCTGATGTACAAAGGTGCCCTCACTTATTTTCCCCATGCTGGATGGCATGCAGGTAGGAGGGAGCTGGGTGATGATGTATGGTACAATGGAGCCTATCGAGCCAACAGCCCAAAAGTAGATCCCACACATACTTCCTGGGTCTCCAAGAACACTGTCCCAACAAATGAGCTGACTATTCCCTTCATTCTCAAGTGGAGCATTTTGGTGTATACATTCTGGAGCACCCCCTCCACTGCAGAACTGGATGAAGGAGGTCGTGGCTCCTCGTTCATGTCAGATTTCTCCTACTGTATTCAGTTCTGAGTGACCTGATCCCTGATCCACTGGAGAGGAGGGGAGCCCAGGACGCAGGGCCATCAACAGGACTGTGAAGTAGATCCAGTTGGTCTTAACTACATATACTTTGGTGCTCCTCACTCTCCGAAGGCACGCAGCATACAAGATGTTTCCGATGCTGTGCTTCTACAGGATCATATGGGCAACAGATTCAGTAAGTAATACACATGATGTATATCTATGGGGAAATAATAATATTCACCAAGTCTACATTATGGATGAGATACTGCAAGATGCACGCACATACAAGGTCTTCTGCTGGGCGGAATAGTACAGCCATCATGCACGCTGACTTTAAAGCAGACTAGTCTGAGCTCAGATCCTGGTTCCACCCTGACTAGCTCTGTGGCCTCAGGCCTCAGATATGTTATTTAGTATCTCAAAGCCCTACACCCAACCTCCTCACTCTTCAGGGACACAAGAACCCTGGTTTTCATCAGCTAACATCAATTGAAAACCCCTATGATGGTAAGGGGCATCCACTTGTCTAAAATGCTAAACTCTTCCACTGGAAGAGCGCTGGTATGAGATCTGGGGTCAGTCAGTCTCTGCTCCATCACTCAGCAGCTATAGGACTTTGGGGAAGTTAAATACACTCAGGGTCCATTTCCTTGCCTCTAAAATGGAGATAATATTGATACTGATCTCTGTATTGCTGTGAAGGTTAAATAAGACGATGCTTCTAAAAACACTTAGCCCAGTGCCTGGTACATGGCAAATGTTCAATAAATCCTGCCTCATATCAACTAAATATCCCAACAGACCAGGCATCAGAGGCTCAAGAAACTAAGTAACTTGCCAAGATCACATACCTGGGATTTGAACCCAGCTCTCTGACACCAAGACCAGCAGTGTCACTCTCAGGGGACAATGGCTTGCTGTTCCCTTGCATGAAAGGTAGCCACAATTTTTGCAGGCTCCGTGAAGGCTTTTCTCCCAAGAGAAGAGTGGTGGGTGTTCAGGGGCCAGAGAGGACAGGTGGGAAGGGAGCTCTCTGTACAGGAGGGACAGTGGAAAAATGGGATAGCTTACCCTCGGTAAACCAGTAACTTTTCTTTTACCATTTGTTGGTTCCAAATTAAGTCTAGCCAACTCGCTGAGCCACCCACCAGCTTCAAGTTGATTGAAACGAGCTGAATTGAAGTGACAGCATCATAAGGTACTCACAGAGAAGGGCGAGAGGGGTCAAGAGCAGAGGCTCAGTGCAGTGCCAAGAGCCAGAGGAGGGCCCTTTAGCAAGGCCTGGAGAGAGGAGGGGACTCTGATTTTGTCTCCAAAGAATGACAGGAGCCACTTTTGACCTTGTGGCTCTTGACAGGGGGATGCATGGCAAGGTGATCTTAACCTGCAAATAGAAGGGGATTTGGAGGTTCCAAGTCCATCTGTGAGTGGGCTGTGAGGGACAGAGGTGGGAAGTGATCCCATTACAAGTTAAAAAGAATGTATCGGGTATACTTGGGTTTTCTCCTTCTCTATATTTTGGCCTTTTAATTTTATGGCTTGCTCACATCTGGGTGGGATAACCCTTTATGGTGCGAGGCATTCCCATGTACACGGGTGGCCCCAGAGAAGAGCCTGAGCCTCACCCTCACCATCGCCCTCAGCCCTCGAGCTCATTCACTCCCAAGCTGGGTCCAGGGAAGCACCCCCACCCAACCCTCATGGAGAGACTTCATAAGCCCCTGGTTCAAATGCAGACCTTGGCTAGAATCACAGCTTCAAGAGCCAGCTGCAGAGTAGAGAAGCCTTCTAGCAAGGATTTCTCTGCAAAGGCCACAGATTAATTTGTGGCCTGGGAGAGAAGACAGAACCAGAGTTTGGGGTGCAGGATGGGCTTTTGGGTCTAGGTCAGCAGTTCCCAAACTTGTCTGCACATTGGAATCACCTGAAGAGCTTTCAAATCCACCAGCATCTGAATGACATTGGTCTCAGTGTGGCCTTGGCTTTGGACAGTTTAAAAGACCCCCGGGTGACTCGAATGTGAATCGCTGGTCTAGGACTCCCTCCGAGAAGGGGTTCTGCTTCACACCAAGCCTCCAGCTCTCCCACTCCAAACACACAGGGAGTCTCTGTGGGGACCTCACAGATTGTTGGGAGGGGAGTCCAGCTCAGCACAACCACTTAGACATAAAGCTGTCTGAGCAAAGGAATGCTGGAACCCACTGGCTTTCAAAAGTGCCCACTGGCTCTCAAAACACCTCTGCCCCCCACCCCCTAACACTTGCAGCTCCTTTCACTGAGACAAAGCTCTCTATTCCATGGTGAGAGATAAGGCTTAAAACACCACCACCCTTGAGGGAAGAGAAAGTGACTCACACTCATGCTAAGCTATGCAAGCGTGATGAGGAGGGAGAGAGAAAAACCCTTAGCTGTGTTGCCTGCCTATGAAAACAATAAACCTAGAGTGGGGTCCCTCATTTTAGAAATGAAGAAATGGGGTCCCAGAGGTGGGATGTGACCTGGCTAAGGCCATCTCTTTAGCAGGTCAGCAGTAGAACCTATGAGCGAGGACGATACTTTGCACACTTGACCTCAGTAGCACAGGGTACGGGAATGGCCTTGACTCTGAAAAATGAAGGCGCATCCCATAGGTGCCCCGTATCAGATATCACACTGCCCCAAAATGGCATTTGGAAATATATCAGGCATTTTTTTATTGTTAGTGAAAATGTCCCTTGGGGCTGGGGGCGCGTTCGGCATAGCCTGCTCCTGTTGGGAGCCTCGCCTCTTCTGGCGTCAGACCTGGACAGAGGATCAGACCAAATGGCCATCTGCCCCTGCACAGCCCAAGTGACCCTGGTCCCCTGTAGGTGCTACACGAGGCACAGGGCTTGTCGGGGAGGGCTGTCCTTTCCCGAACACACAGGACACGCCCTGCATTGCCAGGACGCTAGTGGTGACTGTGGGCATTTACACTGCGGCCTGGCTGCTTTTGGGAGGCATCCCTCTCTCCTTAATCTGAGGATCTTCATACTTTCTCAGTTGGACAGTGGGGCAAGATTAGACTGATGGGGCACCAGCAGGTAGTTAGACTCGGGGCTATTTTATTCACTGGGGCAGTCACGGGTCCCCCCAGCCTGTCTCCTCCTCCATAAAGGTGGGTGGTGATGCCGCTTGCCTTATTGCAGCGGGGACCAAGCGAGGCAGTGTGTACAAGTGTGTGTCAGACTCTAAAGCTCTATACCAACAAGCCCCCTTGATGCGGGGGGGCTACTTTCTCATGGTAGCGAGGCTCCCGGCACCCTCCTGGTTCCACGGCCCGCAGCTCCCTAGAACCGTCCTTCCCATCTGACCTACTCGGGGCAGGGCCAAGAGGGCCTAGCAGCAGGCACAGAGTAGGGCAACTCTCACAATATACTCCTCAGTGTCTGTTTCCTTGCCCATGACCGTGCAGCACCCTCCTTCTCTAGGAAGAAAGAGAGGAGGGGGGAAAACCCTACAGAAAAAAAGCAGCCAGGCCTGTCGGCAGCGGTTCCTGCGAGACTTTACCTTTAGGAAGATGAGCTGACATTTATGGCGCGAAGTTTTATTTCTGTGGTAAATAACCTCTAATGGTGTAGGTCATTACACTAATTATAGCAGATAATTAATTTTCTAATTCTTTTTTTAGGTGGCCACATATTACAAGAGAAACATAATTTATTCCTTTTCTTCCTGCACAGAAATGACACGGCTCGTCCCGTCTCCCTGTCCCCCCAGAACGTGAGAGAGCAGGGAGTTTCCTCTTCAGGCCCCTGGCCCATCAAGATACCCCTGGAGGCTGCAAAGGTCCCTCCAGCCCTTCCTTGTGTGTTGTTCTCATGCAAAGCTTTCCTCGCCACCATCTGAGAGGGATTTTCAGTGGCTCCGTCCCCCTGAGGCTGGTTCCTTGGGCACATGGCTGGTGCTTATCTTCAAGGCTTTGGCTAAAGGCTGTCTCATGCCCTTCCTGGTGGAGCACCTGGTGGAGCCAGGGCACACAGGGTGACAGCCCCACGTCACCACACTCGCTCCCGCCTCTGAGCCATTGCATTTGTGTTCCCTACCATCTGGGTGTGCCCTTCCATGCAAACCCTGTCCGTGACCAGGCCTTGGCCCTGCTTTCAGCTCAGCAGCTATAACTTTGCACAAGCTTATCTTTACAGCTCCCAACAGGGAATTTTGGGGACTCCTGTGCCAGGCACTTTGCATATATTACCTAATTTAAATTTCTTTTCTTTTTTTAAAGACTTATTTTTTTATTTTAGAGAGAGAGAGAAAGAGTCGGGGTGGGGGTGGGGGTGAGGGTGAGGGGGCAGGAGAGGGAAAAATTTCAAGCAGACTCTTGGCTGAGCGTGGTGCTCGATGAGGGGCTCCATCTCATGACCATGAGGTCATGACCTGAGCCAAAGCCAAGAGTCAGAGTCACCCAGGTTCCCCCCCCCGCCCCCCGCAATTTGATTTTCTAAGGAGATTCCAAGATTCTGGATGAGAAGCTGAACAAACGGAGGCTCAAAGAAGCTAAATGCCTTGTTCAAGATCACACATCTGGGAATGTGGCCATGCTGGGCCCGAGTCCTGGTGGCTCCGCCTTCCCCGTTCAGCCTCCCAGTTCAGTGGGAAGCACTGGATTTACAGCAGGACAAGCCTCCCAGCTCACCACATGCTCTCCCTCCTAGATCTTGCCTTCCCAAAGCTTCAGTTAGCTCTGCTGGCCCCTCAGTCTGTGAGCACATCCCAGCCTCTCTCCCAAGCTCCACCTGCCCCTCAGACACGCCAAGCTGCAGAGGGGCCTGCCATCACTCCCCCCCTCCACACACAGTCTGCTTCCAGGCTTCATTCATTCACTTGGACATTCTCTACTGAATCCTTAACTGACAGATATCTGGACACCCCCGTTCACAGCAGCATTATTCACGAACGCCAAAAGGTGAAAGCAATCCAAGTATCCACTGACACTTGGATAAACAGAATGCGGTCCATAATTACAATGGACTATTGCACAGTCTTAAGACGAGAAAAAAACTCTGACAACGGATGGACCTTGAAGACAGTACACTGAGTGAAAAAACCTGTCACAAAAGAATGAATATTGTGTGATTCTACTTAGAGGAGAACTTAGAGTAGTTAAATTCATAGAAACAGAAAGCAGAATGGTGGTTGCCAGGGGCTGGGGGAGGAGGAAACGAGGAGCTGTTGGATAATGGGTACAGAGAGCTTTAGTTTGAGATGATATAAAAGTTCTCGAGATGGATCGGGGTGAGGTGGTGGCTGTACAACAACGTGAATGTACTTAATGCCACCGTACACTTAAAAGTGGTTAAAATGGGGGCGTCTGCCTGGCTCAGTCAGAAGAGCATGTGATCTCGATCTCAGGGTTGCGAGTTCAAGCCCCAAGTTGGGTATAGAGATTACTAAAAAAAAAAAAAAAAAATTAAAGTATTAAAAAAATGGTAAAAATGGCAAATCTTATGTATGTTTTACCACAATTTTTAAAAAGCTCTACCGGGTGCCTGTCACAAGCCAGGTGCTGTTCTAGGTTGTGGAGATATGGCAGCAAACAAAACAGACGGGGAAAAAAAGTCCCTGCCCTCGTGAAGCTTACCTCCTAGTTGGAGACAAGAGACAATAACCAAGTAAGGAAATGGATAGCGTACGTAGAATGGTTGATAAGTGCTATGAAGAGAAATAAAGCAGGAGAACGGGGAGGAGGATGATATGGGAGCTGCCACTTCATAGAGAGGGTCAGAGAAGGCGTCTAAGAGGATGCTGGAGCCCATGCCTGAGCATGGACAGACTGAGCCACGTGGATGCTGCTCCTGTTGGAAACCCAGCAAGTGCAAGGGCCCTGAGGCCGGGGGCCAGCAGGCCAGATCATGGAGGGCTTGGCGGCCAGACCTTGGCTCTCCTTCGTGTGATCTTACTGTGCTTCACGGCACCATCATTTTCCCTGTCAGCTGGCTTCTAGACGCTGGACTAACTTGGCTGATTAAGAGCTTGGACTCTGGAGCCAGACTTCCTGGGTTCACATTCCAGCCCCCACCTCCCAGAGGCATGGCCTTGAGCGAGATACTGACCACCTCAGGTCTTAATATCCTCATCTGTAAAATGGGTATGGTAACAGTAACGCCTCCTCTATATAACGAGCACTCACTATTCTCTCAGTTTGCTTTGACCTTCGTGCTCCCCCCCTGCACAGCTGATCTAGTGCCAAGTCCTACGGAGTCGACCTCCATGGGCCCAGAGTGGTTGCTCATGTGGCCATGGGCCTCCAGCACCCGGGACACAGTCTCTGAAGGACAGCTAAGTTCCTGAGCATGAAACCCCACAGAGGCCCTGCACTGACCCTCCTGCACCCCGCTCCCTTCCCTTGACCGGTTACCCCACTTTCCTTGGTTCTGAGCTTGCTTCTCCTCCCTGGTGTGATGCCTGCTGCTGCCTCCCAGGTGGGACAGGGGCCTCTAGCTCACCCTGGCCTCCCCAGAGTCCTGCAGTTCACCTCCCCAGTTGAGGCCCGTCTACACCACGCCCAGGTCACACCCTGGCTTCCCGGCTTCCTGGACAGTCCCGCTTCTGCCTTCTCTTTGGTCTGATGTCACCCAACTGGCTATCACATCCGTCCTGCTCCTGCCTCCCTCTGCCAAAGTCACTCCAGGTCCCGGCGCTGTGAGGCCCCAGCCGGGCGCCAAGCACGGGCCATCCAAGTAGCACATGTACTCCCCAAACACAGATGGAAATCAGAAATGGCAGACTGATCTGTGTTCATGAAGCTTAAAAGAAATAAAAATAAAAACAGATCTAGGGATAAAAAGGAAACAATGAAGAAGAATCAGCTCTACTTCAATGTGAATGTGCTCCACAGTGAGGGCTGGTGATTTTCAGAGACAGGTCACCGTCTGGAGGGTGGTGCGGGCTGTGAGGTCTAGTTTTGGAGGCTTGGTGGTGCTGACAGCTGACTGCCTTGGGCAAGGCGACACCCGTGGTACCCCCAGTGCTCCCAGTTACTTTCTCCAGGAGGCCCCAGTTCCTGCTGTGCTGGTTGTGCTGGGAAGCTCCAAGCTTGCTCCCCCTCGAGCCAGAGGACCGCAGAGCTGATGGCGGTCTGTGCTGAGCCCTGGGACCCCAAGGCAGGGTGGCCTGAGGGCCACACGCAGACGCTGGGATGTGGGACAGCCCCCGGGGAGGCCCGGGGACACAGGGTAGGGCTCTCCCAGCCAGGAGGCAGCAGCCAGAAAGGCCTGGGCAGGGCGACAACAAACTCCTAGCAAGATAGGCAGGCGGAGCAACAGAAACCCCAAGCGGCAGACAATGGGTGAGATGGTCTGAGAAGGCTCTGAAATGTGGGGTGGGAGGGAGAGGAGAGATGGGTGCTCCCCTCGGACACGGGGATGTGGTGTCCCACTCTGGAGCCCCTTCCTCTTTCTTCTCCCAGGTCCCTAACCTGCTCTAAGGAGAGTGGGGAGGACGGGGAGCAGACAGCAAGACCAGCCGAGTGGGCCCGGCCACACTGGCGGAGCGGGTCACCGAATGCCCTGGATATGCCTGCCTGCCGCTAATTGGCCTAACACACAAAACACACATTTGCTCAGCTCAGTGGCCTTGGAGACGCGCAGACCTCTGCTCCCAAACCCGCAGCGCCTTCTGCCATTCCAGGCCAGGGCTCTGGCTCCCAGGCCTCCCAGGCCTCCCAGGGCTCCTGGGGTGCTCTGTGTGTGGATGGGGGGCAGCAAGGCCAAGGGGGGGGCGGGGGAAGGAGGCAGACAGTCCACGTGGCCAAGAAGCCTCCCCCTGGGGGCACAAGGAAGTCCTGTCTCCCTGCCACGAACCCATGCTGACCACACACTCGGCCAGTTTGACAGGAACCTCTGGCCACACTGCACTGGGGTTCATGGTGGTCCTGAGAAGTAAGAACCAGCATTGCCCCCACTTTACAGATGAGGAAACTGAGGCATAGAGAAGCAAAATAAACTGACCACAGTTACAAAGTGAGTGGGAGGCAGGGCCTGAGTCGGAAAGCAGGCACTTGGACTCCGGATTCTACCCTCTGAGAATGACATCGAGCCTTTCTTAAAGACTGTCCCTACCAGGGCACCTGGGTGGCTCACTCAGGGAAGCATCTGCCTTCAGCTCAGGTCATAATCCCGGGGTCCTGGGGTCAAGTTCAGCAGGGAGTCTGCTTTGCTCTCTCTCTCCCCCCACTCATGTTCTATCTCTCTCTCTCTTGCTCACTCTCTCTCTCAAATATATGAATTAAATCTTAAAAAAAAAAAAAGTCCCTACCAGACCATTTTGTGTAGTGACTGGGAACCCAGTCAGACGAAGAGCGCCTGGTTCAAACCTCAGCTCTGATACTCCTCCTAGACGTGTGTCCTTGTGCAGGTTATAGGACTACTCAGTGTCTTAGTTTCCTCATCTATAAAACTGGGGTAACAGCCTTCGCGGACAAGGATTATGAGGATTGAATGAAATAGGGCACATAACATGCTCGGGATGGAACCCGGCACATAGTAGGTGCTCAATAAACACGAGCTGTTACTATTTTGTAGGAAGGAGAGCACTGGTGCCAAAGGTTGGGGAGGGGTGGGTGAAAGAGGAGAAACATGAAAGGGCCTTTGGAAGGACACCACTGCTCACCATCCTTGGGCCAGAGGTCCTTCCTGGGACACAGCCACCCAGAAGACCCAAATCTGGGCTTCCTGTGGTCTCCTGCTGCTGCCCAGTTTTATCCCTGCTTGTCAGCGATGACACACCTCAGAAAGCCTCTCCTGCAGACACCTGCCTGGCTGGACCATGGGACAGAGAGGGGGAGCTTCCCAGGGCTTCTGGAACCCATTGTTTCTATGTCTGGTGTTCCCTAGGAAGCCTGAAAGGAGACCCATGGGGCCCCCACCAGTGTTCACATGGCACACCCCAAACCATCTTTCCAGTGTCTTCTTCCCACTGGATCTCAGAACGCATAGTGGCCTGGGTCTCAGAGAATAGAGAAATTAGTTTAAAATTAGTTTATTTTGAAAGACGCCCAGAGGGAGAGAACAAGCCTTAGTAGGAAAGAATACATGAGAATGTTAGACCTTGGGGGCAGGTGGATGTTTCAGTGAGCATGAGTGTGTGTGCATGTGAGTGCGCATGTGTGTGTGTGCGCCCTGTGGACAACTGTGCATGTATGTGTGGACATGTGTGCATATGCATATGAGTGTGCCCTGTAAACATGCAGGAGTGTGCCTGTGTGGACATGTGTACACGTGTGCGTGCACTTGTGTGGACGTGTATGTCCTGTGTGCATGTGTGCATGTGCGTGCATGAGTGCCCAGCACTCCAAAGCCAACCATCTGCCCATCTAACCATCCAACCATCCCCACTTTCGAGGCTTTTCCCTGGGCCAGGCCCTGAGCTAAGCTCTGAAGTGACAGAGGACAGCAACCCGGGCCAGGTCCATGGGGAGCAGCCCCCTAAGCAGAAGAGGGAACCACGCACACCGTGAGTGGTGACCTCAAAGCCAGAGTTCCTAACCTTGAGGCCACACGGCCTCTCAAAGAGGGCTGCTCCAAGGTGGGCTCTAGGTGTCTTACCCACCCTGGAGGATGCCACGTACCACCTTATCTTTCGCCCTGCTCATCAGGAAAGACACCACCAGGCACGGTGTCTGCAATCTGGAATTTGGGGTGACAATTACCACAAAGGGTGGGCAGCTGGGGACACTGTGTGATCTTCGGTGGCCCGGGGGTACCCGGACATCCACTGGCTGGGAGGTCATGCCTCCTGCCCGACCCCACCTAGTCCAGCCCGGGCTCAGGGCACCCTTCTGTGAAGGAGATGCTTCTCCTCTCACTAAAAACACATCTCCCAGCTGAGAAGGCGGGTGGGGGGGAGGTGGTTAGGGAAGAGATAGGCAACCCCTTGCTCTCTGTCAGCGCAGAAGGAGGGCTCTGAGTGCTCTAAAAACTAGGTTAAAAATGGCTTGGCTGTACCTATCTTATCTGCTTTACACTGAAAGCCTTCAGCGCGTGGCAGGTTTTCACGCAGAATTTTCCTTGCTAATCCCCCTTTGTTAGCTCTGATACCGGCATTGCAATACCAAGCTCGTCTGGGCGATTTGAGAGGGATTACAGACCCTCAATCCTTCAGCATGTGGGAGAAGAATGTTTTCTTAAATCAAATTTTACACAAACCTGTTTTCAGAAATAATCAAAGTGCAAATCCCTCCTCAGGACTGAAGGGTGGGGGGAAGACACTTGTCTCTTCAAAATTCAACACTGCATCAGGCACTCGTCCTCTTGGAGGGCGAGGCGAAGGAGCAGAGCCACTTGGCTGATTAACGGTACCAACCCTTCGTGTCCTTTTTCCACTTCCTAAGTGGGGCTCCGTGATAGGCGGGTAGGCCGGACGCTTTGGCGCGGGATTGGCGCCGACCTGACCCTGTTCTCTGGATGCCAGGATGAGCAAGGGTGCGGGGGCCAGGGGCAGACTCAAATTCAACTTCAACAAGCAAGTGTATCTTAACCCGTCATGTCCCGTGCACCGTGCTGGGCTTCCTGGTGGGAGAGGGGGTTTTTGCTGTGATAGAGGAAGTTTTACCCTTGCCCTGCACAGTGGAGCAGGGGAGTAGCTACCTGTCTGGAGAATCTGGATGCAGGACAGATTGGAACAGGGGTGACAACCAAACAGCAAGTGCTATCCTGCTCTCTGAGAAGGCTTCCCAGAGCTGGGAGAAGCTGGGTGGGGGTGTGCTTCTTGCAGACTGGAACCCCGGACGCCTCCCGAGGGCGTCCTGTACCGAGCAGCAGAGGGACAGGAATCGACTACACCCATCGCTGCCTCCGCTTTGCGTGAAACCGTAGCGGTACACCCCCTCGGCTGGCGTGCTACAGCGGGCTGTCTTTCGGGCTCTTTCCAGCTCCTCTGTGAGACTCTAGAACCAGGGAAGGGAAACAAATGGTGCAAGGTGCTAGGGGCCTAGGAGGAAGCCTGCGCTGCCTGGAACTGCACCCGTGTCTCCTCCCTAATGCGCTGCTGGCAGGCGCCGATCAGCAGAGCCCCAGAGCCACGTCCACCTGCAAATCCTCTCCCCTCCTGCCAACCCCGCCCCCTCTACTCCTAGCAGCATACTCCTGAACCCGGGTGCCGGGCTGCAAGGTGGTCCCCTGCCCCTCGAGGCTGCCTCCACAGCAGGCAGGCCACCGATGGGAGCGTGGCGGTTCTGGGGCCACACGGCCTGGGCTTTCCTTTCCTGGTCCTGGGGAGGTGAAGGGGGGATGGTGAAGCGGGGAGCCTCTCGGAGCCAAGGTCTCCGGCAGCAAATGGGCCTTGAAATGGGATTTTGTCTCTGACGATGCGCTGTGGCTGGGCACAGGCAGCGGTGTGGCCAAGCCATAAACCCTCTCTCCCTGGGCTGGCCCTCCACGCCTGCTGCGCCCCCGACAGGGCCGCTCAACAGTGAGCATATCGCCTCGTGGGGGCCGATTAGAGATGGATGCGCGGCCCCCGAGGTCACTGGAAGCTCGGGCTGTTCTCAGATGCATAACCCCAATATTTTCTTCTTAAGCAATTCTTCTGCTCTTTGATGTTCTGCAGCGACACACAATCATATTCGGTTTGGTGCACAGAAGGAGGAGGAGGAGGGGCCCGGGGGTGGGGTGGGGGGAGAGGAGGCCCCGGCTCTGTCTGCCCGTTCTTCCCGGGCAAATTCAGTCGCACCATTTCATCCCTGGCTGGTCAGGGATTCAGCAAGCTGTGGGTTGTCTCTCCGCAGCGCCAGGATCACGGGGATCCGAGGGAAATGGTGCCAGCGGTTGGGTTTTATGGCTTCCAATGCAGAACTTCCTGATGTGTTTTATTTATTTTAAATTCCGGATTCACTTGCCAGGCTCCCTTTGCCAGGGTGCCCAGGGGGCTCAGAAGAAGGAGTGGGGGGCGCCTCGGACTCCTGCTTGCCTGGGGGAGAGGAGAAGGTAGGAAATGAAGAAGGTGGGGGCGGAGGGGGCCCGAAGAAGATGTGAGGAAAAGGAGAAGGAGCAAAGGAGACAGACAGGTGGGGAAGCAGAGAAAGAGGGATGTGGTTCACCAGAAGAGAGCAGAAGTGGGGGGAAAAGAGGAATCCATCCTCATGACACACTAGAGAGGAGGAAATGGTGTAGCAGAAGCCAGATGTGGGCTGGGAAGTGGGGTTTTAGCCACGACTGTGTCTGAATAGTGGAAATCTGTGGCCGGGTAGCAGATGGGGCGAAGAGGCTTACATCACTTAAGTGGCCCATCCCAGGGCTGAACCTCTCCTCAAGGGTGCTTGCTCCCTCTCCTCCCTACCCTTTCCAAAGAAGAGCCAAACCAAACTGGACTCAGACACAGGGCTTCTGGCAAGTTCTCCTCCCTCCACCTTCAGATCCCAGCATCCCCTGCCCTGCTCCCTGAAGCCAGAGGACTTGCCCTAGCAGGGGAAGGGAGTCAGAAATGGGAAAGGTCATGGGGCGCCTGGGGGGCTCAGTGGTTGAGCATCTGCCTTCAGCTCAGGGCATGATCCTGGGGTCCTGGGATCAAGTCCCACATCGGGCTCCCAGCAACAAGCCTGCTTCTCCCCCTGCCTTTCTCTCTGTGTCTCTCATGAATAAATAAATAAAATCTTAAAAAAAAAAAAAGAAATGGAAAAGGTCAGTGTGGTAGTGGGGGGAGAACCATCTCCAAATGAGGCAAAATGGAGTCCGTCATTGACATTAGGGCTGCAGCGAATAAAATCACACCGCCTGTCTCCTGGCCAGACATTTGGGGAATAGGTGAGTATTTTCATGCATTCCTTTTTAAGAGTGAAGCGGCAAGTTTCATTATCATATTTTAATTAAAAGGAAAAAATCCTATTAAACAATTCCCAATGTATTCGGATTAGCAAAAACCAGCACCTGAGACCCAGTAGCTCAGCACGTGTGAATGCACGAACCAGACTCCTTTCCCCAGAAAGTCTGTCTACACCCACCCCTCCCCTCCGGCCAAGCAAGTGGCTTCCCAAGGGCTCCGTCCCAGGCAGGCCACAGTGGGTGGCCTGTGCTTCTCTCACACCCCCAAAGGAGGCAGTGGGAAGCTATATCCCCCCAAAATTCCCCAGAACCTCCTAAACTTCCTTTCAAAGCACCACTGGCAATAAACCTGGCTGCAGAAATAGGTAGTCCTGGGCTTAAAACCCAGTTTCCTTACTTTTTGGTTGTATAGTCCGTCGGAGGCAATTCCTTGATTTATCAGAGCTTTAATTTCCTGATTTGCAAAATGTAAAATTTACATCTACTTCATAGCATTGTTGGAAGGATTCGGAATTATATGTGAGAAGAACCTGGTACAGTTCCTAAGTTAGTGAGTAAATAAATAGGAAGAGATATTCTTATACCACTATTTGTAGACAAGCGAGAGAAATGACTTCCAGAAGCTTCAGATAAAACACACCTTGCTCCCTGGGCGCGTGAGTCCATGCTGACCTGTCCCATTAACTATGTCACAGCTGTTGGGGTCACACTTTCTCTTGCTTCCTGGTCTTTGCATATGCTGTTCCCGGACTGTGAACCCAACATTCCCACCCACCTTGTCTGGTTAAATCCTACTCATTTGTCAACTCTGGATTTGGAAGTTACTTTCTTGGAGAAGCCTAGTCACCCTGGAGCTCGAGGCCTGTCCCTGTGCCTCTTGCAATTCTAGTATCTGCTTCAGAGCATCTTAATTGTCCACCTAAGAGTCTGGAATCCGCCCCCTTGAGACTGTGAGCTCCTTAAGAGCATGGACCAGGCCTGTTGCACCTTAGTGTCTCTCAGGTTATTATACATAGTAGGTGCTCAACAAATGAGATAGATGAGGGGAAATCAGACAACCAGATGCAAAATGGGTAGGGAAAGGTGATGGAAGTGATAGTTTCACATGCAAATGACTTAGAGGTCCTACACAGGATCACTTGTTGAGATATGGTTCCCCCCTACCCAAACGCCAATGCAATGTGGCTGCATTAGCAGAGAAACCGTTTCCAGACAAAGAGAGTGATGACTCTGCTCCCCCTGCATGGGTAGCCACAGCTGGGATGCTGGGGGTTCTTTATTTTTATTTTTATTTTTTTATATTTTTTATTTTTGGGGGGGCTTGTTTTAAATACCCATCTACAGGGCACCTGGGTGGCTCAGTGGTTGAGTCTGCCTTCTGCTCAGGTCATGATCCCAGGGTCCTGGGATTGAGTCCTGCATTAGGCTCCCTGCATGGAGGCTGCTTCTCCCTCTGCCTGTATCTCTGCCTCTCTCTCTGTATCTCTCATGAATGAATAAATAAAATCTTAAAAAAAAAAAAACCACCCATCTCCATGGTGGAGCCCATTCTTTAGAGCCCCCGTGAATGGTGAAGGACCCCACTTCTCATGTCCTGAGACATGGAGGAAGGGTAGAAGATACTAGCTTAGAAGTGGTTTGGGCCTTTCCTGATGCCTCTCTTTAAGCTGAGCTGTTGTGGGGCAAGGTAGAGACTAGATGAGTTCTGGGTCACTCCAGGGGGAGACCCCAAACCTTCAGTGCATGGAGAGGCAGATCTGGTTCCACAGGGAGTCACCACCCATCCGGTTTGCCCGGGGCTAACCTTAGGGAAACATTTCAGCCACAAGCAAACCTCTCCGTTCCCATCCTCTCCCTCCCCACCAGCACCAATCTTTGTTTCTATGCGTTTGCCTCTTCTAGATATTTTTTTTTCTTCTAGATATTTTATATAAGTGGAATCCTTGACTATGTGGCCCTTTGTGACAGGCTTCTTTCACTTAGCAAAATGTCTTTAAGGTTCACCTGTGTTGCAGCATGATTTTTTTTTCTAGCATTCCTTTCCACAGCCAAATAATATTCCATTTATTTGCATGGATGTACTATATGATGTACCATCCACTTGATTCATTTATGAGCATTTGTGTTGTTCCTATCTTTCGGCTATTAGGAACAATACTCCTATAAACATTCATGTACGAGTCTTGTGTGGATGCAGGTTTTCATTTCCCTTGGGAGCTACCTGGGCGTGGAGCTGCCAGGCGTCTGGTCCCTCTGTGTTTAACAGTCTGAGAAACCGCCAGGCCGTTTACCAAAGTGGCTGCACCACTTTACATTCCCACCAGCAGCACCTGGTGCTTCTCCTCTCTCCCCACCCTTGACACCTGTTATCACCTGTTGGTCTAAGGATAGTCATCCTAGTGGGTGTGGCCGACACTTCAACAGTGAGACTAACGAGGCCGCCTGCAAAGTGGTGAGGCTCCTGACATTGCAAGTATCCCAATAGAGCCAGATGAGCCCTGGGGAAGGGCTGCCTCTGTCTGCAGGGAAGTTGGAAGGAATTAGGTCTCAAAATCTTTGGCTTTGTTACCCTCCTCTTGGGGCTCTAGGGCCTGGTAGAAGGCTGGGGAAGGGGACAGATGGTGAAGGAATGCAAAGGGCCGGGGAAAGGAGGGTGCGGAGGGGAAGGCTCGCTCCAGGGCCGCTCTGCTGCAGGCCAGCTTGCTGTGGGAGGCAGAACTGGCTCAGGTGTCGCTGGTTGGGCCCCTGCTGCTACCCAGTGTGGGAGAATTGGCAGTGGCTGCAGACACCCCAGAAACCACAGCCACCACCCTGCCCTTGCTGCCTCCCCCAGGCCTCCCCCTCTCTTCGTGGGGCTCCGCTGCCCATCTGCTCTTCTCTCCTTGACACCTGGCCTTTCTGTTTCTGTCTTGGCACCACCGAAGGGGCTTTTCAGCTACCCAGGAATGTCCTCGAGGAGGAGACGTGAGCAGACTGGGCAGGGCGCTCAGAGTGGGGTGGGTGGGAGTGCGGAGAGCTATACGCCAGTGCTTGGGGCCTCCAGAAAGCCAAAGGGGTGGGGCCATGCCTCATTTTGCCATCAGTCCCCAAATACACGACTCAGTCCTTGTGCTTGGGCTGAGGAAGTGGTTCCCTGCTCACACACGTAAAACCCAGATCACAGCCCACTGATGGGCCAAGAGCTCCTTCCCTGCCAAGGCAGCCCGTCCACCCACTGGGTTACTCGCTGCCACTGTTATCCCAACGACATGTTGGAGGAGACCGTGGCATACATGATCTTGTTTAGTCCTTAGGAAAATCATGGGAAGCAAAAGGGGAAGGATGGTTGCTCTTACCTTATAGACAGGCTTAAGTTTATCTGAATGACCTGCTCTAGATCCTACAGGCACAAGGTCAGGTCTCAAAACCAGACTCTGGATTCTGCTCATTGCCTGTTGCTCAGGCCAAGTGCAGGGCACCATCCTGGACTCCTCTCTCAGCGCCATCGAGCCCACTAGAAAAACCCTGTTGATTCTATCTTCAATTATGTCTTAACCTGGTCACTTGTCATCCCTACCTCGTGGCCCAGAGCACCATTTCTCTCACATTGTGATTACAAACACCTCTCCCCTGCATCTGCCCCTCACGGGTCCTTGCAGACAGGCCAGGCTTACTCCTGCTTTCTCCTTTTTTTCTTTTTTAAATAAGATTTATTTATTCTGAAAGAGAGAGAGAAAGAGAGCAAGTGGGAGGAGGGGCGGCGGGAGAGAGAGAAGAATCCCAAGCAGGCTCCCAGCTGAGCGCAGAGCCCGACACAGGGCTCAATCTCACCACCCTGAGATCATGACCTGAGCTGAAGTCAAGGGTCAAAGGCTTAACTGACCAAGTGACCCAGGCACCCCAGCTCTTGCTTTCATCTTTGTGTCTGTGTCTCAGATTTCGTCTCCATCCTCAATTCCCCTCGTACAGTGTGGGGCCTGGAGGGGCAACTCACTGGGAGGTGTTACAGAACAGAGCTGTGTGTGTGTGCACACATGTGTGTCCATGGGCACGTACACACGTACCCTGGCTTCCACCAAAATAATATAAAAAACCCAGGCAGGTAGCCATAACTCTTGCCAAAAGCTTATGTATTCTGTCCCTACTTTTAATTTTTTTTAACAGAGAGGGGACTATACGCATTACATGTTGTAGCAAATCAGGTGAGAACCACTCCAACTGGCAAGAGGAGAGATTGCATGCTTCCAGCAGGGGCAAGGCCACATCTTAGTTCCTCTGCCATCCTGCCAAGCAATTCGGGTCTCATCAGATGCCAGGACTGAGAACGAGTTGACCTAAGGGTCCCAGACAGAGCTCACTTATGACACAGATGGCTAAGTGCTACCTTCTCCCCGCCTCTCCCAATGGAGTCTGATCACTCTGAAGGCGGCCGGGCTGCTGGGGAGTGGGTAACTCTAGTTTTGGCTCTTTAGCTTTCCTGTTGGATTTCAGCGTCCTCTGTGATCACATTAGTGCGAGAATGCCTCTTACGGTTAGCTGTCTGCATCTAAGATGAGGCTGTAATGACCTCCCTGGTGTCTCATGTGCGCACATGCCCCCCCCCCAGGGCAGACCCCCACTCTGCCTCCACGTGGGGGGGATGTGCACGTGACTGTAACAGCTTCCCATGTGGTCTGGCCAGTGGGTATTGGCTGTGGAGGCTGTTGATTACCTACGAAGAGCATGGAGGGCGTGGGGTCAGCAGCAGCCTCGGAGTGAGACTAGATCCTCCTCCTCAAACTCCCAGACAGGGGGGCTGTGTCTGGAATAGGAGATATACCTGTCGAGGCTGGGGGCAATGACACAGCATTCCGGATTGCTGATTCCTGCTCCAGGACACAGAGGGAGCAGAGGCTGAGGTTGCCACCTTGCCCTGCACCCAGCCCTGGGCCCCATTTCAGGCCCCGCACCCCCGTGGAATAAGGGAGGAGGACATGGGGAATTACTGTGTATCACTCACGTGATGCGCTACAGAGAGGTATTACTGAGTCCATTTTACCAATGAGGACTACTGAGGCCCAGGAGCCTGATGTGACAGGGCTGATAAGTGGTAGAGCTGGGATTCCAAATCACGTCCTCTGCCACCGAGCCAGTGCTGTCCTGCTACACCCCCCACCGGCCAGCCTCCCCCTGGCTCCTCTCCCCAGGCCACTGGTCCCTCCTCTGAGCACCCACTATGTTCATCTCCACCTCCCTGCTTAGCTGTTACTGCTGCTCTTGAACTGTTTCTGGCTTGTGGCCCCTGCCCCCAACCCCATGGGATCACAAGCTCTGAAAGGGCAGAAACCATGACTTGGGGTCCTGCTGTATCTGAGTCTCTGGCATACTTCTGGATCCCACAGTGCAGTTCACAAAGCAGATGCGAGGCGCTAAAACCAGCTAGCACCTAGGGCCTGGTGGGACCAGCCAGAGGGAACCAGGACCAGTGCAAGCATATGTTAGTGAGAGGTGCCAGGCGGACTTTGCTCCTGCTCCCTCAGTCCCCTGGGCTCTTCAGGCCACCCCACCCTCGGCCTGGCACTGGGGAGGATGTGTGAGCACGGTCCATGCTCGGGGCGGGGGGCTTGGCTACCCCTTCTGGTGGCTGGGACCTGGGTGTGCTACTTCACCTCTCTGAGCTGTGTGGTTACACAGAAGCAAGCATCCTGACTCTACAGGGAGGTCATGAGGCTGAAAACCAATGTGCTTAAAACTGGGGAAATCTGAATATGGATTGGGTTTTAGAGGACACCAGGTCATTACTGGTTTTTTTTTTTTTTTTTTTTTTCATTACTGTTAATTTTATTCAGTGTGACAATGGCGTTACGGCCCAGTAAGAAAAATGTTCATGTTTTATATAAATGACCAAGGCTATATGTAGGGGTGAAATGATCAGACGTCTGGGGTTCGTTTTAAAATAACTCAGCAAAGGTAAAAATGAAATGAGCAAGATGACATAAGATGAACTACGTGCGGCGAAGCTGGGTGATGGGCATAAGGGGGTTCACTGGGTAGCTTCTCTACTCCTGGATATATTTTAAATTTTTTTTTCACAATTACCATCCCAAAAAAGATAAAAAGAAAACCTGCAGGAAAAAAGGATTATACTACATCTAGGATTTGGCCCCTGGCACATAGGAGATGCTCACTAAATTATTTTCAGGTTTGTGTGTCTCCTTTTCCACGCTTGTCAGGGGACTGAATCCCCTCCCCTGAGGGGAAATCCCACAACCTCGAGTTCTATCAAACAGAGGAAGCTCCCCTAAGCCAGTCAGGGAGGCCTCAGGGAGGCCAGGTGACTCCTCCAGGGCTGGACACTGCTGGCTGCTATTCATTAAGCACTTACTACGTGCTGGCCCCTGGCCGGGCGCTGTGCTCACAGGCTCTCCTTCATCCCCACAGCGCCCCTGCGAGGGGAGCAGTAGTGTCCAGCTGTCAGCCTCTCTCTGTCTCCTCATTCATCCCCTCCTTCCCCTTGTCTTGCTCAGGCTCTGGTCCTGTCTACAAAAATTGGCACTTCCAGAAGGGTCTGTGCATAAGCCTTGCCCCCCGACCCGCACCCCACAAACCACCTGGGCACGGTCTCGGAAATAAGAATGGGAACATCAGGGGCCCCCCTGCCAAGATGCTCAGTGGGACCCCAGGTTGGCAGAGGTACGAAGACGGCTGCCGGGTGGAGGTTTGCTAAGGAACAATTCGGACACAGGAGGGTTGTGTCCCTGTGGGTGGGCTGCCATGGCACAGAGTGGGTTCTGCGGGACCCGCTTCCTTCTCGGGCAGTGGATTGCCATGACCCCAGCTCCTGCTGCTGCTAAGATGAAGATGTCAGGGTGGTGAGGCTGAGGAGCTTCCCTTAATGATGCCCATCCTGCTCCTGGGTCTCATCCTTCTCCTTCCACCTCCCACCTTGCCCCAGGCTGCCAAAGCTGCCCTGTAGTTTAAGCACCCTGGGAAATGCTGCCTCCTCCAGGAAGCCTTCATGGAGCAGTGGGAGGAGAAGCCAGGATAGTGTTCACAGCCTTCCTCTCCAGAAACACAAAACTCCTGTGATTTGTCTGTGCTGAGCTCTCCACTAAAACCTTCAACTCTTAACCTGCAGGGATTTTGGACTTCGCCTTTGGTACACTTGTTACCTAGTTCTGAGTCTGAATTTATCCACCCCGTGTTCTCTTTATATCTGCTGATTTTCACGCGGTTCCCTTTGAAGCTTTTATGGGGCTAGTTTAAGATTGAGAGAGAGGAGTAGGACTTCATACAGAAGCTTGTAAACTTAGAGAGCATCTAAGCCCAAGAGGTGGGACAAGCTGAAAATGTAAAGAGCTTCTGAGAGGGTTTAGCTCATTTTGGGATGTCAGGCTATGATGGATAATTGAAGGGAACCGAATAGACTGGATGTGTATTTGATTGTGTGAGGGGCATAGAGGGGAGAAGGTGGGGAGCGCATCCCATCCCCCCAATGAATACTTCCACATTGTCTACGTCCTTACTCTTTGGTATTAAGCAGGAAAATTCATCCTTTCCCTATGAGCCTGATCCCTTGAAGAATTCTTCAAATTTGCCTTTTAATTTTCCAGAAAGTGTGGGATTCCTCTGTAGGTCTTTCTTTCACCCAAAGCAGAACAGCTGAATTGTTTTTTAAAGATTGCTCCCAACTCCATCTAGGCTTGCACAGTTTTAGGTGGGTTGGGCGGGCCACCTTCAGCCCCAGGCACTGACCCAGACAATCACTCATTTCCTGTAAGGGGGTGGGGGCTTCAGGGCAACCCCACTGCAGAGAAACAATGCTTGGGGAATCATCCACACACTCGCTTACCCTGGGTACCATCCTGCAGGCTCACATACTCCAGCTTATGGAAGCCTACCGTCACCCAGGGGGTGAGCTGGACAAGCCTTACCTGCATCCCAAAGGTGAGGAAAGAGGTTCAATAAGTAGTAAGACCCATCCTCAGGCAGAAGGTGGACAAGTGGCAGAGTTACTTCAAGCCTGTCTCGGTAGGGGACACGGAGAGGCTCCCTTGGGCTGTGAAACTAATGCTGGGGGTACAGGCTGGCTGGACACCTGCATGGCTCCCCTATTCCCACCCCCAAGAGCTTTCCTTCTCTGTGGGGCACAGGTCCTCACAGGACACCTGCAAGGACAGGCCCTGGATGGAGCCATGGTTGTGGCCTGTGCTCTCAGTCACACATGGAAGGGGTCCGTTTAGAGCTTGACTTGCAGACTTCTTCTCTGCTGAAACCCACCGGGCAGCCCCACCTCCCAGGTCTCACAGGGTCCAGGTTCAAGATGCAAAGCCCCATCTCTGGGAAAAAATAGGATAGAATTCTAAGGTGTCAAACATCATCTAACCCAACCCTCATTTTAAAGGCCAGGAACCTAATGGCACCAGAGGAGAGAGATTTGTCAGGGCGTGCCCGGTTTTCCAGATGGCACTCACTTGTCCTGAGAGCCGAGCCTGGGGCCGGGCCTGCACGGCAGCCTGTTTTTATGCTCCTGGGAGTGTCTAGTGCCAGCCAGGGCCACAAAGACACTTATGCTCCCATGCACATTGGTGGATATGTGCTGGCACCCAGAACACTCCCTCCAGACAGCTTTCCTTCCTTAAATTGAACCCATTTAGAAAGTTTTCTTTCCTCTCCTCACTGAAGACATCCATCACCTTCCCCGGCAGAGGCGAGGCAGCCACAACTCCTTCCCTGGGTTTATTAAATATGTTCCAGAGACTATTTGTAGCTGTCATGGAGGAGCCGATGGGAGGCTGGGATCCCTCTCAGCTCTGCAGCCTGCATTTACATCTCCAGGTCAGGGACCCCTCTATAAATGTTTCTCCATCACAGGCTTGGGATACCTCAAGCTCCAATGCAGTTGGCCTCACTCTCAAATAGCCACTGGGGACCACAATGGGATCTCAGCTGGGGCTGGCTGGACAAGGGATCTCAGCTGGGGCTGGCTGGACAAGGACTGAGCCCATCCAGCAGGACAGCCACCTCTCACGGATCAGACTCCAACTCAAACAGGGCAGTGAAGAGAAAATTCACTCCCCCTATGTCCCAGACCCCATGGAGCCACTCAGAGTCATAGATGGGACCTGGGAGTCCCTGGTAGGGGGACCATACTCCCCCTACCCGGGCTGTCCTAGCTCAGTTGGGCCTTGGGCTTGCAGATAGGGATGTGGCTTGAGAGAGCCTGCCACATGCTGGCTCACAGTGGAGCATGGAAGGGAAACATACTCCACAGAGGCCTGCAGGGCTTGCCCGGCCCAGGGAAGGAGGTTTGGGGACAGCAGGCTGTAGCTATGAAGGACCCCAGAGGCCCTGCAAACTCCCTCCCCATTTGATGGATGAAGACAATGATTCCCAAAGAGAGAGAGCAGGGCTTGCTGGGGACCCCCACCTCCCTGCCCGCTGTCCCTTTAGTGCCCCTTTATCTGAGGACCCAGGACAACTGAGGCGGATTTACTTCCTTCCCTAGGATTCAAAGAGCTGGGAAAGGAATTCCAGAAAGTATTGAGACTGAAATTAGGAGAGCCAAGCTTCTAGATTTCTTGAGTCATTTCTTTTTCTTTGTTATTATGAAATATTTTCAAATGTACAGAAAGAATTATATAACCAACATCTGTGGACTCACTACTAGTATTAACAAATCCTAATAACTTGAATGATTTCTATTTTCAAGTATGGTATTAGCTGCTATATGGTTAGCTGAATTTTTATAGCTCTTTTCAAATGTAAAATAATTTTATTCTTTTCAATAAAGGCATTTCATTAAATGTATAACCAGGATTTAATTTTTAGACCCTGGAAGACTTCATTTAAATACATTCAGAAATCAAGAAGGAAAAAAGCCCTCTGTCAGGCCTTGTGTCCTGGTTTTTCTTTTTTGGAAAAATGGTCTCCATGGCTATGGCCTGGCCTGCTTGGAGGGGAGAGAAGTTGCTACAGATTGCCTAGACTCTGGAGAGGTGACATCCCCGGGAAATGCTTTCTTTCAAGCCTTCAAGATGGACCCCCCACCTACCCACCCAGAATGAGTAAAGAGGAGCATGAGAGGAAGGAGAGGAAGCCTAACCCCAGGTGGGCTCTGCTAGGTGGCCCGGACCCTCATCCTACCTAGAGTCCTATGTTCCCTTCCCCCGACCCGGTACATTCCTCAATCCTCTTCTTGCAGACCATGCTCCCAGCTATGGCCAGTTACTTCTAGCTTGTAGTTTTTTTCTTTTTTTTTTAAGATTTTATTTATTTATTCATGAGAGACACAGAGACATAGGCAGAGGGAGAAGCAGGCTTCCTGTAGGGAGCCCGATTCCATCCCAGGACCCCAGATCATGCCCTGAGCAAAGGCAGACACTCAACCACTGAGCTACCCAGGCGTCCCTCTTGTAGTTCTTATTTAGCATTTACTATGTGCACCTGTCAAGGTGTCAACAGATTGTTAACTGCATGTGCTGGACCCGCTCATGTCAGCTCAGAGAGGGGACTTCTTGTTCAGGGACATCATGTTAGTAGCTTGCAACTGGCCACAGTAGGAGAATTTATGCCATGAAAATCAATCTGCAGACACTACAAATCAGGGCTTCCCCTCTCTCCCTGAGAGCTGGTTGTTAACCATTTGCCAGCACACCACTGGTATTAACTGTTCTAAGAATATTTGCATTTAAGCATTCTCCTAGAGAAGAAAAACACGTAAGAGCCAAAGGAATGAATCACAAATGGTCAAATTTCAGATACGAGTCTGAGAGTGAGAGGAGTTTCACCTCAGCAAAGCAGCCACTGCTCAGCATTTTGTGGCTGGACACGTCCCTAGAAGTTACATTGTCCAAGCCTCAGGTTAGAAAGCAAAACGAAGTCCAGAGACGTGACTCACCAAAGGTCGGTCACGAAGCTCACTAATGACACAGGTGGGCTTACAACTCATAGTTGCCTTTCCTGGCACTTTTTACAGGATATTACAACCCCAAGCCTCCTCATGACGCTGCTCAGCTGGAGATGAGGCTGAGCCCAAGTGATGAAAGTGAAGACACGGAGGTAGGAATGGCGGTTTGCCAAGCTCTTCTTGTCCCTTTCTCCTCACCCTTTCCCAGGAAAGGGCTGGGGGTCTAGTAGGTGCTTAGCAACTTCTTATAGGTGCTTAGCAAACTCTTGTATGGGCTCAGGCTGATGAGCCAGGTGGGCAGAGTCACGATGACATGAGCAGGGGTCCACACCTCAGGTGGCATGGTGAGCTCACTCAGCTCCCAGGTCCCTTTGGCGATCAGAGTTTAAGGGATGGGTCACAGAGACAGCAAGTTTGTCTGGAGGCTGTCACTTGCTCTGGCTCTCCCAGGAGAGGTTTCTCAGGGTCAGAGGGCAGTTGATGTCTCCAGAAACCTAGGTATGATCCATGAGGCAGAGAGACATAAAGAAGATGGGAGCAATCTGGTGCCACACCAGGCTTTTCTGTCACTGGAGCAGGAGTGTGGTGCTAACAGCTGAGAGAGGCAGAAGCTTGGGCCAAACCAGACAGTGAAGGGGAGCAGGAGTGGGATGGGGGGAGGCAGAAGGGAGACTCGGGGAGTGGGGTGGCAGAGGGAAAGAGGGATGGGGAGAGAAGAACCATGCTGGCTAGAAGATGGCAAACAGGACGGAAGACCTGCCTGCAAAGCCAGGAGATAAAGCAGGAGGATGGAGCAAAAGGAAGAAGAGAGAAAGAGGAGCCAGAGAGACATGGCCCACAGGGCCACTCTTGACCTGGCCTCTGCTCAGACCTCCTCTCCTCCCCCAGGGTGGCATGGGGACCCTGTGGCCTGGCACTGGGGCCTCCAGTCCAGCATATGTGCACAGACTCCGGGAGGGGTGGCGGCCCAGAAGCAGCCCGCAGTGGCCGTGCCATCCAGCCCTGTGTGGAGGCTCCGCCTGCCCATGCCCCCAGGGGCCAGCCACTGCCCCGGCCCTGGCCCCTCACCCCGTCCCTGCCAGCGTCATCTACACCTTCTTTGTGCACTTGCCCTCTGCAGAGGCCGGCCCTGGTGACCTGGAAAGCAGCTGTGTGTCCCTGCACTGAGTTCCTTCCACTCCAGGGGAAGTGGCAGGGCAGGCTCTGAGGGGGGCTCCTGGTTTCCCTGGAGGGGCAGGCTCCAGGCTGAGCAGGCAGCCAGTCTCCCAAGCACCGAAGCCCTTTCTAAAGAGGACTAATAGCAAAGCCGGCCTGCTTGCGTGCCCTGGTCACTCAGGCTGAGTCCAATTCTTAGGCATCAGAAGCAACCAAGTGTGAGCAAAGAAGAGAAGGAAGGTCTCCGGAGGGTGGAAGCTGTGGGCCCTAGCCCCGAGGGTGGCACAGGCTTTGGGGTCAGGCAGACACTGGGTTTGTGGCTGGCTCAGAGTGAGACCCCGGTATGACTCACCTTCTCTGCAAAAGGGGGATGCTGGTGATGCCTCACCCTGTGGTTGTGTGGAGAGAGAAATGACACACAACCAGAGGCCTGGTGCACACTCACTCCTGCTAGCTGCTCAGTAAATGTCCCTTCCCTTCCAGCTCAGGGAACCTGAGTGGCCCCGACTCCATAGGGGGCCTCCTCCAGAGATCAGTTAAAAATCTCTGTAAACACTTGCTGGGTCCTGGGGAGGTAAGTGTCTGCCACTAAGTACACTGAGGTAGGGAACGTGAGATGCCCACAGGCTCAGACTTAAGCCGTCTATAGGGCAACAAACAAATTCTTGAGCAGGAATTGTGCCTACTGCTTTGCTTACATTATCTCTGCCGCAGATCCAAAGGAGAAAATCCACCTCCCAGGCCCGGACAAGTCCCCCACGGCTCCCGGCCACAATCCTATCCTTCCAGACACAAAGGTTCAACCTTAGCATCACTGACCTGCCATCGCTCTTGCTTCCTGTGATCACCGGGCCTGGTCCAGCATCTCTGCCTCTTCTGGGGCTGCTGCAGCCCCAGCTCTATAGGGTCAGGCCCAGGCTCCCTCCTGGCTGGCTCCTGCCTGAACTTCCTGTTCTGGGAGGGACCCCTTTGAAATAATCAGTCACTTTATTATGAGACTAATTGTCAAAAATACTACCGGCTAAAACTTTTGAAATGCCTACTGGATAATATATGAAATTTGTGGTCCCAAATTTGCTCCCAATCTACCTTTCTGAACCTCTCTCCCAGTTTGCTCTCCCCAAACAGGCCCAGGGCATTCTCACCTCCAGGCTTTCCTTCTCCTGTTCCTCCGCAAGCCTGCAAGCTTCTTCCTCCACCTAGCTGAAACACAACCCTCCCAGGTGCTGCCTCTTGGGAAGCTTTTCTAGACGGTTCCTCATTGGAGCCCTCTGCTTGGTTTGTCCTCTGGTTGGAAGTACACCCTGGAAAGGGTGCTGAATGGGGGCTGGCCCCTGGCCGTGCCACCAGCTGGGCAAGCTAACAAATTCTCTGGTTTCTTCACTGGTGAAATCGGGTCCCCACAGATGGCTCCTCACTGGCCCTCCTGAGCCTTCTGAGTCTGGATCTGCAGGGTGGGGCCTGGGAATCTGTTTGGGGACACTCCCCAGATCATGAGGAGCCACTACCACTTTGGGGAGTCCCTGGACTGGAGAACCTATAGACTGGCCTAGTGTCAAGACTTCTGCAGACTACAGATGTCTCCAGATATCAAGGGACCTGTGTCCTTTTTTTCCAGGTTCACAAAGCATCAGCTGTGACGTTCAGAAGATGCTCAACAAATGAGTCAAATAAACGAATGAATGAATGAATGAATGAAAGCCCTGAAGGGAAACAGTTGTAGCTTGTGTACACCAAAGTGAGAACAAACACAGTCGCCCGGGCAAACATTCATGTGTACAGATAAACATAAACACTTAATGGCGGGCACACCTGTCCTCAAATGCAATTTGAACATAATCCAAAAATTCTGCATTGGCACCTATGCATACGCCTTTAATTTTTTTTTTTTTTTTTTTTTTTTACAAAAGCCTCAAATGTGTGGGATTTATTTTCAGTAGGGACACCCCACCCATTTAAAAACAGTAATTAATTTCAATATTTTGTTACATCAGGATGCTGCGTGGTGATAATGTGGCGCACATGCATGTGTGTGTGTAGGGCTGGGGTTGGGGGTGGCTTGCTAGGATTATAAAGATTACTGGGGGCAGCTGAAGGCTCTTAGGACCAGGCAGCTAATTGGACGGCTTCCCCAAGTGGCTGTGGCTCGGGGCTGGAGCATGCAGTGCCAGGTGTGAGTGGGTTCTCCAGAACAGTCCAGAACTTCCCCGGGAAGTCCTGGCAGTGAGGATTTCCCCAGGGACCATGCAAGACTGTCACTGGTGGGTGGGTGATGGTGAGGGACCCTGGAGGGTGGCCCTGTGAGGCACACAGAAATGGCTTGGTTTGTGAGGCATTTCCCCCAAGCAAAGGGCACAGACTAAGGCCATACTTTGACCAAAACCTCAGTCCAGGGTGCTTTGCTCTTGCAGCCTGTCACTGCTGCTGCCTCTATGCACAGCTGCTGGACCAGTGTCCCCTTGCCCTGGTCTCAGCCTGGGGTCGGTCGGGACAAGGGAGAGAAATGGATAAGACCCCAGAGGTCACCCTGGCAGGGGCTGCAGCAGGGCACTTCTGTCCCATGGACCCCATCCTCCCCACTTAGTGCTCGCTAATGCTCTGCTTGGTTCTCTGAGCCTTGTGGTGCGTTTCTAGCAAAGTAGGAATAATTAGACCCTTAAAGATATGTTTTCCTCCAGAGTTTCAAACTATTTTCCTGACATTATCTGGTTTGATAGTGTCCCTTCAAGGCAGGAGTTCTCATCCCCTCCTGCAGCCCCGGGAGCTATGGGGGTACCAGTGCCTATACAAGATGAGTGGTTTCCATCATATGGACTCCCAGGTGGCCCTGGCCTGCCCTCTCTGTAGTCAGAGTGGTTCCTCTAAACCAGTAAGGCCTGATGCTTTGGCCTTGGGGCTCCTCCTCGTACCACCATCCTTGTCAGAACTCTCAGATGACAAGGCTGAAAGCCAACCCTTGGACCCTGCTGGAAGGATCCAGCAGCCCTGGGAGGCCTCATAGCAGGGAGGCCTAGACTTTGCAACCACTACCCGGCCTCTGCAGTGTCTTCTTCTTTTGAAAGCCACAACACTGGTGGAATGAGTCCCAAGTATGTTGCCTGTTCTCAAGTGGTTAAACAGAGAGTTACCACCGACCTGGCAAGTCCACTCCTAGGCATACACCCAAGAAAAATGAAAACACACGTCCCCATGAAAACTTGTATGTGAATGTTTATGGCAACATTATTCATAATAGCCAAAGGAAGAAAACAGCCCAAATGTCCATTAACTGCCAAGTGGATAGAGTAAATAAGCCATATCCATGCAAGGGAATTTTATTCAGGAATAAAAGAGAAGAGCTACTAATACACACTACAACATGGGTGAATCATGAAAACACTACACTAAGTGGAAGAAGCCAGACATGAAAGGCCACATGTTGAAGGATCCCATTTATAGAAAATGTTCAAACTAGGCAAACCTATAGCACAGAAGGTAGACTGTTGAGGGGCGCCTGGGTGGCTCAGTCCATTGAACATCTGCCTTCGGCTCAGGTCATGATCTCCAGGTCCTGGGATAGAGCCCTGTGTGAGGCTCCCTGCTCAGTGGGGAGTCTGCTTCCCCGTCCCCCCGCTCCACTCATGCCCGCTTTCTCTCTCTCCCCACCTCTCAAATAAGTAAATAAAATCTTTTTAAAAGCCACATCAAACAAACAAAAAAGAAAGTAGACAGTTGCTTAGGGCTTGGGGGAGATGGGAAGGAGGTGTTTAGGGGGCACCATGTAAAGGGGAGGGGTTTCTTTCTGAGGTGATGTAAATGTCCTAAAATTGCAGTGGTGGTTGCACATATCCACAAATACGCTAAGAAACCATTGTATAAATATTTATTTATTTGAGAGGGGGTGGGGAGCACAGCAGGGGGAGGGGATGGAATAGGGGAGGAGGAGAGACAGAGGAAGAGGGAGAGGAAGAAGCAGACTCCCTCCTGAGCAGGGAACCCCCCCTCCCCGGGATCATGACCCAGGGGGGATCACGGGACTCTGACATCACAGAACCGGCATTCTAGGACTCCGAGATCATGTCCTGAGCTGAAGGCAAATGCTCAGCCAACTGAGCCTCTCAGGTACCCCAAAACCATTGTATGTTTTCAATGGGTGAATTGTGTGGTATGTGAACTATATCTCAGCAAAGCGTTATAAAAAATTTCAAAAGAGAGCAGCAAACTGGGCCTGAGAGCTGTGGGCTGACCTTCTGGATACACTGCTGGTTTGCTCTGTGACACAGGAGAAGCCACCTCCTTCTCTGCATCCCCGGCAGCCCCTTCAGGAGCCGGGGAGAGACTAGGGGAGAGACTACCGCCTGCCGGTGAGGAGCACTGGGAGGAAGAGGGGATGGAAGCTACCTTGGCAAGTGGAATAAGAACAGAGGCATTATTTAAATGGACAAGATTTACTGTCGAGATGTCACTGCTCTGGGAAGTTGCGATGTCCTTGAGTTACAGGCTCTGAGCCCCATAGAATGTTAAGTCACAAGGTACCTGAGAGCAATCAGGAACACAGGTAGGATGCTGTTCCTGCCCAGGTATGTGAACTCGCCTCCCCCCCAATCCACAAACATTTATTAGAGGCACGGAGGACACTGAGCTGATGGAGAAACAGCAGGAAGGAGTGGCAAGGCTTTCCTTAGGGTACCCTGGTGGGCACGGCCGCCTGCATTTATTCCCTCTCATCTCTAAACCAGGATGTAAAACAGAATCAGATGCAATCTCTCTGAAATCTGTCTGAAACAGAAAACCCTCCTCCCACGTTTGCCTCCCAGCCCCAATGCTAGGTGTCCAGATGTTGTGGCAGCTGCCAGCACATTCCCTCTTTCCAAACCCCGAGTATACATACAGCCCAAGGCTGACCATGGCTGCAAGCCTTGCAACCACCCCTAGGCGTGGCTCCGGCGCACACAACAAGGGCTGCTGTCCTGTCTGCCATCTTAACATCCTGAGACTGAGGTCCATCTGCAGGGGATCCACACAGGCAGGCATTGGGCTGGCTGGGGTCTGTGTGTCATGGGGGTCCGGTGTGCTCAGGTTCAGGACACAGATGTGTCGTCAGTGCGTGGGCAAAAGAAGCCTGGCTATTTTGGGGCTTTGAATTCTGGAGCAGCAGGATGCAATACTGATAATGATCCTTCTAATTAAAACAACAATACTATTAATTATTTTCTTATTATGGGCATAGATTTTACAGGTATTATGAATCAGTAGTCACAACAACCCAGTGAGGTACATATTATCATCTTCATTTTATAGATCTGGACACTAAGGCTCAGAAAGGTAAATATCTTGCCCAAGGTCACACAGCTAGTAAACCAGTAGAGGTGGGATTTAAAACTAGGTCTGTCTGATGCAAAATCACTGGAAAGCATAATCCACACACCATCCCCCTCTCAGGCCTTCTCCCAGGAGCCGGAAAGCCAAGAGCCACCCAAGCATCCTGAAGATGATTGCTCTGTAAGATGGTAATCTCAGGACTGCCCCAGCCCCTATGCGAATTGGGTCCAGCCCCAAACATCACATTTATGTCAGACGCTATAAGGGGTCTTTGTTTAATCTTACGATGGAGACACTGAGGAGAGGAGGCCTATTTTGAAGCTTAGTCTGGAAAGCAAACCTGGGTACAGAAGGAGCCTGCTCACAACACTGCCTGTCAGTTTCCTGTGCCCACCCCACCCCCAGAAGTGGCTCCCAGTCAGCGCCGCTGGTCTGGGGCTGGCAGTGTGCAGTGTGGCTGAGATTCAGGGTGGGTCCACCCACCATCTGGAGGGTGGAACAAAGTGGGTGACCACTCACACTCTGCAGAAGTGGGGTGTGGGGTCTCATATCAGACCAAACTGGATCCTAACCCTGGCTCTACCCCTTAACAGTGCTGCTGCCTATGATAAGAGCCTTACATCTTTGGGACCTCAATTCATTGGCTGTAAAATGGGAATATAGTGCTTCCCCCACTGAGATGTTCTGAGGCTAAGGATGGTGATGACGGTAAAGGATCCTGTCACATTTACTATGTGCCAAGGACGTCTGTTCTAAATATCTACCTAGATATCTCTGCAACTATCATTCTATCTATCTATCTATCATTCTATCTATCTAACATTTTCAACTACCTTGTAAGATAGACATTACTATTATTGCCCTTTTATACATGAAAAAAAAAATCAAGGCTCAGAAGGAAGAGAAATATGCTCCAGGACACAAATCCGAGTGTGTGGGGGTGCTGGCTTCTGAACCCTATGTGGTCTGACTCTAGAGTCTGGGCCTTAATTGGCACACCACACGGCCTCTGATGCACGAAGGTCCAGCCGTGGTGCCCGGATGGTGCACAGGTCCATGCCTGCCGGGTGGTAGGGTCACATCCATGGCAGCTGTGGTCATCAAATGCCCCAGGCCGTCCAGAGGAACTGGCAGCTTATTAGGAGGTGCCAGCATTACACCACCCAGATCTAACCATTGACTAAGCAGAGAACTAGAAACGTACCCATTGCTTGGAGAGAAGAAAAATAAAGGAGAGCTTAACTGTTGAATCCAGAAGGGGTCTTCACACCAGCTACTGGAGGCTAGTAGACCCCACCGGCAAGGTGGGTCTGTTGGGCTGTAGGGGTCACAGGGACAGAAACACCACCTGCTGTCCATGCTGCCCAGTTCCTGCCTTCAGGGCAGCCAGTTCCTACATGTGATGCGTCTCCCCCCTGTGATGCGTCCTGTCCACCAACATCCACACCCCTCGGGTGAAGTGTTTCCTTCCAGATTCCCAAAAGCCCTTGGATTTCCAAAGGAGGGACCTGGACCCTTAGGACCTCAGGCCCACACAGAACTCAATAGGCTCCTGAAAGAAGTAACAGAGAGAGAGGAACTAAGCAGAGAAAGCCTTGAGAAGTCATGGAGAAACTTGGAACTTAAGGGTAGCAAGAAAAGGGATCTGGAAACCAGAAGTCCCAACCTCCAGGGTAACGTGCCCTGGCCAGGAAATGAATGTGGCCTGCTTTCAAATTTTGTTCCCCCGGAAAGAGCACCTCTCCTGCCACCATCCTTTTGTCAGAAATTCACATAACAATCCTTTTTCCACTTTTGCCTTTGCTGCCAAGAAGGCTCAGAGTTGAATTTAATGCCCACTATTAGTAAGCGTCCAACCTCAGGTCCCTGGTGGCATGTCCTCCTCCTCATCGCACGCTCTCATCTATCTGGGATCTACTTCTCTGACTTTATTTGTAGCTGTCAAGGGTCCCTGTTCTCCTTTTTGGAAGCTAGTAGAACACACAGTATAGGTGGCCACTGGATTACAGAGGGAGATTTTAGCATTAATGGGGAACTGGATTAGTGACCTTTTAAGGCTCCCTTTGAACCCTGCGTTTCTGGGACAGTGATCAATAAATAAACAGTCTGCCATGCTCTTGCTCCACACACACACACACACACACACACACACAAAGCTGAGCCTCTTCACTGTCTCCGGGCAAAGGGTGTTCTGCTTCGGGAATGTCAAGGAGAGACTGACTCTAGTGCATGCGCTAGCACAGGACTATCAGCCCAGACCTGCTTCTTGCCGGCATCACCTTTCGGTGCTGGAGCAGGGCTTGGTCACAGGATGCCAGCTGGCACAGACACACAATGAGCCGACTACTCAAGAACAATGGCCCTTCCACAATGCAACTGTCTGCTAATTGACAACAAAGGCTTAGCAGGGACTGTGAAGTCATGAGGCTGCTTCTATGACAAGCACAGAATGGAACACAAACCTCTCTCAGGACGCACGTCTAAGCGCAAACAGGAGCTACCAGGGCGTCCCTGCTGCAGCCCTACGTTTTTCAAGACTCACGCTGGGCTCCAGGCCCATCTAAGCTTGAGAGGTTTGCCAATACCAAGTTCAGCTTATGGGCCTCCTTACCTCCGTCTCTGGTTCTGATGTCAAGGAGACACTCCCAATCCACTCCTACAGGGCGATGAAGTTCAACTCCCTTGTTTTACGGATTGGCAAACAGAAGCCCGGAAAAATGACGTCTTGCCCATTTACTGGCAGAGGCAGCACTAAAACTCACATCTTGAGAGCGAGATCTGAGATTGGCTGGGGCAGCGGGGGGCGAGGGTGCTCCAAAGGCATCGGCAGGGTGTGAACTTTACAAAGAAGGTAGCATTTAACGGCAGGGCTCGCAGAAGGCGGGACCTCATCCCAGGGCCCGAGTTAACAGCCACGACCCAGACCCGTGAAGGGTTAACATCTCAGAGGAGAACCACATAAGCTGGAGTCAGCCCCCAGACAATTCATTCCAGCCTGAGGAAGAGGCAATTAACAGCTCAGGATTAGGCTAAACACATTTTCTGAGTGGCAAAGACTCTCCTTAGGTAAACTGGATTGCTTAGCCACGAACCAACTCCACACACAAAAGTGTCAATGAAACAGTCTGCACCTTTCCCCCAGCTCCCCAACGCCCAGATACTCCTCCCTGTGTTGTTTAAACAAAAATTGGTTGACTCCAAGCTCCCAGGTCACCAGGTGAAGATGAGACCCCTAGCTTCTCCAGCCAGCCCATCTGTCCCTGTCCCTTCTCGTCCGAGGAGAGATCTGACCTCCAGATGCACTGGCCTATGATTACAGTGGTAAATAGAGACGCTCCCCTCCTCTACTGACGGGGGAGGCCACTGTGACTCCTAGGCAGCCTGCTCCGGTGACAGGCACTGCTCACACCTCCAAGTCCCAGGCGAGCCTTGCTGTTGTCCCAGAGTTTCTGGAGGGGTCAGTGGTTGGGATTTAAGGCGAGCTTAGCTCAGTGTAGCTCTGCCGTAACAATGGACCTAGTATTGACTGTTTTCCTTCGTGCCTAGTTTATGTTCCCTGGCACCCAGAGGTAAAAGTAAGGGAAGAAGCTCCCTGGTGGTGGTGATCACACTCAGCCCTGGGATATTAGTAGTAGTAGTTTATGCGCTTAGTTTATGGAGTATTTTCAGATGGATCTAATGTAAGCCTGGCCACAGACTAAGAAGCCAATCGTAATATTCTCACTTAACAACAGGAAGCTGAGGCCACAAGAGGTTAAGAGCCTTGATCAAGGCCACTTAGTTAATGAGAAGTCGGGACCAGAAATTTGGTTTCCTGCCTCCTAAGTGAAATGAGACTTTCAGAACAGCTTGGCTGATCCAGCCCCTGGCCAAGACATCGTTAGTATTTCAGCACAGACCCTTCTGAGGTCCAAAGGCACCAGTCTGCGGAACTTGCTGGCCTCTCTCAGTACCTCCTGGGGGACTTGGAGGATGCCGCTGGGCTCTAATACATGGGCGGGGGGAGGGGGGTGGATTCAGGGCTGCTCTGGGCCAGAGCATCTCTGCTACTGAGTTCCCCAACTTAACCTGACACTCCACCTTCTGCCACATCCATGTCCTTGCCTCACCAGAATCATTCCTCTCTTTCCTGTGCTCCTTTCCTGCTTCCTGCCCTTGCTCTAGCTCTCCTCCCAACACAGGCTCTAGGAAGTGGTCTGATGGCATAAGTAGAGTCCCCCTGCTTCAGAGTCCAAGTCCCCACACAGGGCCCCAGGCTTACAGAGGCCCTTCCGTTTTGAGGAGATGGCATCATGGTCTCATGTGAAAAGCACCAGTGAGGAGCCAGAACAGGGCAGCCACGGTCCATGCTTCCTCAGGCATGTGGCTTTGCTCACTGGGGTCTCAGTTTCCCCATCTGCAAAAGGACAGTTTTGTTTCTGTGACCTCTGGGTTCCTTGCTGCTCTCAGAGACTCTCTGAGGACTCATTTAATAAGAAGCAAGAGCAAAGCCTTAGTAGAGATCCCATCCTCTGAAATGACTTTGCCATAAAAGGGGCGGCTGGAGCAGGCACTAATAGATTCACAGAAACTCTGGAGAGTCCAAAAAAGGATTTTAATTAAAATGTAAATGTTGTAAACATTCAAACTCACTCCACCCTGGGAGCTGGGGCCCAGCTGCCTGAGAGGGGTCAGGGGAGCATTCGCCATCATTAGCCTTAACAGGTGTCCTGTATATGTTGCCAATGCAGAATTCTCTAAGGGGATCTCCTTCACATGGAACACCCATACAAGAGGAGATGGGGTGTCCTCGAGTGGGTTGAATCTAGAGGTGGTCTTGTGGCTTGATTTTGAGAAAGAGCTTTGGCCCCCAGTATCTCCCCATCCTATTATATACACACATATATTCATATTTTATGTATACATGTTCTATAAAATCCCATCACTGGGGGTTCCTTTGAGTTAGGGATCATGCTTCTATAGGTAGGCAATTAGTACACAAGAGATAATATATTTGATTAACAAGTCACTTCCTGGCTGTGCAATCTTGGGCACTAGTCTTGTTCTCTCTTAGAAACAGTGACAAAAAAAAAAAAAGAAAAGAAAAAGAAAAAAGAAAAAGAAAAGAAAAGAAAAGAAAAAAAAGAAAAGAAAAAAGAAAGAGTGACAACAATGCTTGGCCACTTTTTCAGGGATGAGGGGTACTGCAGTGGCCTGGCCTCTGGACTCTCTTCCTTGGGACTCAGAATCCTAGAATTCTGCTCAATCTTCTTAGAGCTGATGATCCTGGGACTTGACCCAAAAATAGCAGGAGGAAATCCGAGGGCTGAGAAGCTGTGAGAGGTGCCTCACAGGACCACAGACCCTGGCCAAGCAACAACAGAGTCGATGAGGAGGTAGCCATGGCAATGGAAGGCCCTCCCCTGGGGTTTCTACCACAAGTAAAGAGGAAAATGAGCATAGAACAGGTGCACGCCGACAGCGAATACCATCGCGGGCTGGGTTTTGCATTCACTCTACTCGCTACAACTTTTGGTGATTGTCTAATTATGGCTCATTACAAACATCAAGTTACATTTTGCAAGGTCGTAACTACAGGGGAAGGATACAATTATTATAATGAAGCCGCCCTAGCCCCAGACTCTTTCCCCTCTAATCAGTCCAAATGCCACTGCTCAAATCATCTTCCTCGCCTGCCACCTGGTCCTCCCAGGTCTCCTCTCCTGCATCCCTTCCCAAGGCCAAGGCAACAGAGCATGATCCAGGGCACTGTCCCTCCACAGCTTGTCTGCATTGGGAGTATTTTTCTTCCCTTTCTTTCTCTAATGGGCAGCTTCCCTCTGGTGCTGCCTTGGTGGAGAGGAGGAGCTAAGGATGTCTGATGGTTATGGAGACAGGGCCTTTAAAAAGTGGCAGGATGCAAACTAGAAGTTTAGCGCCTGCCAGCACAGTCCATGGTGGGGATCCGCCTGCTGGCTGGAGCCAGGCAAACAGTTCCTCGATGGCCAGATACTGGTCCATAAACTCTAGGCAATTGAGGCCTCAGCAGTAGGGAGTGGGAAAGGCTTGGAGTGGCCTGGTACACCTGTTTCTTGCCTTTCTTTGAAGTCCTCCTATCTCCAAAGGCTGTCCTGGCAGGGGTGGGGAGCACAGCCTCCCTCCTATAAAGGCAGTTTTCCAGGGAAAGGCTGGTCTGTATCCACAAAAGGGGTGGAGGTTTATCTTAGTCCCTCCTTCTGCTGGCCAACCTACTTCCAGGAATAAGGCACCACTTTTAAAGAGGACAATCGTAAACCTCAGTTACCCAGAAACAGGGAACCAGAAGGATGAGAGGTCTGGACAAGCTCTTCCTTTCATGGAACTGGTATTTTTTAGTCTAGAAAAGAGACTTCAAGGGAACATGACAGCCGGCTTCAAAATCTGAAGGGCTGTCATGTATAAGAGGAAGCAGATTTGGCCCATGTGCCTGGAGGCAGAATCAGGATCTGCAAGCCAGCCAACCATGGACTTGGCCATCTCACAAAGTAGTGAGTTCACGGATGACAACTGGTCAAGGAAGCCACAGAAGAGGCTTGCTCTCTGAGTGGCAGATGGGCTCTGAGGTCCCTTCTACTCTAAGACTCTGTGACTCTAGGCAATAGCTCCTGGCATAGCACCTTGTACTCAGTTGATGCCCAATCAGTGTTTTCAGACTGCCGAATTGATAATATTAAATTACACAGGAGTGGGGCACCTGGGTGGCTTGTCATTTGAGTGTCTGATTCTTCATTTCAACTCAGGTCATAATCTCAGGGTCATGAGATCGAGCCCTGTGTCAGGCTCCACGCTTAGTGGGGAGTCTGCTGGAGTCTCTCTCTCTCTCTCTCTCTTTCCCTCTCTCTCTCCCCCTCTCCCTCTGCCCCTCCCTGTTTGTGCCCACACACTTTCTCTTGAATAAATAAATCTTTAAAAAAAATTACACAGGGGAATCAGCTTTGAAGTAGTTGGTAGAGACCTTCTCCAGCAGGCCTCTTTCCAACCAAAGGTACTAAAAGTAGCTCCTATTAGGGGTTATCAAAATTCATGTAATTAGGAGTCTCCCATGGTACTTAAAGTGCAGATTCTTGGGCTCCACCCCAAATTTGGATTCTGTACATCAATAGGGACAAGAAGGCTATATTTTAAAGATTTTATTTATTTTATTCATGAGAGACGCAGAGAGAGGCAGAGACACAGGCAGAGGGAGAAGCAGGCTCCCTGCAGGGAGCCCAATGTAGGACTTGACCCCAGGACCATGACCTGAGCCAAAGGTGGATGCTCAACCACTGAGCCACCCAGGTGTCCCAGAAAGCTGTATTTTAAAAATAAGCTCCCTTGGGGCACCGCTCAATGGATTAGGCCTCTGACTCTTGATTTCAGCTCAGGTGATGATCCCAGGGTCCCGAGATCAAGTCCCATGTCAGGCTCTGTGCTGGGTGGGGAGCATGTTTAAGATTCTCTCTTTCCTCTCCCCCTCTCACCCTCCCTCTCAAAAACAAACAAAACAAAACAAAATAAGCTCCAGATATGGAGCTGTGTAATCCAGATATGTAGACCTACAGTAAAAAGCCATTGGGTTCTTCGGGTTCCCTCATCATCAGCCCCATCAGAATTGCCATGCCTTTGAATGGCCATATCCATTTGCCCCTGGAGACAGAAGAGACCTCCATCTCGTCTGGCTGAACCCCAGAAAACTCTGAGGCCTGGAGTAGCCAGAAGAAAACAAGGCCTCTTTTGGCCCAAGCCCCATCACCAAGTAATACATTTCCTGCCAGGGCAAAGCTGGTCTCAGAGACCCCTCCCACCACATTCTCAGTCCTGGGAGCTGGTCCATGGCCTCCAAGCTTCTGGGCTTGCAACTTCCCTTCCCGTTGACGGTTCCACATGGTTCTTCCACGTAGGTCCAGTTTTGGCTCCCACCTGGCCCATGACTTGGGCTCTGTTTCTGGCCCCACCGCCTTGGGCTACTCAGCCTGGTACCCAGGACCCTCCCCCTCGGGGCTGCCCCCTATCATTTTCTCTGATTTTGCACTCCAGGCCTGCAAGCGAACCCAGCCAGCCTCCTCCTGCGAGCTCTCTCCCTTGCTGGGATGAGAAAGAAAAGAAAAAAAAAAAAAAAAAAAGAAGGGGGCTAGACTTTCATCCCAGCCCTCCTTTTCCAGGCAGTTCTCCCAGTCCTCAGTGCTTCTGGTCTGCTCCCACCACGTCAGAACGGATGAAACCTGGCTCTTCCAGAAGGTTCTCTCTCATTCAGTCCCCAAATCACTGCCAAGCACCCCCGTCTGGCCAGACTCTCCCCTCCCCTCTGCCCTTTCCCTACAGGGATTGATTTGTTTAGTTTCAACAGTTTAATCTTCTCCTTCCCTAGGAGCAGAGCTGTTTCTTCTGATCCCTGGTGGGAGGCGTTCTGTATTGGACTGAATCAAGGAGGGGCTGGGGGAGGAAGGTAAGAGGGAAAAAAAAAAAAAAGAAAAAGAAAGGAAGAAGGAAAACATACCTCCTGGCAAAACCCAGAGCACCACTTTTGCAACATCTTTCCCCGCTACATTATTTATAGCATGACTGAAACATTTATTCCTCCCCTGCTCTTCCAAAGAGCGCCGGTGTTTCCACTGAGCTGTAACAAGTACAGTGAGCCTGTGCTCAGCGCCAACACCAAACATTTGATACACAGAAAATGCTGTGGCTCACAGCGGCCAGGAGGAGACCCGGACAGAGGGGCTGGGCCCGGGGAGAAGGAGGGTGTGGCTCCAGGATTGGGGGGTACAGGACAGAGGGAAGGCAGCCAGGCCGCAGACAGGAAAGGAGGGTTCTCTAGGCAAACAGCTGAGGCGCCTACGGGAAGCCAGGCTTGCAGAGAACCAGAGGCCGGGGCCCACCAGGCACCAGATCTGCACCAGGGATGCTCAAGGAGACACTGGCTGGTGACACGCTTTCTAAGCAGGTATTTTCATCTATTCCAGTTTATGTAAGTAAGTACACTTAAGAGTCGGTGTGTGTGATAGAAAGGGAACGGACTTTGGATTCGGAGAAATCTGTTCCACGGTGTCCCTTCTGACACATCTCTGCCGTGTGACATAGGGCCAGTCATATAATCTGAGGCTCATCTTGTCTCTCTGCAGAAAACGGATACCCACATCCACCTTGCATTAAGGTCACGTATGACAAGCACCTAGCACTTCAAGTGAATTTCATCTCAATTATAAAAATGAACTACCTAGCACAATGCCTGGCCCTTAATGGATATTCCATAAAGGGGGCTCAGTCCATTCTCAGTTGGCAAGCATTATGAGTACTCGCAGGCTTTGCAGAACTGTTTCCCAGTGGCCTGGTGTACATGCTAATGAGAATACATGGTGCGATAAGGGAGACCTGACATTCTCGAAGGCCTCCAGCTCTCTTGGAAAGAATAAGCCCACGGACCCATGACAGCGGAGCCCCACATCCCCATTCATCCTGGCTTCGCTTTAGCTGAGCCAGCAGCCACCACGTCTGTTCCTGGCCGCAGGTCTGCTCGGTGCCTTCAGAGTCACATCTACCAATGCCTGCTGTGATTACTCAGGGAGTTAGGGACCCCATCCGCCCCCACTGGCCTTGGCACCCTTTAATGCCTTTGCTATTTTCCCTCTTGTTTGCAGGAGGAGACACTGTTTCCCACCGACTTGCTTTCCAGCACTTCTTCCTGTCCAGGAGCAACCTTGTATCTAAACACGTTAAAGCCATATTTGTTTTTATAATCCCTTTACTGGAGAAGAAGGGATATGAGATCTAGTGGCAGGAGATCCACTACGGGTGTGGTGTCTGACCCTGGAAGAAGCAAGTTAGCCACTCTGAAAATAACAACCAAACACCACCAGCATCCATTCTGCGCTCAGGGTTTTATGCACATCGTCTCGTTTATTCCTACAACAACCCTACAGGCTGCACATTATTATCTCTATTTTCTTTCTTTCATTTTTCATTTAGTTACTCCTTTGAAAATATTTTACCCCATCTACTACCTGCCAGATATGGCAGATGGAACACAGTGATGAACACGACAGCTGTCCTCATGGGGGCCTATAATCCAGATGGGGAAACGGAGACCCAAAGAGGTTAGCTAAGGCCACATGATAACCTGCCCTCATGCCTCACACCTCTCTGTAGGGTGCTTTGAGGTTTACAGATCCCCTGGGACCAGCTGATCCTGCCCCCACTGCCTGGCCCCAGCAGCTGGACAGCTCAGGAGTGTGGGGCAGGGACCGGCTTACACACGCAGACGTGTAAGGGGCTCCCTTTAAACTGTAGAGCACAGTGTGCCATCGGGTTTCTGCCTCGTGATGCTAGAGCCCAGTGGGTACCTAGGAGATCAGCCAGGTCCCCAGGAAGACACCTGGGCCAGTCCCCCGAGCAGACTGGGTTCCAGGCAGAGGGAGCTTGTCCTCCCTGGCCCTGGCTCCACTGCTCAGGCCCTGGCTTCCATCTGACTGCGACACGAGACCTGGTCTTGCACCAGCCACTTCCGCCACCACTCAAGTCTCTCCTGGCAGATCCTGTGGCTTCAAAGCCCCGGGAGTGGAGAGGAGAGCCGCATGGCTCGAACAATAGCCAACTTGCCTAAAACCCCAGTGCTGGAGTTCATAAAAAGAAACGAACCCATTCAGGCTAGCACTGAAATTGCAGTTTCCGTTTCACTGTGGTGATAGGAGGCGGGCACCTTGGCACCCGCTTGGCGTCGGCGGGGTGGGGGCGGCGGAGGGGAGGCGGAAGGGGCCTCTGCTGCAGACGGGTAAGCCTGGCACTTTGATTTGCTTTCTCTCTTCCTTTCCAACCGCCCCTCCTCTCCAGGTCTCCCTCCTATGAATATATTTGTTTGTTGATTCCCATTGATTTCCAAAGGCCTAGGTGCCCCCGGGGCCTCTTGCTGCAGGTGTACCAAATGCAAATCCGACAATTACAGTCAAATCCAGCAGCAAAAATTCGCCATGAAAGAAGAAAGGCAAAGGACTCCCCGCTGGGGAGCGCGGCCCTCAAAGACGAGCCCTCCACACAAGGGCAGCTTCAATGGGCCTGGCAGCACCGGCCCAGGCGGGCACCAGGCTGGGCAGATGGCCGGGGCCGGGCCCTCGGGCTGGCTCTAGAAAGCTCTGCCTCATGAGGCCCACTGTGGCATCCCGCCCTGGGAGACCTCAAGGGCCCCATCTGCCCAAGCTGAACGAGGTGGGGAGGCAGGCAGGGGAGGCCCAGGCAGAAGTGTCTTCTCCCCCCACCTCCTCCAAGCCTCCCATGTAGGCTCATTCATGTGACTACTATTTCCAGCACATTCTTGATGCCAAGCACTGTCTTAGGCCCTGGGGAAATAGCAGTGCCCAGGACAGACAGACAGACAGACGTGCCATGCTATGGTAGCTTGTAGTCTAATCAGAGACATCAGAAAAAAACAGCAAAGGTGGAAGCTTTTGGGCAGAAACCAGGAAAGGCATGAGACAGGTGACAGTAGATGAGGGCTACTCTAAATAGGGTCAGGAAGGACACATTGGCACTGGGACCAGAAGAAAGAGATGGACCCTAGGGTGCAGGGTGTGGGGGAAGGGCTTTCCAGGTGGGACAGAGCATGGGCAAAGGTCGGAGGTGGGGGGGCGGGGGGAGGTGTTCTAAAAAGACCCTGGTTTATCTGAGAAACTGAGATCGTTGTGGCTCTAGCTTGATGAGCAAGGGGACTGTGGCATGACATGGGGTCAGGTCAGTGTCAAGGGGCAGACCCTGGGGTCCTCAGGACCCCCATGTGGCATCTGGAGTTAACAACAGAAACGTGAGGCTCTGATGGCCCAGCCAAGCCTATGATGCTAGACTCTCTTGAAAGGAGGGAGCCCTTGACTCTAGGTCATTAGGGACCTTTGCCTTTCAAGGGAAGACAGGGAAAAAATAAAGACAGCAGTTCTGATGCTTTTCACTCCCCATAATTTCTAGTATGTTCTGTGTTCCACCCCTTCTTATTACTCAAGACCAAACCCACCCAGGCATCGATGTACTCATGCCAATATATATTGATTACCTACTAACTCCATGGCAGGAAAGGAGGTGGCCAGGAGGCAAGCGGTGAGTTTTGCAGGATCAGGACGGGCTCTGGATGTCATGGCAGGGAGTCTGGACCTGATTTTGGAGCCTGGAGACCCTTTGAACGAAGGTTTTGAAACAGGAGTGACAGACTTGGATTCTAACCGCACAAATGCTTCTGGCTGCAGTGTGGAGGGGACCAGAGAGAGGGGTCTGCCGAGGAGGCTGCCGTCAGGGGCCACTGTGATCGGCCGGGGAGAAGTGGCAAACCCCCCCCCCCCCTTGGAGCATCTGCCTAGCCCCAGGACAGAACAAAGCTTCAGGCCACTGTGCCTGAGGGCCATTTTGTTCCTATTTCTAGTGTATTCCAGTTACTTACATGCCCTAATCTTGAAAACCCAGAGATACTGCAAAGGTCCTTTCTTCTTGACTTTCGAATCCATTAAGGGTTTGGGCAGATGCACAGAGAAGGAAGGAACAGACCTATCCCCCAGTGTTATATGGCTGGTGTTGACAATGAAATGTTTTGCGTTCCTGGGCACGCAATAGCTACAGAGGGAAGGCTCCCAGAGGGCCTGGGTGGCAGAGGCAGAAGGACCAGAGTTCCTTTTCCCATGCTCACATCGACGTGGATAACTGAGAGTTGGCCGCACCTTGGAAGTGGTGCGCATTTGGAAACTGTGAGGCCAATTCCCTGTGGCCGGTGCCTGGCATAAGGAATGCACTTAACGCTTGACTTCAAAGCGCCAACCCAGTCCACATCTTCCCCAGAGAGGGATGCAGCCTAGGCAACCTGTGCCTGCAGCACTGTTTGATATGCAAATTTCCCATCTCTTTAAGCTAGACTGTTTGTGAAACAGAGAGTTAGAATCAGAGTTAAGGAGTTTGAGCCCTTAGAGATCCTGGAGCCCCATGCCCTCCTTTCATAGAGCAGCTACCACAGGTGCACCGAGGTGAAAGGACTCATCCAGGGACCCTCAGTTAACGGCTTATCCTGGGGCCCTCAGTTAAAGGGCTGCATCTCTTGCACTGGATGTCAGGGGGCCACGCAGAATCTATATTTACATCTCAGGGCTTACCTGCTAACCCCAGCGCATACATAAGATGTCTCCCAACAGCAGTCCTGAGATCTGAGAAATAAATACTTAGATAAAAAGCCATTTACCAAGACCCAAATGCCTTTTAACAGAGGCTGTGGGCCCAGCAGGATAAGCCAATTACCAAAGGATTGTGTTCCAAACGCAGCCTAACTGTCTCAGAGCCATGTCAGGGGGAATCAATAAGTAGTTAATCAATGGATTGATTGATCATTTGCTGCTAGTAATTAAATTTTGGGAAAGTACAAATTCTATTATACCTACAGTCAGTCAAAAGCAATGCTCAGATCCTGGAACATGAAAGGAAATAAAAATAGAAGCCCTGTGGCCACGATATTAGAGGGAGGTAGAGAGAGAGAGAGAGAGGGAGGGAGGGAGAGAGAGGAAGTGAGAGGAGAGCAGAGAGTGGCATCTCACAGCATCATAGGTCTTTAGAGTCAAAAGAAACGTTGAGGGTCATCGGTTTGGCTCCCTCATGTTAGTGAGGGGGAAACCAGGGCTCCTAGAGGTTGAAGGACTGGCCAAGGAAAGCAGTGGGTTAGTGTCAAAGCAAGGATTACATCCAGGCCTCTTGCCTCCCAGCCCAGTGCCCTTTCAGAGAAAGGGCAGGCGGTCCCTGTTGTACAATTTGGGGGTGAAGTAACAATATCACTGATGCATTGCCTTCAGTGTTCCCCTTAGGGCACTCACTAGAGTCCCAGGGGGCCACATTCTCCTCACCCCAAACATAGGGCTTGTCCCTTAGCGAGCACAGAGATTCACGGAGACGCCTTCTACATCAGCGCCCTTCTGGCAAAGTTGGAAGGAAAACTGCCCTAAGGATGAGGATTTGCCGTCGCTCAGGAAATCCAACCCAAGCACATGCACATGAAATAGTTCCTGGAGAAGCAAGCACAGCAACTCCAGAACAAGCCCACGGGCATCCAGGTGATCCCGTGAGTGGATGACTCGTATGGACACACATGTTCTGCTCTGTTTGTCAAGGTGTCTGTTCCTTATACAGTACATGTCTGTACCAGTCACGGTTCTATCTGATGCTTCTCCTGCAGCCCTTAAATTGAGCATCACAACGGGCCTGACGTATCTGCTGAACTGACTCAAAGACCTGAGATGTGATACGACAACCGAGGGCAATCATCCGTGCCGGATGGGTAGTGTTTATGCCAGGTAAGGAGACAAATGCTGTTTGGGTTTTCCTATATATGGTGGAGGTGGGAAGTGGAAAGAGGGGAAACAAGTGGGTGGACTGAAAGTTTTCATACCTGTTTCCCAGATTAGAAGGAAACTCCTCCAGGAAGCCAACCCAGACTGCCTGCCTGAGTCTAGTCTCTCTAGACCACTTGTGAGCACAGGCTGTCCTTGTCCATCCCCTGGGACAGTTGCATCACCTGTTTCTAAGGCTCTCTGTAGACGAGTTAAAAAAAAAAACCCAAGTTCCTTCCTCGAGCTAGCCAGCACGATTTGAAACCCCCTTGCCCCTCGCTGCCAGTCTAAATGTGATCAAGAAAGGCAAACACATTTTTATTACTTGCTTAAGCCAAGCGGAATTAGGTAGGTAAATCTTCTGGGATGAAAATCAATACATTCCAAAGCCAAATATCAATGATTTCTGAATTATCTTCTGCTTTTGTAAGATCCGTGCTGGTGTTTCTGTTTATGTTAAGCACCTTCCTGAGCCATCCGGTGTATGGGCTACAACTGGGAGGGAGCGGGTCAGCTCCCTAAGGGCAGGGAACCCAGCCTCCTCCTCTCCCTTCCTTCCCCCTGAAGCCTGAGAGCCCTTCCCACCAGGGCTGATCCCAAGCGCTCGCTCGTGGTCCAATGATGCTCTACTTTCCTCCCAAGTCTGTCCTCTGTCCCTACCCCCACCCCGCACCCTGCACCCCATGCCCAGGGAAGCAAATCAGAGAGATTAAGGATTACTTGACATGCTCTGTGCAGTCACTGGTAACGTCCAAGCCTCCCGCACCCCCCTAATTGGATCCGCTGCCGAGAAGTTGATTTAATCAGTCTGTGATCACCACTGGGGGGGAGGGGGTGGTTCGGGAAAAGGATGAGCCTCCCGGGCCTCGGCTTGCTCTGTTTGCTGGCCCCAGCTGTGTGTGCACAATCAGCCTTTATTAACTATTACACTTCATTCCGGACAGCTGCCTGGGGAGAACATCGATTCATTCCTCAACCTTTTAGGCTGCCCTGGAACTTGGCGTTTCCATTTATTTATCTCCTTATTTCCGTGCACACGTGCAGGTTAGCCGTGCACTGGGAAGACGGGGCCAGGAGATGGATTCAATTAGAAGCGTGTCCTCCGATTTCTTCCCTCAAAGTCCCACTCTTCCTTCGGTCTCCCCCGTGGGGTGGGATCCCCACAGTCCCCGCTCCCCCTGCCCCACCAAAACTTGCAAGGCCTAAATAGAAGCATCTCTGCAGGAAAAGTGAGAGCCAAAGAGTGATTTACTTTGTCAATGCTTGTCCAGGTCGTCTGCATGCCTCACCATATTTTCGTGTGGATGCTGGTCAGCCCCATCCACTCCCACCTCACGCCCATGTGTGCACCAGGCACATGCTGTGCGTGGTACCTGGCATAGAGCCAGCGCTCATTTCTCCAGGGACTGGTGGCTCCTAGGGGGACACTGGGGTGCAGTCACTCCTGGACATTTGGGGTTCTGGGTGGAGGGCAAGGGTGAAGCAATAGCCCCATTCTATGACAAGGAAAGGGGGTTCTAGGTAGTGACATTTCTGATGGACCAGATGAAGTTGTCACGTTCCTCTCAGCACATAGGGCCCCTCAAATGGTATGCACGCTGTGTCCTGGTATATGGTGCTTTGTGCCAGGCTCTCCATGTGGGAAGCCCTCTCTTGCACACGAATGGAATGTTCACCAAGGTAGTACCCCTACATGTTATCCCACCCCACGTATCCCGCTACAGATTCAGGATCTCCATTCGCCCACAAGGTTCCCAGCCAGGTCCCCCCTTCTTCTGTATGAAGACAGAGTGTCACACTTACAGACGGCTGGGGGAGCCATCCAAGAGTATCCTCATAAAGCCTTCAAAGAAACGGTGCTTTCCAGCTCCCCTGCCTGTGTGTTCCAAGTTTCTTTGCTGCTACCTCGTGTGTGACTCTGGGCAAATCAGAGGACCTCTCTGAGCCTGTATTTCTGCATACATAAAAAAAAAAGGGTAAATCTGCTCTGGCTACTTGCCCTTTAGGGATGATATGGCACGTACAGCTTTGTGGCACATACAACAATCTCCTCGGGCAGCCAGTGGAGTAGTTAAGACAACGGATGCCAGAGTCAGCTGCCTGGCTCACATCCTGCCTGTGCTGTTGCTTAGCTGTGTGACCTGGGGTGAGTTATTGTCTGTTCTGTGTCTCAGGTTCCCATTTATCAAATGCGGGTAACAGCAGCCACTCTCTCACAAGTTGTCACGCAGATTTAGAGAGTCGATATATGTGAAGGGCTCAGAACAGTGCAGGTCGCCTTTTATAGTAACACATGTGGATGGACGGTCTATCTCCTTACTGTATGGCTCTCCCCATGCATGCGCGTGCACACGCATGCACGCACACACAAACACACACACAGAACACCATAGCTCCAAACACCATGATTAAAACTTCCTACCTTTGGCTGGGCAGAGGCCTTCTTTTACTCTGGGCCTGGGTCTTAGTGTGTGGCTGGACTTGTGGAAAGAAATGTGCCCATGTGTCACTATAAGGGCAGGCCTGGCCATGAGGCTGGTTTTCTCATTGCCAGCACCCCCTGCTCCCGGGCAGAGGTCAAAGCTGCAGCACCGTGGCCAGAGCTTCTCGTTTGGTGTAAAGGTCACCTGTGGACACTTGTACATCTGTCTCATTCCTCATCCACCCACAGCCCTGAAAGTAGCTCACAGACTCTGCTGGCCACTTCAGCCTGCAGCTTATCAACATCTCCTCCTGGTAAAATGCAAACTGCATCGAACAGTTCACTCTTCTGATTATGATACTGTCTCCATACCGAGTGATGCCCACTCCGGGGACTGCTGCTTGTTTATGAGTGAAGTGCTGGGAGCATGAAGGGGAGAGACCAGGAAGCAGAGGAAACACAGCTTTCGAGCTGTGAGTCTGCCAACAGGTTCCAAACCCCCCAGATTCTTTCATTAAAAAGTTTATTATGATGGAAATGATAAAATAGAGCAGAGAGACCATTAAAGGACTGGCAAGAGTATCACAAATTGGTGGGAAAAAAATCATTGCCAGTTTTGATTACAAAAATAAAAAAAGGAATCATAAGATCATAAGGAAGGAAAGAAGAAGAAAGCAACAACCTTTGATAGTACAGTTTTCATAAATCACAAGCAGGAAAGGAGTAAACCCTCCTCAGGACAGGAGGCAATGGACAGATTCTGACAAGTTCTAGAACTCTCCTCTTTACAAAAAGGAAGAGCGTGGATCAGGGTCAGAAGAAAAGCCTTCTGTCAACATCTTAACCCTGCAGTTTGAACATAAGCCCCTCCGGATGACTGGGGGGCACTTTGGTCTCTCCTTCCAGTCCCGTGTGCCCCCCATCATGAGAATAGTCCAAAGACCTGCCCCTCACAGCCCAGGATTACTTTTCCAGAAGTTCTGAGATTTCCATCTCCACAGCTGCACAGAGGGTGTTCCCAAGACCGGAGCCACCCAGTCAGCCTCCATCACTAGCGGCCTGGGAGGGCCTGGGGCTATTGGGAAGGAGGGGAGCTGCTCAGCAGACATCTTCCCAAGCAAAACAGCATGGCTCAGAGCCTCACCTCACAGGGCCAGATGGCGGGGAGGGCCATACTTGGGTCCCCACAGGCCTCCGGTGGGCCCGGGGCTACAGTCCCTGGGGAACAGGCCTGAGGGTAGGCTATGAGCACTGCCTGCCCAACCTCTGGTTACCTCTCCACTGGGTGTGCATTCCTGAGGGACATGGGCAGGCCCTGGAGACTCAGCGAAGTGAAGGGGGGTCATGCCTGAGGACAGGACTATACCTTTCTCCCCAAGAAGCAGGGTACAAAGTACTGGTGGAGATAACCTTGAGTAGTGGTAGACTTTGGGTCAACCCTCTTTCCTGGTCTTGTTCTCTTCACACCTCCGAGAAGGTTTGAACCAGATCATTAAATCCCCTAGGAGTTTTGAACACCCTAAATTTATTACCCTGGGGTATAAAACAAGATGTTCCCCCACAGTCTCAGAATTTCTTGGGAAGCCCAGGAGGTGAGAGTCATAGGGACGAGGAGCTCCCCTGCTCTCAGAAGAGACACCAGACCCTCTATGAGGGGTTGGCTGAAGGGTGAGGAGCACTGGTTCTGAGGCCCTGAGCCCACCACCAGCTCCAGCCTGGGCCAAAACAACACAGATGTTTGAAGAGATGATAGTGTGAGGGTCTCCCTAAGGAGAATGGGCCCTCTGTGGGTTTCTTGCATGTGTCTGAAGCATGTGTCCCACTTCAGACTAAGGGAAGGGAATCAGTGAAGCCAGGAAAGCCATGATAACTTGAGAAGGTTCAAGGAAGTCTTCAGGAGAGCAAGATGTGCATCCTGGGGCTGCAGGCAGGGGGTGTTAATGAGCCAGGCCTGTGGGCAGAGGTGGCAGGAAGGGCTCCAGAGGGCTGCAGTGGGAGTATGGGGTGGGGGCTCTGCTTACCAAGAGGGAAGGAGATGCCAGGAAGGGCGGAAGGGACAAAAATCGTGGCCACCTTTTCCCGAGCACTTCTGATGAGCCAGCTCCTATTTAAGGAGCTTATACACATTAGCTCATTTAAACATCCCACTAACAAAATATTCTTACTAGCCCCATTTTATAGAGAAGATAACTGAGGCCCAGAGAGGTGAAGGGACTTGCCTGAGGTCAAAGCTACAGAGTGTCAGAGCTGTGAGAACCCAAGCAGCCTTGCCTCAGAGTCCTGCTCCTGCCCACCATGCTGAGCTGCCCCTCTGCCAGAGTGGTCTTCAAGGAAACTGCTCCCAAAGATGGGCTGCACAGGCCAAAGAACCAGGCCGTGTGAGGTGTTCTAGAGCAGGTGCTAATGAGGGCTCAGGAGACATCAAACAAAGAGGTCACTGCCTGCATCTGGGAATGGTGTGGTGTTCGTGGTGCCAGAGGGCTGCTTCCAAAGACCTCACCAAACCATCCATGGTTGGGGGTGGGGGGGATGGTTGGCTGCCGATTGAGAGCAAACTATGGCAGCAGCAGGAAAGTGAATGACTTCCAGCCCTTTCCCTCTCATCCCTCATCAGTGAAGCCAGGAATGTGCAAAAATAGACCTTCTTGCAGGCCGTCCAGCCTAGGTGAGGCCCATGCCAGGGGGAAGAGGAAGGAGAAGCCCTGATAGAGGAGAGACTGAAGCTTCAATTGAGAGTCATGAGGAAATATTTACTGAGCCTCTACTATGTGCAGGACCTGTTTTACGTCCTGAGGCTATAGCCATAAAGAAAATGGACAAGATGCACAAAATCTCTGTCCTCTTGGAGTTTATTATCCAGGAGAGGGAGTGCAAGCAATAAATGAACAAGTAAATATTTTGTAGGTGAGATGACATGATGTCCTACAGCATCCATAAGTGCTCAGAGAGGGAAGGGTGCATGGGGATGGGTTGTTATTGTATCTAGGGGTCAGGGAAGGCATTTCTGACAATTCCTGGTATTATAGACTGTCCTGACAGTGGTGGGGATGGGGAGGGTGAGTCACATGGGTATCTGCTGGAAGGGCATTCCAGAAGGGGAACGGCAAGCCGAAAGCCCACACAAGAGGTGTGTCTGAGGCAGGCAAGGGGCCATGGTGCCTGGGATGGGGGTGAGAGGAGTGGTGGCAGGTGAGTAAGGTCTAAGAGATAGCAGGGGCCAGGGAGGCAGGCAGGAACTTTGGCTTTGACTATGAGCACCATGGGAGCCATCAGAAGGTTCTGAGTGGGCAAGAAAATTTTTAATACCAGAAAGTCAGAGAACAGAGATGCCACCCGGGCTGCCTGAGATACCAGGCAGGAGCCAAGAAGGAAAACCCAGCAGAGCAGGTTGGAAGGGGCAGAGGCAGGGGATAAAAATCAAGCTATTCCTGATTACTCTGAGTCCAGCCTATTCAATACAGTAGAGACATTAAGGCTGATTGATGCATTTCTGAGAAGGCTTTTGAGCAAATCTTTACTGAGCACTTCATCATACCAAGCACTGTATTAAGTATTTAAACTTATTGTCTCGTTTAATCCTCATAACACTATGAGGTGGGGGATACTTCCCCCATTTTATGGATGAGCAGAGTGAGCCTCGAAGACAGGGAGGATTCAAGCCAAGGACTGCTGCGGCCGGAGCTAAGCCAGGAGGGCACACAGGCGGAGGGGCTCCCGGGCTCGGGGGCTGCACGGTCTCCTGCTGGAAGGAAGGGCCTCTCTGGGTCTGCCCGGGGCCTGGCTGCCCCCACACAGGCAGACTTTGGGGCTGGCTGCCATTGGGCAATCATCGCTAAGCAGGAGCAGAGGGAGAGCAAGGCAGGGGGGCTGGGGGGGTGGTCAGAGTCACAGTGAGCAGCAGGAAGGGGACAGCCACCTCTCCCCCCTACCCCCTCCTCCACTTTGAGGATCAGGAACAACTTCCAGGAGGAGGGGCACCGTAAGAGGCCTGGAGATCAAAAGTAACTGCCCAACAGCATTTCTGAAATCTGGCAGCTGGTGGGTGATGGGTGCCTTCTCCTCTGCTCTTTGGTGAGCCACCCTGTCCCCCTGACTTCGGCTGTGCCGCTCACGCCAGCATAACCTGTCCGCATTCCTGTCTCCCGCAGCCTCTCCTCCCTCCCTAGGACAGCTTCTGGTTCTCTGGGCAGTGGTGAGGGGGTGGGGAGGAGCTCTGGGGCTCTGTGCCTGACCCCTTCACCTTCCTCGCTGTCTGAGCCAAAGCCTGTTCTAATGTAATCCACCCAAAGCCTGCCCAAGTTCCCCTGGATTCCAGAACAACAGCGGGAGGCCTACAAACTCACCAGGCAGATTTGGTTCAGCTCATTCTTCAAAGGGGGAAACTAAGCCGAGCAGCCTTTTTTCCTCTAAGGATGGACAGCACGTGCCACCATGAAGCCCAGCCCCTCAGCAATGGCTATACAGAAATCTAAGTTGGATACGAGGCCTCCTCTCCATGGGACAGCTGTGCAGGGAACAGTTAGGTCCCGAGTCATGTCTCAAAATCCCCTGGGTGTGGACAGGTCCTCCCCTGCTCATGGCATCTGGACTCCCACGATTTTCACTCTCGGCACTTTGGGGGACCTGTCTGCCCCTACCTCAGTTGCTCATCCAGCAAGCGAAGGCGATGCCCTCTTAAAGCCAAAGGCAGGAACCCAACCCATGAGCTCTGGGGCTCTACCGTCCAGCTTTCTTTCTCCATCTTCCTGAACTAAAATGGGGCAACGATTGTTTTTTTCTATTAAGCAGATGAGACCCCAAGGCCCACAAAACCCAAATGACTTGTCCCAGAAAGCACAGCAAGAACCAGAACCAGGCCTTCCAACCCCTAAGCCTGGTGAGCCCAGGGCCCCCTGAGCCCTGACAGACCCTGCCCTGAGTAGGGAATCCTACCTGCCTGCCCGGGGGCCCCTCATATCCTATAAGGCCAATACTCAGAAAGTGCAGGAAGGTGGCTCAGAGAGCTAGAGGGGCCTTCCCACAGATGTAGAACACACAGAGGCAGAGGTCCAGGGCTGGAAGGGGCTTTCTGGATAATTGTTCTGATTTGCCCAGGACCCGTGAGTACTGACTTAGGCCAGAGTCTGTAACAAGGGAGCTACTGGTACTACCTTCCCATCGTTCCTGTAATTCCGCTCTGCCAGCCGGCCGCTGTCTGCGCAACAGTGGGGTCACCCGGGCAGTCCTCCATGCCTCCTCGATGACATGCTTTCTGAACCTTCCCACTTTGCCGGGGGAAGATCAAACCAGGCATGTTGGAGAGGGGGGTTCTGACAGCTTAGGTAGCACCGTCCCCACAGGCAGGTCCCTGGGGGCTCTTTCCTGCCAAAGAAGCATGGGAGGGGGTGCTGGCAGCGTCACAGCCTCGGCGAACACAGGCACGGGACCATCTGGCCACAGGCTGCCCGCCTCTGGTCTCGTCATCGTCCCCATTCAGGACCGCAGCCTCCTCAGGGACTGGCAACTCTAGGGTCATAGGGGGAAGGAGGAGGAAACCCCCAGTGTGGCAAGTTATTCAAAGTGTGTGTGTGTAAGGTGTGTGTGGGGGGCTATCTCAGAACTGAGCATTGTGGAGGGACCTCTGTCCTTCCTCTCCTTGCTTCTATCCTCCTCTGACCCCAGATTCTCACCTTGCATGTTTCAGACCAGTCACCAAAAACCACACAGGTTCAGACTCACCCTTCTTTCTCCATCTCATGCTCTCCAAATTTTGCCAGCACCCAGCCAGCCCCTCCGCAGATGGATGGCCTGGGGTCAACCAGGCTTTGGGCTGTTGCCACTCATCGACTGTGACCCCTGGACCAGCAGCCTCAGCATCACCAGGAAGCTCATTAGAAATGTAGGACCTCAGACCCCTGCTGGGCCCGAGGGATCAGAATCTGCATTTTTAGCAAGTGCCCTGAGTGATTCCCATGTGCACTGATGTCTGGGAAACACTGCTTTGGACACACAGGCTGCCCCCAATTTGAACACCACCACCCCGATCGTGGCTTGACCATAAGGCAGCAAAGTCCCACTGACTGAGCCCAAGAAAGCAAAAGCAACCCTCCCCTTTTGCAGGCTATTCCAGGACAGGCAGGAGCTCAAGTTGGAAAAAATAAAAGTCCCCTGACATGCCAGGTCTTTATTGCATTTCTGTGTTTAATTTGCAGAGCTGGGATGGCTGATGGGAAACTGAATTCTCCTCCACCAACCACCAGACCCCGTCTTGCCTGCCTTGCCTCATGCCAGCACTTGCCCCTGTCTCCACTTAAACAGAAAACAGAAGACCCACATGAGGGCATCGTTAGTGATCCACCTTCTTTAATTAATTTAATAAATTAATCCTTGGACTTTTTCTTCACTGTGTCCTGGAGAGTCCCTCCTAAGCCACTGGGAAGAATCACAAACACCCACATAGAATCCTCCGGTTCACCAGAGCCTCTTCTATTAATATCACCCCAAATTAATATGATTATTTAAGCTCTTAACCGGCTGCCCCGCCTCCGGTCTCTGCACCATCCCCTCTCAGCTCCCCAGTGAGCTTTCTGAAGTACTGGCTTCATCTTGTCACACCTCCCGTCCCCTGCAGAATGGTTCCCAGTGAGCCTGAGCCCCACCCCCCCAACTAGGTGGTGTCTGGAAATCGGGAGTGACAAAGGTGAGGTGTCTGGGTACTAGAGAATTTTCCCCCTTGAGTGCTTGCAGCCCCTTATTGTGAAGTGTGCAAGAGAAAAGTCGTGGCCTCAGTGGCTTTCTAGTCCTGGCTTTCTGTGGCCTCTGTGTGCCCCCCAGGACCCTGAACACCCCTGCCAGGCCTCTTTCCATCTGCAGCTGCTTCATGCATGAACCTGAACAGAACTCACGCTCACAGGAACCACTCTCAGGCTTCCTCCCCGCCTCATCGGGATAAGTTCCTGCTCCTGTTTGAGATCCAGCCCAAATGCTGCCCCTCTCATGCCCCATCCACCACGGAGGTTAAATGGGACCTTTGGATGCATCTTTGAATTTCATTTGAAGCCAAATTCTGAGGACAACAGGTGACAAAAGCTCCCACATTCTATGAGAATGATGGCTGGGAGAAAGAACTTTCTTTTGTGTCTTCCTTCCCCATAGGGGTAACAGGGAAACTGCACCCCTTGCTCACGGCCAACTCTACAGCTCTTAGGGCCTAAAGCCACTGTGTACTGCAGAAGGTTCTGGAAAGAATCTGACCCTTGTCCTGGAGACTGGGAGTGACAGTCAAGGATGTGACCAGTACATGACCCTCCTGGGGAAGAGGATGAAGGCCAGGTGCTTGCTGGAGCCATGGAGGGAGGTGGGAGGGGAGGGAGCTACCCTGAGCAGGTTTCTCAGCTCTTCCACCAACGGTCTCCCCCTGATTCTACAAATGGGGACACTGAAGGCCAAAGAGAGTATGTAATTCAATCCAAGACCCCATTGCTATTAACTGGCAGAAACAGAAGTCAGACCCAGATCTGCCCCACTTCCCACCAACCACAATATCCCCCGCTCCTCTGGAGAGGGTGTACCCCTTTCCTGGTTGGCCCACTCCCCGCTCCACACATTCATCCTCCCATAGCTATTCCTTCATTCCCTCAGTCCAGAAGTATGTGTTCAACACCCACTGTGTTTATTTGTTTGACTAATCTGTATCTTACCCTGCTTCCAGGGGACTTAGAGGCAGCTTACAAAGACACCTGCAGTATCATGAAACACGATGCAATGAGGGATAGAACAAGAAAGGGCTGACACTGGAACAACCAGGAGACGTACAGGAGGCCAGAACGCGGCTGGTCCCCAGGACCTCCAGGCATACAGGCCTGTATCATCCGTAAAAGTTGGGGGTGAACCAGACTGTGTGCTTCCCAGTGGAAAAGGCAAAGAGTGAAGACCTACTGTGTGTAAAGCTTCCATCAAGCATGCTGATCCTTTCAGAACACAGATGAAAACCTGAGCTCAGGGATCCAGGCGTTTATCAACATCGCTTCAGTGTTTGCCAAGCATCCTGGCGTGTGCTCCCTGCTTTGAGTCTCCTAATAATTCAGTGAGAAAATGGAAGGTCAGAGAGGTGAGTGCCCAGCCTAAGGCCACACAGCCTGCAGGTGAAAGAAAGAGGCCTCTGCCTCCAGAGGTCCCTGCCCGAGGAGCGCAGAGTTAGGCATGCAGATTCCACAGCCGAACTACCTGGGTTCTTATCTTGGATCCACCATTTCCAAGCTGTGTGACTCTGGGCAAGTTACCCAACATCTCGAAATCTCAGTTGGCCCGCATGTAACATGGGAGGAATATAGTACCGTGTGTATCTCGTGAGTACTGCACGCCAGACTCCTGGCTCACATGCGGGTGTCAAATAAATGTGAGCTGCTATTATTTTATCACACCGCTGGCTGTCTTCTGTCCATTGCCCCCATCAAAGTCCCCACACTGGATTTAAGGAAGGACAGGGAAAGACGGACACCAACATGTACAGATTATGTGCTGATGGCATCTGTGACAGTCATTTTTCTCTCCGTACCCTGCCTTCCCTCCCTGGGAATGGATACCAAGGAATAAACCCTTAGGAGGACTTTTGCTCCTATTAAGGCCACCCCCAGCATCAATCCCTTTCTCCTAACTGTCAGATGTACTGATCCACTTCTGAAAGGGGTGGGGCCTCCCCAAGTCTCTCTGCCCATGCATCGATCAAAAGGACCACGGTAGGGTTGGCACCCGGGGAGAATAAAAGAGGAACAGATCACACGTGAAGTTTGGTACTGATCTTTCCATCTCCCTCCTTCCTCCCCACCTCACCTCCTAACAGCGGTCTCCCAGCAGCCACCAGCCAGGGCATCATTCAGAAACCTACCTCTCCCCCTCTCCCTCCTACACGGAAAGGTAGGAAACCCATCAGCGCTTGTTTTTAGCTGGGAACAAATTGTTCACACATTTCATTAACCAAAAAAAAAAAAAAAAAAAAAAAGATTGAGAGAGAGAGAAACGGGGTGTGTAGGGTGAAGATGCTAGCATATCAAAACCATTTAAATTATATACAGAGACTCGGAGGTAAGAAGGAGCAGAGAGGGAGGGCGGCTGGAGTTTCTTTAAAAAAAAAAAGACAAGAGCAGTTTGGAAGGAGGTGGCCATTCTCTTTGTGCTAGTTTTTCTGTGATGAGATGCATCCATGTACTTTAAAAGGTACTGCTGAGAGTTAAACACTTCTAGTCAATAATGTAAAATTGAAGAGGATTTGTGTGTGTGGCTGAGAATGGAAAAGCAGTTGTTGAGCAGAGTCCAGCCCCTCTCTTCCTATGTTGCTGGGGCTTGCCACCCTTCAGATCTTTAGCCAAAGGGTGGGATGGAACTTGAGTGCCTAATTATGATCCAGTGGAGAAAGGCTCCAAAGGTCCCTCACGCAGAAGCCAAGGTGGGCCCCAGTGGAGGTTAGGGCCAGTGCGGCCAGCCTGTCATGGGACAACATAGCAGAGAGGGAGTCCCCCATCGAGAGCGAGGTCTCCAGGGATCTCCAGGTACCTTCCTTTGGGCAACATATATTGATTGGCTCACAGGGCAGATAATATATTTGTAGGGGATCTTGTAGAGGTCAGAATTTCAGAGCTGGAAGGAATCTCAGAGATCACCTAGTCAGGCCCTTTCTTTTGCAGAGGAGGAAAGTGAAGCTCAGAGATGTTGTGTGACTGATCCAAGGTCAGAAAATTAGTGGCCAGGGCTCCTAGTTTTCAGGTAGGTTCTATTCTTATCACCCTACCTTCCCCTCATCCTCACCCCTTTACCCCCTTTCCTCATCTTGTCTGATCGGGTCAGCATGCAGAAGGACTCCAGGGTCATGGACAGGGTATGCAAAGTGGACCCAGGCAGAGTGATGAGGCACACATGACCCCAGAGGGGGGTGGTCCTGAGGCCCCATCACCTCCAACTAACAGGCCTGTGGTAGGATGTGAAGCCTGCTGGCTGAGGGCATGAGGCTTCCAAATGGCATCTAGAGATGTTCTGGAAAAGCCCAAAGCTTGGCCTTCTGCCCCTGAGCTGCTATGAGTGTCAGCTCTCCAAGAAGAGATGGAAATCACTCTGGGTGGCAACTCCACCTCTGATCTGCACACCTGCCCTGCCTGGCTCCCAAGGGTGTGGTGAGAATAAGGTGTGGGTTGGCAAGTCTTCAAAGTTGTATAGTCCCATCACTGTGAAGGTAGATGGTGATGCTAGTGGTGGTATGACCACCACTTCCCACATCCTGGGCAGTGAGAATGGACCCCTAGCACCCACCTCATTTCAAGTTCACTCTTGGAAAGCAGACCCTGGGCAAATCCTGGGCCTTGAAAATGAGCCCTGATCTCCTTCCTTGAGCTAGGGACGGAGTTCTTCGCTGGGTGATTCTATGCTGCTGTACCTGTCCTATTGGCCAATGTGCATTCCTGGATTTAGCACAGAGGCAACAGCCTGCTGGGGCAAGGCTGGAGGGGAGAAGAGCTGAGGTCCCAGGTTCCCTCCCCAGCTCCTGGCCAAAACACAGGCAGAGGTTGCTGAGCCTGACAGTGGCAGTCTGGAGGAGGGCAGGTGGAGGCGGGTGCCGGGCTCAGCTGGGCCACCCCTTAGCTTGGAGGTCAGTGATGAGTATATCCCCAGAGATAACAAGGCCCGATCACACCACTGGCAGGCCAGAACGTGGCCTTCCCACTGCTGGTCTCGAGCTGTTGTCTTTCCCCAGGCTCCCCACCCTGGGTCCTCATCCTGCTCTGTGGAGCTCCCCATCTGAGCACCTCTGAGACCTGGGGTCTCCTTGCTGAGCAAAGTCCTCTTACCACTCGTGTGGCCAATGCAGTCGTAGTCAGGTGCAAATGACTGTAAAGGCTTCGAGTATCCTCTCCTGAGGGCACTTGAGTGTCCAGAGTTTTGAGGAAGGGGCAGGCATACAGCCTGGGTGGGAGAAGGCAAGTGAGTGAGAAGGCCGAGGACTGTAGGCCAAGCAGAGGAGGCCAGAGGGAAGGAGGAAAGCAGAAGAGTTCACCGTCAAGGGAACCAAAGGAGGAGGGACAAGTCTCTGGGTATTTTGGATTTGGGAGCTGACCTGCATCCCAACCCCCAGCTCTGCGGTACTTTATTCCTGTCGTCATGGATGGAGCATCTCCTGGTACCTAGCAGTGGAGGGTACCCTGAGCGCTCCCCCAGACCTGGGGAGGCTCCTATTACCATTTCTTTTGAAATGTAAGGAAATCAAAGCTTAGAACAGTAATCTCTCTAGGCTATAAGGGAAGAAATCAAGACTCTGACAAATTAAAACCATTATGGGCAGCTTCATGGACAGCAGGTGAGCTGCATCCCCACACCAGGGGCCCCAGAAGAAAGAAGGCTGGGCGGCTCAGACCTCAGATCCAAGCACAAGCATCCTCCTGGCCAGTCCGAGGCCCAGGGGGTCAGGCAGGCCTTCCTGCAGGCCCAGAACAAGGCTGGCCACCCCCCTTCTCTCAGCAGCTGAAGGAGGGAGAAGCTCCTTGGGGCCCTTGTGGGGAGTGTGTGGGGAGAACCAGCACTGGGAGAGGGAGGGAGGAATGGGACCCTGGGCAGGAGCAACACACTGGGGTCAGGAAGAGCACGACTCAGAGAATTTGAGGTTTGTTCCCGAGGTGCCAACCCCAAGAGGCACAGTGGGCAGGAGCACGGTAGGCTGTGCCTGGGAACCAGCCATTCGTGAGCCCTTCTCACCTCCAGGCAGAGGGAGTGTGGAAAGTCTGGGCTCTGCGCTGGGCCCAGGCCAGGCCTCCTGCCACTCCCCAACCAGGGTCCCGAGTCTCAGCAGGACAGGGCTGGGGAGAGTGGGGGGACGAGCAGCTTCCTTCTTGCCTCCTCAGCCCAACATCAGCCAACTGGGGCAAAGAGCCACCCACCCATGTCTCTTCTCCTCACACCCCTGCAGCCCCCATATGTCTTGTCCCCTCACATCCCTACAGTCCCATCTCTTCCCCACACCCCTGCAGCCCCTACATCTCCTCCCCTCACACCCCTGAAGTCCCCACGTTTCTTCCTCTCACATCCCTACAGTCCCCACATCTCCTCCCCTCACACCCCAGCAGCCCACACTTTCAAGGGCAGCAAGAACCCGGGACCAGGAGGCAAGTGACAGGCTTCTGGGCTGGGGTCCACAAAGAACAACCTGTGTGACCTTGGGCAAGTCCCTGAACCCCTCCATGCCTCGCATCTGCTGCACACGCCCACCTTACCTGCCTTAAAGGACTGTGAGGAGAAGCTGTGGGAAAATATTTTGAAGAGAATAAAAGCCCTAAATGAATATACTATCTGATCACCAGCATCTCTTCTTTAAATCTGTTAAGTGCTGAATAATACCCTGAGTTACACAAATAGTCTTTTTTTTTTTTTTTTTTTTTCCTTTTACACCGAGGTTAGCCTAACCAGGCTGGGGGCTGGCTCTCCTCCGCTGGCAATCTCCAAACTGTCCATGGCAGCTGAGTAACCGCTTGGACACTTGGCCTCCAGGTACCACTGAGGATGCCGGTCCTAGGGTGGGATCAGACTCCAGAGTTGCTCAGATCGCTTCCCCATGCCAGAGGGCCAGGAAGCGGCAACAGGCCCTCCTCCTCCCTCCTTCCAGGGGCATCTGTCCCAGCAGGTAACCACGGCAGGTGCCGAGCCTCTCCTGGGGCCAGGCACAGTGATCTTCACCCTCACACAGCTCCAGAGAGAGCTGCTTTCCTGTTTCACTGATGAGGAAGCCAAGATTCACAGAAGCTAAGGAATTTGCAGGCAAAGGGTAGTTTCAGCAGAGACAGAGATGTTTAAGGGCCCATAGTAATTAACTCAGAGAAATAGGGTTTTTAAAAAGATTTTATTTATTTGTTCATGAGGGAGACAGGGAGAGGCAGAGGCACAGGCAGAGGGAGAAGCAGGCTCCCTGCGGGGAGCCCAATGCGGGACTTGATCCCAGGACCCGAGGATCACGACCTCAGCCGAAAGCAGACGCTCAACCACGCAGCCACCCAGGCATCCCGAGGGCTACTTATTTTTTGTTTGTCTGTTTTACCTTCACCATGTATTTTTTTACCCATTTGTTTCTTAAAGCCTCACTCCTTCCGGTATGCTTTGCAGAACAGCATTACCCACGAACTGGTTAGAAATGCAGACTCTCAGGCCCCCTGCCCCGGAATCTGTGTTTTAGGAAGATCTTCGGGTATGTGAGACATACTGAAATGTAAAAAGCGTGAATCTAAAAGAGAGTGGCACATAGCAAGAAAGACTGGGTAAGCTCTAAAGAAAAAAACCCTACCAGCTGGTTATAAAATATGCTCATGGAGGAGAGGGAGGAGGTCCAGGCAGAGAGACTCAGGTTTCTAGGATGCTCAGATGGGATATGGCGGGTGGTGAACAAGATGATCTCTCAAGGCTCCCTCCTACCCTGGAGCTGCAGCCTAGGCCCTTCTGAGGCTTCCTGAGGAGTAGTCCAAGGGGGTCCCAAATGCCCCTGAAGCTCCCCTTTCTGCTAGAGACTTGGATTCAAATGCAGCCACCTCTGTCGAGCTGAGACCAGCAGGCTTAATTCACATTCTCCTGGAGGATAGGTATTTGCATCAGAAATTACCCTGGAACTTAATTCTGCATAATATTGCTCAGACAAACGGCACCCCTGAAACTCTTTGCCAAGGCCAATAATAACATAACTGCAGACAGAAATAATGAATAGGAGCGGAGGGAAAGGGAAAAATCAAGGAGGCAGGGGGGTGAGAGGGGGAGGCAGAGAGATGGGCTTCCAGCCAGAGGTGTTCTGGTCTTTTCATCCAGGCGCTAGCATGGCACCAGCACATAGTAGACACTCAGTAGTTTTCAAAAGCCATAGACCATTAAAAAAAAAAAAATAAAATAACGAACTAAAGCTAAAGAGAGAAACTGCCCCAGTTCACCAACTAACTAATCTAAGAAACAATTAATTAACCCAACAATTAATTTGTTCAACAGGTTCTATCACGTACCTACTATAGTCAGGCCCTGTGCTGGGCACTGTGGTCCCTGCCCTCATGGCCAGGTCAAGCCCTAGGCTGAGCCTCCTGTGGGCAAAACTAGCAATTCATAGCGGGGGGGGGCGGGTGCTGCTTATCAAGGCCCCTGCCTGGGAAGTTTAAAGCCCAAGGGCAGAGCCCAGGCAACTGGGAAAGTGAGTAAAGCATTAGGGTGTCCAAGGGGGTCCAGGTTCCCCCTTACAAGCCTTTCACATCTACCGCACTGGCCCCTGGACACTTGATTTCCTCGAAGCCTGTAACATGCCTTCAATTTCAGAGCTGGAGGGGATGCTGGAGACCATCTTGCTGTCTCTATTCATTTTACAAACAGGAAAGTGAGGTCCAGAGAGGCGGTGAGCTGCATCCGAGGCCACCAGCCAGTTAGCCACAGAGCTGAAGGAAGAACCCAGCTCCCCTCTTCGACCACGCTGTCCACACCCCTGGGAGGCAGGGGACCCCACTCTAGTCCCTGGGACAGACAAGTCACATCTCCCTGGATTGCAGCTTCATTGTCCAGAAACAGAGAGGGGGTGCCTTTCAGTAGTTCTCACGCTGTGCTCTACAGTGGTGCCTTGGGGACCATTGGGAGAGGCAGTAGGTGGGGTGCCTGGCCGGTGGGGTGCTGGGCACCCACCCTGCTTCAGCCAGAGCCTCTCTCTTGTTCAGTGGGCTCCCACGAAACAGTCCATTTGAACTAAAGCTTCCATGGCTGAAAACCCAAACCAAAACAACTACTCCAAGAAATTTCCCTAGGGTTCCTGCAACGCAAGGATCGTGTACTTGGCGATGATGCAGGAACAGAAGACAGATTCTCGAGCCCGCAGCGCGCCTGCTACACTGGGGAGGAGGAAGCGCACCCAGGAGCAGACTTGAGAGCTGCAGGAGCAGCATTTAGTGCTCACTGCTGTGAGCTCACCAGTGACCCAGGGGCACAGGCGATGGGTAGGGTGGGAAGCCCACGCAGTCTCCCTGTCCACGGGGGGCCCAGAGACAGGCCTCCCTGCAAACACCCAGACTGGCCACAGGGGCACCCAGGCTCCTGACTTCCTGCCTTTGGGGATCCACCCGGCGTCCAGGGTGCCACCACCAGCCTCCCCCTCTCCTCCCACCAACTCAACCCAATTATGCGTGTTTACATTACAGTTACGTATAATCCCGCCATTTACATTCAGTTGCCGGCTTCTCTGTGTGCTCATAAAATATTAACATTGGAGGGCCGCTTGTTGCAGAAATGTTTATAATTTCTCTTCCCCATTATGGGCTTATTAATGATAATAATGCCGTTTCCCTGCTTAGGAGCTGGGACGACGGAAAGGCAATCACTCACCATAGCTGAAATATGACAGTGGGAAGTCGGATCCCGTTCCCTGCTCGGCATTTAATCTTAATAACATTTTATCTTGGACGACAAGTGTGTGTAATGTTGTTTAAAAGCCATGACTACATCGACACTCCGTGTTAGAGAGGGGGTGGGGGAGGGGGCCCGGGCCAGCCCTCTCCCCTCCTCCACTTGCTCTCCTGGGGGCGTCCAGGCCCAGCCTCCCTGCCTTCCCCCCAACCCCCAGTCCGACATTTCTGCGATGAAAAGATTTTTTTTTTTGTAACCTATGAGAATGAAAAGTACTTACGAGTCCATCAGCCTTTGAAAACACAACTACCTCAAATGGGCTCTATTAAAAATAAATAAGTCCATTTGGGCTTGGAGAGCCGGGCCTACGGGAGTGTGAAGCATTTAAGCCGTGTTGCAGAGGGACAGGTGCGGTTTCCCTTCCCTAAGGCAGGCTTCCCAGCGATACAGGTCCTGGGCACAGCTGGCCTGGCCAAGCTTCCTCATTCCCGCTCCCCATTTCTGGCCAGCTTTTCTCTTTGCCAAACCAGCCCTTTTGGTCTGGCTGTGGCCGAGAAGAGAGGTGATGCTCACCTTGTAGCTGTCGCATCCCCTGCTCCCCCCATCCCACCTGGCAGGTGCCCGGAGATACTGAAGGGTGTAAGCTTTTCCTCTTGTATTTCTCTCTCCCTAAAATATAAGACTCTTACAGGAGGGCAGTTGCAGGGGGTGAATACGTGGATGGCACAGATGGTGGTGATGGTTTCCTGCGTGTACATTTATCTCCAAACTCATTAAATTGTATATATTATATATGCATGGCTTTCTCTATGTCAATCACACCTCAATAAAATGGTTTTTGAAAAAAGGATCACCATAAAGATAAAATTATAGGTATATGTTGTGGAGCGTGCCCAGAACACGAATTCTATTCTGTTTACAATAATCATATTTCCTTTCCTCATTTCTCAGTCATGTAAGAAACTAATTTTATTCAGCTTAAAGAAAAAACAAAAACAAAAAGACACCTAGGATAGGATTCTGTATAGTAGGTGCTCAGTGCCTAACGGTTCATTGGGATTTGTGGATTCTAAACTAAAACGACCACTTAGCTTAAGAATGGCATTGGGTTCAGAAAGGAAAGTTGGGGTGTTTCTTTTTTCAAGACCAGTTTAAAAAAAAAAAAGAAAAAAAACATTTTATTTATTTATTTGGACAGAGAGAGAGCAGGAGGGAGAAGGAGAGAGAATCTGAAGCAGGCTCCACTCTGAGTGTGGAGCCCGATGTGGGGCTTGATCCCAGGACTCTGAGATCATGGTCCGAGCTGGAATGGATGCTTAATTGAGCCATCCCGGTGCCCCCTAAGACCCGTTTTATAAAGGAATGCAAGCTCATAGAATCCTAGCCACTAATAATTGGAAGGGACCCTTAAGATCACCTAAATCAGCCTTTTCCCCGAGAGCACCTCCCCTCTGCTTCCCTGACAGGAGGTCATCCAGGCCCTACTGATACCCTGTCAGCAACAGGGAGCTCCTGGTTCGCATGGATTTGCGGCTGGCTGGGGACACCCAACGGAAATGGTTTCTCAGCACAGGACCCAAATCTGCTGCCCTACAGCCCGCTGGTTCTGCCCTCGGGAGCTCATGGAGCCAGTCTACTTCCCCTGCCTCGTAACAACAATCTGTAGCATCTTCTCCTGACTCCAGTTGTTTCAAATGTGCCTCCTTTGACAAAATTTCTAGACCCCCTTGCCATCCTCAGTGCCTGCTTCCGATGTGTTCAGTCTGTCAAAGCCCTTCCCAAAGCGTGGTGCTCAGGACTGGGGCTCTGATGTCTGACCTACACAGAATACGGGAGAAGTGTCACATCCTCTGCTTTGAATCTCACTTTTATTGATTCAGAGCAAGACCATCCTCAGCCTCTGGCTGTGGCTATTTTAGTAGCCAAGACACCCTAAGATCCTCCTGCTATCAACTCAAACGCATGGGCCTTTACCACCTGAACTAACATCAAGTCAAGTTTCCCCAGCCTGCACTTAAGGAATTGATTTTTTTGGAAAGCTCAGCACCAAGACTTTCTATTTATTGCTGTAAGTTCTGTTTCCATGCCCTCAGCCCATCGTTGCAGGCTGCAAGGTATTTCAGATCCTAATTCTGGAGCCCCATGGATTAGCCATCCTTTCTGCATCTGTGTCATTCCTGAATTTAAAAAACATGCCTGCTGGGTTTTACCCCAAAGCGTGATAAATTGCCCAGTGGGCAGGTCAGGGCCCCATAGCACACTATCTGATATCTCCTGTCTGGCGGATGTCAGTGAGTTAAAAAACTTTCTTTTGGGCACGACTGCAAAGTGGGCTACACACCACAGACTTGTGTCAGCAGAGGCTCTGGAATTGGGAGGAGTAGACCTCGGCCCTGTTATGCTGCCAATAAGTTGTATTTCTTTGGAAAACTGAGCTTTTAGGCCTCTCTTTCTTCACCTGTTTGGAAGGAAGCTAGACCGGATGGCCCTGAGTTCTCTCCTAGCTCAAGACCTGGACGGATCAACGCCCAGCCGGCAAACCATGTTGCTCAGCCTCGCCCACAGGAACATGGTGAGAGACTCTGTCAAAAGTTTCGTTCAAGTCGAGCCCTCCCGCGGCTATAATGCCCCCTTCACCTACCAGGCCAGTGTCCTTCTGCCAACTGGAAACGAGTTTTGTGACATGACTTTATTTTGAGTGAACACAAGCTAGTTCCCAATGACCCCATCATTGCAGTATGGTTCCCTCCCCTTCATTTTTAGTCTGTCTTCCCCCCTCCCTTTTTTTTCAAATCTGTTTATGTTTCCACCTATAGGCTCCTGGCACCTGTGCCGCATGTCAAAACATGCATAGGGTGCCCATGCCATCTCCTTTCACAGCAGGGCTGGGCCCTGCAGAGCCATAGAGGAGGACATAGTGCCTGCCCCATCTGGCCTGGGATGCATACCCTCAGACAACTCACTATAGTGTGATGTGGGAAGTGCCACACTGGTGGTTTGGACTAAGTCTAAGGGTGAGGGACCTCTAATGATGAGGGAAAGTTCTAGAAGAAATGGGGGAAATAGATGAAAGCCAGAAACCTGGTCCAGGGTATGGGAGACTGAGCTGCTCCACCCCTGGGGGGCTTTTTCTTCTCAGTGGTGGCCTGTTTCTGCTGAGAGGTGCTCAGCCTGCTTGGGCTCTGGGGAGAGGGAAAGGCCTGGACCAGGGCTGGGAAGAAGAAAGCAGGGATTGAAGAAAGAACCGCAAGGAGCACTGGTGTCACAGCTCCGGCTGGAGAGCAGACACTTGCAGTGTGTTATCTGAAGATCGCTCACTACGGAGAAATAGAAGGTTCTGCTCGTCCTGGTTCTGGCCGCCTGCCAACATGACCTCATCAGCCCAGCAGAGGCTGCCCCCCACCCCGCACCCCCGGGGCCGGTGGCTTCTCCACCTCCCGCTCCCCTCACTGCCAGCCAGGGAGCAGCTGGGGGCGGCCCCACTTCCTGCTACCTGCACCCGCACCCCACAGTGAGTACCGCGGCCCAGAGTGCAGGCACCCACTTATTCAGTGACTTTCCTTTCAAAGTTATCTGGCCTCACGTGGGGGCTAGAAATGCTAATCTCTCAGTTATACCACAAGCTCATACTCACTATTCAGCTCACTCTCGGCGTGTTAAATTCCTGCTCAACACCCAGAAAAAGGACAGCTCACATGCTCGCCCATTAATAGTACAACCTCCCTTGTCATCCGAGGCAGCCGCTGGCATTTAAATGGCCCGAAAACCCCCACCTCCTCCGCACAAACCTCAGGGTATAATACGGGAGCTAACATCTAACAAGGCCCTTCCATTTGCCAGGAGCCTCCCCATGCCCCCCCGCAGACACACCGTGTTTAGCTTCACAACTCTGGTTGTGTTAGTATCATTATCTAATTTTATCAAGAAGGCAGCAAAGGCCCAGAGAGGTTAGCTCATTTGTCCAAAGTCACAGAGCACTGAGTTGGCAGCACTGAAATCAATCCCTGGCTTAGCTGACTTCCGTTCCTGTGCTCAGCCTCACCTCCACCGTGACCCCACACCTGGCTGCCTGCCCTCATGGAGCTCCTTGTCTGTGGGGATCCCCTTTAGCAGTCCCTCCTCATGTCCAGCTCGCGTTCACAACTTTAGTCCTGCCTTGCGGCAGGGCTTCCATCCTACCCCGGGTGGGAAGACGTGAAGTAGAGATTCCCAGGCAAACCTGAGGTCAATCTATTTGCTTCCTTCTTCTTTTTTTTTTTTTTCCTTCTTCTTTTATGGTAAAACCATGCTCCTCCACAGTCCGATTTTTTATATTGTGGTAAAATATACAGAAAATGTACCATCTTAACGGTTTCAAGTGTAAAGTCAATGGTATTAAGTATATTCACATTGTTATGCAACCATCACCGCCATCCATCTCCAGAACTTTTTCATCTTCCCAAACTGAAGCTCCATATGCATTAAACACTGACTCCCCATTTCCCCCTCCCTCTAGCTGCAGACCATCACCATTGGACTTTTGGGTTTTCTGAAGCTGACAACGCTAGGTACTTACATAAGTGGAATCATATAGTACTTGCCTTTTTGTGCCTGGCTCATTTCACTTAGCATAATGTCCCTGGGTTCCTCCATATTGTAGCCTATGTCAGAATGTTCTTCCCTTTTAGGGCTGGATAAAATTCCAGTGTCTGTCTGGACCACATTCCGTGTGTCCAGTCACCTGTTATGGAAAGCACACTTGGGTTGCTTTCACCTTTTGGCCATTGTGTATAAGATTGCCATGAATGTGGGTGTACAAATATCTCTCGGGGCTTCCTTCTCAATTTTGGAGGGGCACATACCCAGAAGTGGAATTTTTAATGTCATAGGGTAATGGTAATTTTGCTTTTTTGAGGAACCACCATACTGTTTTGCATAGCGGCTGCACCATTTCACATTCCCACCAACAGTGCACAAGGATTCCAATTTCTCCATATCTTTACCAATACCTATTGTTTTCTGGATTTTTGGGTAGCAGTCATCCTAATGGGTGTGAGGTGGTTTCTCATGGGGCTTTCCTTTGCATTTCCTTAGTGATCAATAATGCTGAGCATCTTCCCATGTGCTTACGGGCCATTTTTATTTGTCCTTTGGAGAAATGTCTATTCATCCCATTTTTTAAATCTGGTTTGAAGCCATAATTAAAAAAAAAAATCCTGACCCTCTGCCCTCTGTACCTCCACATGTATTCCCAGGACAGCTCATGGGCAGGGCTCTGAGAGAGCAAAAGGAATTCTTTTGCCTACCCCATCCTACCAGGTTTGCCAAGCACAGAACATTTAGGTACAATACCATACTCTTCTGGGCTAAGGCAGTGAAAACGTTTGTCCACGTGTAAATGTTACCCGGAAGAGGTAATTCATCAAGTCACTAGGACTCATTAACACTCCAGCTTGGATTCCCTGACCTGTGTTGCTATCTGGCCATCCATCAAGGAAAGGGCCACCGGACAGGCAGGTCCTGACAAGGCAAAGGCAGGCCCTGATGGAACCTAGCCACGAAGGGAAGAAGACCAGGTGGAAAGTGTGTGAGCAAACCAGGGCAGGGGCTGGCCCAGGGGGCAGGGAGGCAGATCGGTGGGGAATCTGTGCGGAAAACCCTCGCCTTGGTGAGCAGACTGTTGAGGGGTTATTGTACAGGGAAGGGGCCAGAAACATAGGCTCTTGGATGGAATGAGGAAGGTGAGGAGGGGCTTAGGGGAGGAGATCTTAGGTTCAGACGAATGGATGGGGTGTTTGACTTCACGACGCCACCTCTAGAGCCTGAGGTGGGAGTTGTAGCACAAAGAGAGATGCTGGAAGCCAGAGGCAAGTGATGGGGGCCTGCAGGACATGGCAGCCACAGGAGCATGTGGTGTGGTTGGCCACCAGCCTCTACCCCAGCTCTCATGTCAGGATTGGCCTCTCCCAACAGCTCCCAGCCAGCCATGGAGATGGCACAGGCTCTGGAGCTGGGCCACCCCACCACCCCACCCCCTGCCCCCACAACGTGGGCTCCTCTCTGAGCTCCGCTGTGGTCTGAGACCCTTCCTGCCTGGGCCCCTTCCTTTCTTCTCTCCTCTCCTTGCCATCTGTCCTTCTCTCCAGCAGGACCGAAGGCTCTCCTCACCCACTTCTGTCCCTGTTCTTCTCCTCTTCATACTCCATAGAACTTTGAGCAAGTCAGCTGCCCATTTAACCCCATCTGATATCTGACCCAAACTGACACAGAAGATAGGCAAATACCACTCCCGACCCCAGCCCCACCACCCCATCCAGCCTTCCATTAAAGCCCACTTCCCTCCTGCGCTTGGCCTCCCCATCACTTCTAGAGGCTGACTGGTAATCACAGCAGGAGCCTCTAAGTTTACGGACAGTAGAGAGTTAACAACAAGAAGCATGGCACAAAGGCATATACTGACCTGTGTGTTCATATCTTTGGTGGGTAGGAAGACCCTTAATAATGAGACCTCACTTCTAAGTGATGTCCTTCTCCCTTTGGGAGTTCACAAATTAGGTGGCAGTGGTTCAAAAACCTGGCCATATTCAACTCTGAGACCATAGGGCCTTGAATAGTGCCTGGCATCTATTCAATAGATATTTAAAGAAGGAACAGGTACATTCATCATAAGAGCACTCAAAAATTTCCCCTAGTTTTTTACGCATCAACACTCACCTCATTTTCCCCACGACTCTCTCCAGCAGGCTGGGCAGAGATGGTCTCAAAGATGCTGACCTGAGGTCCACAGAGGTTGAGGAAGTCAGCTGCAGCCTTTGGGCTCATGTCAATATAACCCTTTCCTCTAGAACCCCCTGGACAGCAGTGCATGGCCTTGCTGCCCAGCCCCCTTGTGGCCCTCAGGGTGTCCCGGCCACTTCTGACCCAAGCCCAGAAAAGCAGCAGCTCTGAGGACAAGGCCAGAATCAGGCCCAAGATAGATGTGTGAGGCCAACTAGCTATTGACTGACCTACTTTGCACTATCAATAACTAATACCTCAGTCATGACCAACCAGGCTCCCAGGATGTATGCAAGGAGCACAGATTGGTGGGAAGAACTCCCTGGCAGGTGCAACAGCTGGACAGAGGTGAATCTAGGCCCCACTTGCCCCCATGTGAGCAGTGCCCTGTGGGGTGCAGGAAGCGGGAGCCCAACCGGAAGCAGAGCAGCCCCTTCTTCCATGTTCTAACCACACTATGCTCCACTGGATCACCACTAGGGACAGAGCCGCTTCCTGCCAGCTCTCAAACCAACTGCTTCGGGTCCCGCCTTGGAAGACAGAGCAGAGTTGGCTTTGTTTTCTCTTATTGTTAAATGAAGCAAAACTAAAGCAAAAGAAGCAATTTGGGGTGGGGTGGGCAGGGGAACATGTGCTTTGTGAGTGATGACACCACTCTGGGCGCGTTTGTCCCCTGGAGAATAAACAACCGTCAGAGACAAACAGAATTTGATAACCTGCTTATGGTCAATTAAAAATCCCAATTAACACTCCTGAAAAATAGTTCAATATTTGTCACTGAACTCAGGATGAGATACATCTGGTGGGGGTGGGGGTGCGGGGAGATGAAAGCACCTTCAGAGGAGAAAGAGCTGGAGGGCCAAGGAAAAGATCTTCCCTCAGCCAAAGCAGCAGGAGGTTGGTGGTGGGAGGAGGCCTGCTTCTCCATCCCCACTAGCACCTTCCAAACGGTTATTCCAGCAGTTTCTAACACAATGCCGCTTAGGAGCTCAGCCCTGCTGTTCCAGCACAGTCCCTCTACCCATCCTGCTCTATCACCTAGACCTCCAGTTCCTGGCTCAGCGCTCACCCTCCTACCCTCAGGCCCAGTGGCCTGCAGGTCCTGAGGATGTCATGCCGAACACCCAGCTGCATCACTCCCAGGCCAATCACCCCATGCCAAACCTATGGAAGGCAAACAGCAGGTGCTATGCAGGATACAGACCGTGCACAGTGGCTGTGACCATGGCCTTGTTGTCATCGTCCCTCTAATGAGGACGTCCCTCCCTCCCATACACATCATCTAGTTACACCTTGTCTGGTACTGGAGACCACTTCTCTAGTCCTTCCCACACCTCAGTCAGGCCCCTGTCACTTCTTGTCTGACTTCCCAATGGACACTCCTTGCTGCTGCCAGAATGATCTCACATGAAAATAGATCGTCTCAGTCCCCTCACTTGAAATAATTCAATGGCCCCCATTGCTTTCTGGAAAAATTCAGACCTGTTGGTGAGGCACAGAAAACCCTTAGTGACCTTGGCTGGCCTCTGCCCTATTTCTTAACCTTATGCCCCCAGAGTGCATGTGTGTATGCACACATGTGTACACATACCCTCCATGTGCTGCCCCCCTGGAGTCCCCTAGAACATGTGATCCTCTTCCTGCGGGATGTTCCTTCTGCCAAGATTGCCCTTTCTCCTCCTCTTCCAATAGCAAACAATCACTCTCCATAGCTTAAGCCTCGCCTCCTCCAAGAAGCCTTCCCTGACTGCTCCTCTTTCAGTTTGATTTAGATCCTCTTCTAGGGGTCCACTGCGTCTGCTGCTTACTCTCCTTACAGCAATTTCCATTCCACACCATCAGTGTCGATTTCTTGTTCCTTAAAGTTTCCTTGAAAACAAGGACTATGTCTTCATTTGCATCACATTTCCTGACACATAGTAGGTATTCAATATGTATCTGCTGCATGAATGGATGAATGAAAATCTAAGACAGATTTCTAAAAATTGCATAATCACCAAGTGTCTGTGAATCCAACAGTATTTCCCAGTGAGCTTTGTTATAATATCAGGGGTGCTTCACCCTCATTTCCAACTGTTAAGATATCAATGGTGGTTCTAATTCTCCAACTTTCTATATCCTCCCCCAAAGCCTCTGCCAGGTATAACTCAACCCCAAAATGATCTTTAAAAAAAAAAAAATTTACTCATGAGAGACACAGAGAGGCAGAGACATAGGCAGAGAGAGAAGCTGGGTCTGTGCAGGAAGCCTGATGTTGGACTTGGTCCCAGGTCCCCGGGAGCACGACCTGAGCTGAAGGCAGACGCTCAACCACTGAGCCACCCAGGTGCCCCCCAAAATGATCTTGTAGAAGCTTATAGTTAAAGGATTCTTGTGGTTAAGCCTTGCTGTAAAATAAAAGACTTGCTGGAGTGCAAATAACCACCTCCTAATTTATGTACTTGGTAAGTTTGAAATTGGAGGTTTCTTTAAATTAGCGGAACACACTTGCAGTTTCCCTGAAAATGTGACCACAGTTGTGGCTCATCCCATAAGGATGTTGATAAAGGGGCAGCAGCCAGTGGAGAATGTGGGAACCGTGGGGAAAGGAGATAGAAGCCCACAGAGAATTTCAGGGCTGCTTGGCAACTCCATTATGCAAACCAGTGATTTTGAAGGAATATTGCTCGGAGCTCAGGCCTCCGACTCTGAATTACCCCAGGGCTATTCCATCTCGCGATTATCCAGCTGTCTTTACCACCCACCTACTGCTCTAAGGGGGAACTGGAAAGATAGTCCCTCGTCCCATTTGGAATCCTTTTGTCTGCCACTCAGAGAGCTGCCTGCGTCCCACCACCGCCCCTTCCCAGACACCGGATCCTGACCTGGGAGCGTTTACTTATCACGTGTGGCAAATATTGACACTGAAACCGACCGTTTCTGCACCTGCTAGTTTTCTGGCCCCAGGAAACCCCAGTTCCCAAGTGACAAATGGATTTTAGGCCTATTAGCTCTCCTGTCATCGAGACACCAAATCCAACCCTCTGCTCTGCTCCTGACCTTGACCAGCAGACGGAAATCGGGGTTTCTCCTTCAGTGTTCAGCCATGTTCCACACACAATCTCACATCAAAGAGAGCTGAGTGCAAGTGGGTGCAAGCGTGTCACCCTCTAAGACAGAGTGGGTGCCCAGAGCACAGGGACTTCTTTTTAAAAGATTTTATATATTTATTCATGAGACACAGAGAGAGGCAGAGACATAGGCAAGAGAAGCAGGCTCCCTGTGGGGGAGCCTGATATGGGACTTGATCCCAGGACCCCGGGATCACACCCTGAGCCGAAGGCAGACGCTCAACCACCAGGTCACCCAGATGCCCCAAGACAGGAACTTCTACTGGACTTTTGTCTCCTCTGTCCAGAGCCTGGCCCAGAACCTCATACCTCGAAGCAGCTCAATAGACACTGGAAGTAACAATGACAACGGCGGTCTTCATAATGCCAACTATCACCACCCCACCCAGTTATACAGTGCCTGCTGCACGCTTGGCCCGGGCTGACCACTTGCTGGCACCCTCTAGGTCAGTTCTCATCAATAGGACTGTGCCTATTTTACTGATGGGAAGACTGAGGTTTCAGAGATTAAATAACTTGTCTAGGATCACAGGGTGGACGAAGTGCACTGTGAAGAAAGGAGGAAATGCAAGAGAAGAGGCAGAAAGAAGTGGGAGAAAAGGAGAAAAGGAGAGGAAGGCAGAGATTGACCTGCAGCAAACCAGGCAAGGTGACAATAGTGACATTTACTCCAGAAAGACAGAAAGAAAGAAGGCCTTCATGATCATGCCTCGGACTTATTCCTTGAAAAGCTCCAAGGGCCCTCAGAGCTGTGCTTACCTACAGCCCAACGACGGGGCGAGCCAGGACATCAGGCATCTCTGCCCCTCTCATCCTCCCCTGCCCCCTCGTTCCACCTTCACCCCCTGCCCATTCTGTACTCGCTTTTAAAGAATTTTTTTTAGACAGATGGCAAAACTGAAGCCTAGAAGAATCTCACGGTTCAAACCTGTACATCCAACTCCCCAGCACAGACACCGCAGACCACGCCAGGCACATTGGCGGGGAGGGCCAGGGGCTGAGCATCCTCCTTACACTTGCCACATCCCCCCCCACCCCGGCCGTGACTGGGCCAGGAGCCCCAGCAACCAGGACATACGTTCTCTCGTTTCGCTCCAGCCAAACGGAAAAGGTAGATGTCGTGCACACCCACACCCCAGGAACAATGCAAGTATTAATAACTGTTTTAATTGTATGCGAGTCTCAGCCTATTTCCCCACGGCGCCTCCAAAGCCATTTATTTTGGTTCCTCTTAGCGTGGATGGTACTATCCACCGGGGGCCCAGCCAGGCTGGTGGTGACTAATCGAGAACTCTCCATTCAGGGGAACATTGGAAAAGCATTTCCATTTCTCCTGCGCGCACTAGGTGGGTGGTGAAGACAGTGAGCTAAGTGCAGACTGTCGTCGTATACCTGTGTGTCCCCATGTGTGTGCGTGTGTCAGCTCTCCCTACCCACGCCAGGGGAGGCGCGTCTGGGGGCTGGGAGGGGTAGGGGAACGAAGATAACCCCCTACGACGCATAACCTAAAAATAGCATGCATTTGCCTTTGACTGGCAATATACGATTTCCCTCCCAGCAAAATCACCTTTCTAATTTTATTTTGCTTAGGCTGTTATTAAAATGAATTTGTGTTCTCAGAGAACACTGGGATGGCTGCGGAAGCCAGGCAAGTGCTAGGTGGCACAGAAATCCAACCTGGAAGTCCACATTTGTCTTGGACGATCCTAATTCAAAGCCAATTAACTCTAAGGATGAATACTGTTTTCCGTTTAAGATCATATTACATTTTTTTTCTTTTGTTACAGATGAGACACTTCCACCCTCCAGAGTCGTGAAGGAAAAAAGATTTTCTTCCTCTGCTAAAAATTCCACTTCTTCGCACCCCCACCATCTACCATGATTAACATATGTTCGGTACAGTAGATACTCTCTGTGATAAACACAGGACTTCTTTGAGGCTCAAAACCACCACGGGAGGGGTCCAGAATTATCTCCAGTTAGGACTGGGAAAAATGGATGCTCAGAAAGAGAGTCTGATGAGGGTCCAAATCACTCACCCACACATCTTGCCCATCCGCTTGCCTCCACAGAACTATGACAACATCAGCTCAAGCAGACAAATGTCTTCTTTGTACTCTACTCACCTCCCTGAGTCTCAGGATGTTTTGTCTCTTTGTGAATGACGTGTGCAAATCTAAATTCCCACATGTCCAAGAGTGAGGGAGATGGGAAGCAGGCTGAGGCGGGAAGTGCAATCTTAAATCAGGGCTTAATCTCTTTGAGCCTCCATCCTCTCACCTGTACAGTAGGGATGGGACATGTCCTTGCACCGTGATGTGCCTGCATCCCTGCCTGGCATGGGACAGTTGTGCTTCTGGATGGGCCTTGCTTCCAACCTCTGTTAACAGTGAACCTTGGCAGGCAGAGCACCTTTAGAACGTAGGCCCAACTCCTTGGTCCAACCAGGTCCTCTCTGATACAGGTAAAAAGGTGAGGGTACCTCATCCCAGTGAGCTTTATTTGGGGAGACCGATGGGAATAAAGGGCCCTCGATGAACCAGAGTGCCCTATCTCCTCATACCAATCTGAATTTCTTCCTGCTAGCTATGGACACCAAAACCACCCTTACAGTGGCCCTCTCCACAAGGCTCCCCTTCTGCCTTCCACCCTTATGGTGGCCCTCTCCACCAGGCTCCCCTTCTGCTTTCCAACTTACGTGAGCAGTCTCTGCTCATGGGAGGTTTCACCTAGGTTTGGAGTCGGTTGTTTGGTTGGTTGGTTTTGGGCTCTCCATGTTACATAGTGGGAGAAACCAAAGCCCACAAGCAAGTAGAGATTAGAGTTTGGATAACCTCTAATTTTCCCAGGACTCCATGCCGACCTGTTCCCAGGGAGGACAGCAATCAGAACTCAGTGTTTAGTTTAGATAATCCAGCAGGATTAAGGGCTAGAAGGCAGAGGTGTGAATGGAAGACCCTCTGTATGGTGAATCCCTTAAGCACACGTGTTCTGAGCCCAGATGGACTTCCGGTGAATTGCAAGCCAGCAGGGAGACAGACACATCTGTGCAAACACTCATATGTCCAAGCAAACTCCTTCATCTGCACACACATGTGTAGTGTGAGAGGGAGGCAGGAGGCCTATGGTCTGGCCCTGCTTCTATCACTAATATCTTGAGCAAGTTCCCTAAATTTGGTTTTCCTAAACTTGTTCAATTATAAATACCACCTGGGGCCATTATTTGAAAGTGCAGATTCTTAGTGTCTTCACAAAACTACTGACCTAGAATCAAATTGCATATATAATCTTGAGAAGTTTAAGAACCATAGGTTGACAGCCCTGGCTTCAGACCTCTATTTTCTCTCCTCTGCAAAACAAAGGGGCTAGATGGAAGGCCTTCTAAAGCAGTACCATGAGGCGTGTGTTCCAGCACTGAAGTCATATGCCTCTGTTACCAAGTCACATGTGAAAATAGATCATTGCACATGGGCCCCAGTTCCCATAGGCACTGGGATACACACGCATGAGGGCAAACTGAATCTAGTTCTCTTCTTGCTCCAGCTTGTAGCCTTGCTTAGCTTTGACTGGGCTTCTGGTGGTGACTGACAGGGTTTTAAGTTGCCTATAAAGTCTGGACTTTGCTAAATAAATAATTTAAAAATAAGAAAGAAAGAAAGAAAGAAAGGAAAGAAAGGAAAGAAAGGAAAGAAAGGAAAGAAAGGAAAGAAAGGAAAGAAAGGAAAGAAAGGAAAGAAAGGAAAGAAAGGAAAGAAAGGAAAGAAAGGAAAGAAAGGAAAGAAAGGAAAGAAAGGAAAGAAAGAAAGAAAGAAAGAAAGAAAGAAAGAAAGAAAGAAAGAAAGTCTGGACTTTGTGGTAGCCGGTGATCTAAGTCCTTGATGTGATTGACCCTCTGCCCAGCAGGTGGGGAGCCATGAGCAAGTGGACACCTATAATGGAGCACACTAGTTAGGCACAGTCACTTCCCCGTCCAGAGAGTCAGCTTTAATTTTGGGCAACTAAATAAATGCTACCTTTTTGAAAGCTAGAAAAAATGGTGAAATCCATGTCCTGGCTCCCAGAGAAAAGGAAAGAGGAGAGAGTAGATGATCTTGAAGGTTCTTTAGGCTATTTGTCTCCTCTGCTCCTTTATCCTCCTCCCAAAGGGAGTGCCTCCTAAGCCAGTCTTCCAAATGTCTTCCTGAGCCAGCACGCATAGCTCACTTCCAGGCATGCCAAATGCTGGTGGAGGTAGACACCTGAGCTGCCTGAAGGTAGCTATAAAGTGGTATCGTTAGCCATCTTTCTAGTCTTGGGGAGTGTCAGTGAGTACCCCTCTCCATTCCTGAGAGGGTCAGGCAGAGACTGGACCCCCAATGTAGACTCACCAAGGGGTGAAGACACAGACTGGATTAGGGCAATGGTGAATTTGAGGACTGTCAATTGCAAAGGACAAATCATGTCTCCAATATACCATTCCCAGTCTGTGCCCTACACTTCCGACTCCCACCAGCAGAACAGGGTGACATTCGGTTTTCCCACACTAATTATGGGCAGTTAAGGGGATTTGGGTCTGAAGGGACTTCAAATCTGCTTCATTTAACCCCAATATCCAGCACTACAGCTCTGTCATGTCAGGGCAGTGTCTCTCTTCTGCTGGATGACCTATAGTGACAAGAAACTCACCATCCGTCCAAATCTCTCTGGACAGTCCTGCTGTAAAGTGGGTTTGATATCAAATCTCCAACTGCCTTAGTGACTCAAGACCCTCCCACTCTTCCCAAGCCAATTAAATTCTGTTTAACTTTGGGCAAGTCTCTTAACCTCTCTAAGTCTTAATTTCCTTTCTCATAACACAGGGATGATAGTAATACCTAACTCAAAGGACTGCTGTGCGAGTCACATGAACTAGTAAACAGACAGTGCTTGGCACATCATGAGCCCTCAAGAAGGGTTAGTGGCTAATATTTTGCTTTGGAGGAACTATATATTCCTTCATACCTAAGGCATTCCCAATATCATTTTCAGGACACACGCTGTCCTGAGAGTAAGAGTTCTCAGATGCTCTGGAGAACTGCACAGGCAGGGAGTACAAGTCAAGAGTTGGCACAGTGCACACAAGTGAAACCATACCATCCCCTCAAGGCCCAAGGCTACCTGGGTCCTGCTGGAGGTTGGCAGTGGGTTGAGGTACAGGCTCTCCCTTATATGCCACCCAGTAAACCAATGTGATTTCATCCAAAACAGTCCAATCCCAGGATCCTAGCCTGTCCAGGTTGGAAAAACTTCAAGTGTACCCAATTGTTTTTTGACTAGAGCAAGAAATTTAAGCTTAGGTACCGTTTTCTCATCTGTGAAATGGGGATACGGATCTCACCTTGTGGACCTTTCATATTGGAATAAACTGAAATGAGGTCCCTGACTTATGCCAAACTTGGTACATTACAATAGGGCCTCAGATACAGCCTTGTATCAATCAATGGGCCAGTCAACCATTAACCAGCATGAAACAAGATGGCAGCCATCTCAGTCGGCTTGGGCCGAGGTAACAGAATATCACAGGCTAAGTGACTTAATGTCAGAAATTTCTTTTCTCACAGTTCTGGAGACTGGAAATCCAAGATCAAGGTGCCAGCAGGCTCAGTATCTGTTGAGGATGGTCTCCTTGGGTTACAGGCAGTGGTTGCCTCCTTGCTATGTGCTCACAAGATGGAGAGAGGAGAGAGAACACTCTCTGGTGCCTCTTCGTATAAGGAAACTAATCTTATTGGTGCTGTCTTCAAATATAGCCCCATGGGAGTTAGGTTTCAACATACGAATTTGGTGTCAAGGCGGGAGGTGGGGAGGAAAAGCAAATATTCAGTCTATAAAAGTAGCCAAAGGGGGCTTGCAAGTGGCTATTTATTCCAATAAATTTCATGGGGACACAGATGGTTACATGACCACAGCTTTCCCCTCCCCGTCCCCAACCTCTTTCTGGGTTCACTAGCCTTGGGGTCAGGTTTCACAAGATAGAAGCCAATCGCTCAGCATCTTCTGGGCAACAGGCAAGTATCCTGATCCATGAGCCTCAGCAGCAATTGTGAGAAAGATGAGACCCCAGAGAGCTGGTCTAGGCCCAGACCCTGAGCATCTGGATCCCTAAAGGTGACACTGACAATGGGACAGAGTCAGACCAAAGGAGCAAGGGGCAGAGACCCCGCTCAGCTTTGCTGCCCCAGGCTGGGCTTCTCAGTCACACAGGCAAAGAAGAAATCACAGGACTCCACCCAGCCTCAGTGTAGTCCTGCCCTTGGTGCAAGAATGGCTGTCCCTCTACAAGGAAGAGGTCCTAGGAGGCCTTGTCCTGCTGACAAATTACTATTCTGATGGCCTGGGATTTGTATCTTACTTTGCTTGTTTATTGTACGGATATTTCATCTCCCAGATTCATCTTGGGATCATGGTTAAAGGTTTCTTCTCTGCTCACTGAGATGTCTCTGCTAATCATAAAAATCTATACTGCAATTTCAGATTAATTAAAGCTGTAAACTGGGGAAGCTAGTGACTGTAAGTCATATTCCCCACTTCTCTGCACCTCTCAAAATCGTATCATTTTATGATACTCTTCCTAAGAATAATTTTACCCTCCAAACCTATCTTTAGCCAGCAGGCAGGCTTCCTTGGGCTGGGCCGGCCTCCAGTCATGGCTTCCTGCCTATGGACAGTGGGATCTGACACACATTCTGGGCAAAGAGCCGCCTCCCCAATTTTAGCAACCCACAAATGTATCCAGAACGATCCTTAGAGACTAGAACCGGGTAAACAGACTCCCGATTCAACCTCAGTTCTCTGTAACTGTGCAACTTAACTCCTCTGTGACTCAGTTTCCCTGTCTGCAAAATGGGGACGTCAGTGTCCACCTGGTAGGTTGCTGTTAGTATTAAATGAACAATGCTATGTAGGGGCGCATGGGTGGCTCAGTTGGTGGGTGTCTGTTTTCGGCTCGGGTCATGATCCCGGGGTCCTGGAATTGAGGCCTGCATCAGGCTACCTGCTTAGGGGGAGCCTGCTTCTCCCTCTCCTGCTCCCCCCTGCTTGTACTATCTCTATGAAATAAATAAAATCTTAAAAAGAAAAAGAAAAAGAAAGAAAGAAAAATGCTCTGTAAAGCAGCTAGAAAAGCATAGAGTGCTCAGTAAACGTAACTGGTAGGCAGTGTCTGCTGAGCCCAGCAGGCGGACAGATGATACTGTAGCTGCAGTAGAAGCCCTGCCCTCTGCAAGTTGACTATCTAATTGGGGAAATGGGACGTACTCAAAAGAAAAAAGCATATCGAGCCCTAAGCCACATACCTGATACTTGTCATCGATACAACTGGAGCTGGATCACTTCAAGGTCACACAGCTGTACTCAGGGCTGTTCTCCGTCTACACCCACCCCCGCTCCCAACATTGGCAGACTGCTGGAGAAGCAAATCCAGTGGTTCAAGCTTTGCTGCTCCTGCCTTCTCCAGAGAAAACCAAGAAAATTGAGTGCACTCCTGAGTGACCCTAGCAGAGTCCTCCAGGATGGCATTCTTGAACGGCCTTTTTCCTTTGTGCTTCAAAGTTGTGGCTATGATTTGTGCTTTGTGGGGCAGGCTGAGCCCAGCAAGGGCAGAGAAAAATGAGCTTGGGAGAAGTTATGGCTGCTCTGCTTGGTACCACAGTTCTTTCTCTTGAGGAGTTAAGATGTGGACCCCATCAACCTCAAAAATGGACTAACCATGAGAAAGCATGGCTGCACCCATTTTACAGAAGAGAAAAACTGAGGGGAGGAACAGCTTGAAGTCCCTGAGTGGAACCAGCTGAGGGGCTCGATTAAATAACTCAGGGTCCTGTAGATGAGTTGGCCTGGGTGAGGGTCCAGGGCACTTCCTTCCCTCGCTGTCCTTCTCCCCCACCCACCCTCTCCGCCCATTGGGCACAGGTGTCCAGTCCCTGGCACAGACAACCCCAGGGAAACACCCCTGGCAAACTGTGGCTTCTTTTCTCAAACATCTACAAGTCCAGCCTCAAGAAAGAAGACTTGATTCTGTGGCTTCTTTTCTTTTTTCTTTTCTTTTCTTTTCTTTTCCTTTCTTTCTCTCTCTCTCTCTCTTTTTTTTTTTTTCCAATCTCATCCCCATCACCTTAATAATTGCATCTCTGGATTGTTTAATTCCACAATGAGGCCACTTCTGCTTATAACTGGCCTATCATCAGCAAGGATTAAGATTCATTTCAAATAAGAGGGTTTTTTCCCCCCATTCCCCCCTCTTTCATTCCCAAACTGAATTTGCATTACAAAAAAATTAAACAAAAGCAGCTTTTTGAATCTCCACTCATTACTCCCATTACATTTGTTAACATCATTATCCTCAACTGAAGATGGTAACTATTATCAAATGTTGCAGTGCTTTTCTGGACCTCTTGCTATATTAGTTTAGAAGATTGCTTTAATGCATATGCTTTTAGAGGTTTAAAATCTACCATGGCATTATCAGCTATATAATGCTGTACATTTTTTAATCTAATAGTGCATGTATTTTTTTTTAAGCACATTGGCCTGAAATAAAAAATGCATGCCTGTGGTAAAGAGGAATACAAATGCAACTGGGGAGATGCAGAACCAGGCTTCTGACTAGCAGACCCTCTTCCACTCCCTTCTTCCCCAGAGAAGAAATCACTCCTCCTGAAACCCATACCCTGAGGCCCTAATGGGTCTAATGTGTGTGGATAGAGGGAGTGGGGGTGGGCTGGGTGCTCACTGACCCTGCCACAGAGCAGGAGACTGTTCTGTTTAGGGCTGTAAGCAAAAGCAAGCTCCTGCTACTCATTAACACAGAAAAGCACGGTTTCAGGGGCAATTACGGAATTTCTATATTCATAGAAATCCAGTTTCCCTGGAGAGAAAGGCTCAGGTTGGAACATTTATGAAGCGCTGGTTTCTTATGGAAATAAAATTTTTTGGTAATTACACAGGAGCTGCTCTTTATCTGCTTCTGCATTTTAATGATGGGGAATGGTATTTTGTTAGTTTTTTTTTTTATTATTAGTATTAAAGCACACGCAGGCAACAGCATCCTTGCTGGCATCCCGGGGATCCATTCATCCTAATAGCTGAGAACGAGCGTCTGCGTTCCTGCTCAATCACACTCAATCACTCTGCTCACCAAACCAGAGAGAGCAGAGATGCAAAAGACATGACTGTCCTCATCCTGGCTCCGTGCTCTGGGCTGGCAGCTCTGCACCTCCAAGTCCTCCCCCAGTGCCTCCCATTTCTCCCCACACCTTGGCCCTCCTCCATGCCAGCCCCTTCTCTTGGGGCTGTGTGGAATGTGTTGCTCCTCAAGGAAAGCCAATTTTAGGGCAAAGAGGTATACGGTATGTGGGATTCTCTTATTTCCTCCCTCCCAACTCCCCTTTCTGCAGCAAACCCCCAACCCCCCATCCACGCAGGACTCATAGAAATATTGTCACTGGAGTGGGGCTCAGAAATACTGTCACTGGAGTGGGGCTCACATAACAAGGCCCTCTGCCTCAGTTTCCCCATGGCTACCTCCATTCCTAATGCCCTATTGACAGCTTCCAATCCCACCCCTGAGCAGTCTCATGGGACCCACTTGGTCTCCTCCCTCCGTACCTCATTTCTGAGACCTTATTCCATGGAATGACCACTCTCTCCCAGGAAGGCCTACAATAAGATGCCAGCCCCCCTCCCAGAGCTGTTTGAGCTGATTTATAATGGTTATAAAAGAGGTCAGAGCTTGATTAAGCTTAATAGATCCATTAATTACACCAAACAAAACAAACATAATGAACATAAAAATTTACGACCTCCGTCACTGGTTCAGAGGTGTCCCCTTGTCAAGCCTTGACAGATTCTGCAGAGCCCATTCATCTCAACATCTTGTTGGATCAACGGCCTGTGGCTGTGCGGCCATGTGGAGGGTGGTGGGTGGTGGAGGTGGAATTACCCTGGCACCCCGGCACCCCAGACCCCACTGTTGAGTGAAGAGGAGTCAACCAGGAACCACCATCCTGACTGCTCATCTTTGCCCCCTGTGACTCCTGCTGTCCACGGAGCAACATGGTGCAGGTCAGCCAATGGTCACACTGTCCTGGTTAGCGTCTCGGGCTTGACTCCCTCCCTAACTCCCTATAGTTAGTTACCACGTACTAACTATATGCCATTGAGCAAGTCCATCTTTCCATCAGTCCATCTTTCTAGGTCCTCATTTCTGCATCCATGAAAGGGGAATATTCATAGTGCCTATCCCTTAGGGTTATTGTTGGGCTAACTGAATTAATGCACTTAAGGTACCCAGTCAGCTGATGCATGGCATATGCGATGTTACCTGTGTTTCTTTTGGCCTTATCATTAATACAGTTTGAAAAAAGACTAGAAACCATCTCTGAGCTCCAGTATTTCTTGGGGGAGCTTCATCTTTTTTCCCTTCTGTGAAAGATAGGGAAATCTGGCCTCAAGTAACTCAGCCTGACGTACTAAAACCTACTGAGTGCCTCCCACCTGGTTAAGGGTTGAAAGAGTACCCAGCTTCAGCAGATGATGTACGTCCAGAAATGAATGAAACCATTGGCAAGAGCCCAGGAGGTCATCTCATGGCATTCTTCCCACCTTTCCATTTTCCACAGGAGTGAAAGAACAAGGAGGATTTGAAGGCATTGCCCAAAGAAGCTGGAACTAGTACCCTAGGCTCCTGACTGGTCCAGGTATCCTTCTACCCTACCTTCCTTTGCATGCAATAATGCCCATCTCCCATCCGCACGATTTATCACAAACCAAAAGAAACCATGCCAAGACGAGAAAGCAGGAAAAATATGAATTGAAATCAGAAACCATAATCCGTTGGCTTGCCATTGGCACCACCATTGAGTTCTCAATGCTCTTTGGTTTCTGAAGCAACGGTCTTACCTTCTGCAGGTCTTTGCTAGAGTCTTTGCTAGAGTGGCTCCTGTCCTCCTCCCCTCTCTGTTCCTTTGACCAACTCCATTCCTACCTCAAGACTCAGATGAGCTTCTCTTGAGACATCCTAGAAATAATGGCACCCTCACCTCTTCTCTGCTGCCCACCTGCCATGGTCCATTCTCTGTGCAGCAATTAATGCTTCATTGTGACTTGTTCATTGGCTTGATTGTTTTCCTATTCACCATAAAATATATTGAGCACTTGCTCCATGCCAGGCACTGTCCTCGGCACTGGTGGTGAACTAGAGAGCCATAGTTCTTGATCTCATGGAACTCATCATCTAGTGATGCTAATTTCATCTGTGCATCTCTGAAATCTGTGCCTGCCAAGGCCCTAACAGAGCAGTCCCTCCATGACGTGTGATGCAGAAGTGGCTGGGGTGCTTGGGGGACAGGCAGCGGCTGCCTGTGGGTGGGCTGGGCTTCGGAAGACCAGCCAGCAGGTGGATTATTCTGACCTCTTTATAGAGCAGGAGCAGGAGTAATGGTTCTGCCTGGAGCCCACCCACAGGGCTTGCGACAAGCCTGGGGGAGTACAGAGATATCCACTCGATGTGGTTTAATCATATATAACCCTCCCCCATCCATTATTCCATCCTTGGATACAATTCCTAGTCGGTCACTCGGCCCACAAGACCCTGAAAATAGATTTAAATTATTGCTTTATTTCCCATCCAGCTCAGGGTGTTGATTTATGCTGCCCAAACAATCAAGGCTTTATCTCAGTCACCCAGCAGCATTAGCAGCAATTTATCATGGTTTACTTCTCTCTTTACTACCCGACACTGGTGCCTATTGGCTGTGTCCTTCTCTTCTCAGAAAGGTACAGCAGCAAGTGGGCATGAGCAATAATGGTAGCAGAGGCCAGGGTCGCTCCCTGACAGCCTGGAGCAGGGGGACAAGATGATGCTTAACCTGGAGACCCTTTTATCTCATGTAGAGCAAAAAGACTCCAGGCCTGGATGCCAGGGGCCCTGGTCACAGCTATTAACCAGCTGAGCAATGGGAGCAAATCGCCTCCTCTCTCTGGGTCTCCATCTCTTTGGCTTTGACCCTCTCTGACCACTGCAGTCTCAGGAAAGAGCCAAGGCCACTTGGAGAGCTGTCCTGACACAAGAGCATTGGCTTTTGGCTTTTAAGAGCTTAACCTGGCCAACTCTACCCCTGCCTCCCTATTCTGAGACAGACGGTGGCCACATTAGAGCCATGAGCTCCACATGAGCCTATCCTGGCAGAACAGGTAAGTGCACTGAGCAAGAGTGCAGAGCTACAAGTCAGAAGTGCCAACCGAGGGTGCCTAGATGGCTTAGTTAAGTGTCTGCCTAGAGCTCAGGTCATGATCCTGGAGTCCTGGGATCAAGTCCTACATCAGTTCCATACTCAGTGGGAGGCTGCTTCTCCTTCTCTCTCTCTCTGCCCTTCCCCCTGCTCATGCTCTCTCTCTCTCTCATGAATAAGTAAAATCTTTAAAAAAAAAAAAAAAAAAAGCCAACCAAGCATGAGACATGATCAGACTAGATCAGGAGTCCAAGTCCAATCCGCCGTTTTGTGCAAAACAGGCCTGAGAGCTAAGAATGGCTTTTACATGGTTAACATATTAGGGAGAAAAAATCAAAAGGAGAAGACTATTTCATGACACATAAATATCACATGAAATTCAAATTCCAGCATCCACAGATAAAGGTATTTTGGACACAACCACACCTGCGTGTTCACATATGGTCTACAGCTGTTTTTGCTCTACACAACTGCAAGAAAATTTATGGGTCACAATGTCCCAAATATTTCTTCTCTGGTCCTTTACAGAAGAAGCCTGCCCAACCTTGGCTAGATGACTGGCACACCTGAGACCAGGCTTGTGGCATTTGTTTTCTGCTGAGTTTGGGATGGAGATTCTTCTCGAAGGAGGAAAGGATCTCGGGAGATTTTTATCAGCAAGGAAAAATAGGCTACTGTTGACCAGAAGCCTTACCAATACCATCAACAGGAGATCACCACATATTTTGTATGTGGCATGTATTCTATACTGTATTCTTACAATAAAGTGAGCTAAAGGAAAGAAAATGTTATTAAGAAAATCACAAGGAAGAGAAAATATATTTACTACACTGGCCTGTATGGGTTTTTAAAAAAATCCGACACGGTGGACAGGTACAGTTCAAATCCGTGCTGTTCAAGGGTCGGCCCTATAAGCTAGCAGGCCAAGGCCGTTCACACCCCAGCCCCATGCTCCACACTGTGCCTGGCCCGGGGTGGGTCTCAGGGCATGCCAGGGTGGCCGTTACTGACGATGCCCCCAAACCAGATGTTCCCTGGCAACTGGTACGAGAACACACCTATGTGGCTTGTTCTCAGAAAATCTCCCAGCAAAGCACCGCTAGGACTGGGAACACCCCCACTTCACCCAGGGCTCACGAGAGGAAAGAAGAGGCGGGGAGAGAAGTGCCAGTTCCAACTTCAAGAAGAATCCTTGGCATTTACATAGCAAACAATACCCAGGTGAGGCAGCCTGTCAACAAGGCCCCGCTCAACAGCTCCCATGTCTCAGCATATTTTAAATGTTTGCCACATGCCAGACATTAATATTTTAACTGCTGCACGTCCCTCGCAGGCGGAGCAGTGTCCGGAACACAGCGTAAAAATTGAGTGATAAGAGCTGGGCTGGATGCGAGGTTGGTGGGGCATGACAAGCGTAGGCTCCAGCCTCTCCCTGGCCACACGCACACCCCCTCCCCCACCAGGGCCCCCCCTCACCCCCTGCCCCTACCCTCTTACCTGGGGCCCTCCCTGGGTCTGAGCCTGCGGACCACAGGGCTGTCTACGGAACTGCTGCCAGTGGCCAGAGGTCTCTGGCCTCCATGACCCCAAAGAGGTTCCCCTACCCTTTGCAAGGCCCCCATCTCGGGGAGGACACAGTATACGGAGAGGCCCTCTGACTCCATTCTGAGCAGAGCTGCATGGCTTCTGTCCAATAATCAGACAGCCTGGGACATTTGGAATCCAGCAAGGGCTTTCTTACAGGGGACTGGGCGGGGGACGAGGATGAAAGTTTCCTCAGTGATAGAATTCATTAATGGGATTGGTTCATGGAATGGCTCCCAAATCACTGATATTCCTCAAGACAGAAGTACGTACTCAGGAGGAGGGTGTCTGGCCTATTAAATATTGCTCTCAGTGTTCCCTCCTGAAAATATACACAAACAAGATAAATATTCAAAACATTCCCCTCCATGGGGCGCCTGGGTGGCTTTGTCAGCTAAGTGGCTAAGTGTCTGCTTAGGTTATGATCTCGGGGTCCTGGGAACGAGTCCCACATCGGGCTCCCTGCTCAGTGGGGAGCCTGCTTCTCCCTCTCTCACTCCCCCTGCTTGTGCCCTCTGTGAAATAAATAAATGAAACCTTAAACAGACAAACAAATCATTCCCCTCTATCATATCAGACCTTTAAAAATCCTTCTCTGGTGAGAAAGTCTTAGAAGCTACCTATTACTGCCAGCTAGGAGGCCAAACTCCTCCATGAAGCAGCTTGGTATATAATAAGTATAATTACAAATACTTGTTAAATATGACAGCTAGCATTTAATGAGCATTTTCTATGTCCTAGGCCAGCGGGCAGCAAATTTTTTCTGTAAAGGGCCACATAATAAATATTTTCAGTTTTGTAGGGCAGATTCAACTCTGCTGTTGTAGCCTTAAAGCAGCATGGATGATAATAGAAAGGAAAAAAAAAAGTACATGTGTTCAGGTAAAAGTTTATTTATAAAACCAGGTGGTAGGCCTGATTTGGCCTGTGGGCTACAGTTTGCTGACCCCTCTACGAGGCAGGGTGCTATGTGTTTTACTCACATAATCTTATTTGATCTTCACAATAACCCTAGGAGATGGATACTGTTATAACACTCATTTTTAGAAATAAAAAGACTCAGAGGGGTACCTGGGTGGCTCAGCCGGTTAAACACCTGCCTTCAGCTCAGGTCATGATCCCAGGGTCCTGGGATCGAGCCCCATGTCAGGCTCCCCACACAGCAGGAAGTCTGCTTCACCCTCTCCCTCTGCCCCTCTTCCTGCTTGTGCTTGCTCTCTCTCTTTCTCTCTCAAATAAATAAATAACATCTTTAAAAAAAACAAAACCCTCAGAGTCAGAGTTAGGTTCCTTGCCCCAGACCACAAAATTAATTTGCAGTGTAGCTGGACTTCACACCATTTTAACTCTGTTGCACTAGTTAAGAATCTTGGAATTGGGGAGCCTGGGTGGCTCAGTGGGTTAAGCATCTGACTTTTGATTTCAGCTCAGGAATAATGATAACAACACTAGTGGACCTGTGCAGAGGGCTTACTAGAAATCAGGTACTACTCTGAAGGCTTTATCCTTACCACTCTATTATTATGCACACTTTACAGATGGTGAAACCAAGTCCAGAGGGGTGAAACGACTTGCCCAAGAGCACATGGTTTACCAATGGCAGAGGACAGATTTGAATCTAGTTCGCCATTCTGGTGTCTTAACTGCTTAACTCTTAAAACAGTCTTTAGAGGCAGGTCAGTGGGCAGAGGCTCAGTGGTTTAGGCCTCTGCTGTATCATTTTCCCTTGTCACTGGAAAAATGTCAGATCCAACCTCACCTCCCATCGTGCCCTCCCGTTCCCACAGTTGATCACCGGAAAAAGAGCCAACCATGCCTGTGGCTCTCTGGCCCTGCACAAACGTGGGGTTTCCAAGGCAGAAAAGACTTGCAATCTGCGAAGGAAAGTCCCAGAGGCCCACCACCCCACGTCCCACCCCTCCCGGCCCCCACCCGGCCCCTGTCAGCGAGGTGCTGGAGCTCTCGGCAGGCCCTGCAGGCATGGGGCCCCCGCCAGTCCCCGCCGGTGCCAAGTCAGCATGGGTAGGCCCAGAATAGGAGCAGCCTGAGAGCACCCGCCGCCCGCACATGCCGCTCATAATGACACCCAGGCATCCAGGTACGGAGCAGATAGCAATTTTCCTTTTTACTTTATTGGTGCAAGGCGAGTCAGAGAGCCTGACAGGGCCCCAAACAAGCTGTCAGGAACTTCTAATTAGGGCTGAACGGCATAAAGAGTGCACACGCCCTCCAGCCTGGGAATTAGCAGGACAAAGTGCTGAGATGGAGTCAGGCTGAAAAGAGGGAAGCCTGCTGCTGGAGGGGAGGCGGGCAGGCACGGAGCCCGGGCTGGATCACCAGCTCAGCCAGCGCCCCTCTCCAGGGCTCCACGCGACCCCGGATGAAGACGAACACCGTGGGGCCCCATCCCCTGCGCCTTTGACCCCCGCTCTGTCTCCTCCTCCTCACTTCCCCAACAATCCCCTGGTCCCCAGAGAGGCAGCAGAGTGACATTCACGCAGGGACTTGAATCAGCCACACTGGGTTCCACCTGGGCTCCCCCTCTGTCCTAATTCCAGTTCTCTCTCTTACCTCCAGTGGGTGCTGAAGGATTAAAGGGCCAAGAATGCCTCCACAGTGCTTAGCACCGTGCCTGCCACGCAGCACACACTCAAGAAGTCAAGGGCAGGGGCACCCAGGGGGCAGGTAAGCGATTGCCTTTGGTGCAGGTCATGATCTCAGGGTCCTGGGATCGAGTCCCGCATCAGGCTCCCCACAGGGAGCCTGCTTCTCCCTCTGCCTATGTCTCTACCTCTCTCTCTCTACATCTCTCAGCAATAAATAAATAAAATCTTAAAAAAAAAAAAAAAAAGCTCCTTCACATAGGCAAGGCTCAAAAGTTGCTGTCCAAGGTAGGCCTAAAAATCCCCATTTTACAGATGAGAACACTGAGCCTCAGGTGAAATGACACATGGTAGATTCTAGGCTCAGGTGCTGAAGTGAACCCCTATCCCTGCAATTATAATGCATTAAGCCCTGTGATGAGCCAGTTATGAGCATTAAGCCCTGTGATGAGCCAGTTATGAGTTATTTCCCCAAATAATGCTTCAGGCTCCCCAAGAGCCTGAAGACCTGGGAAGTGCACCTTTGTGCTAAGCCCAACTGTCCCTCTCTGTAATGATTGCCCCTGTGGGTCCTGGGTCCACCCTTTGGCCGTGCAGTCACTTCCACCCCTGAGGACAGGCCAGCCCTCCAGGTGCCCAGGGTAACAATCACACCCCCCTCTCCAGCTACCTGTCTTCGGTTATTTCAACCATTCCTCAATGGTTGACATATTATTCAGTTAGTTAGTTATTACAGCCAGAGGTTCCTGACTCCACCCCCCGACCCCTTCCTTCAGCGGGGCCCTGCTTCATTTGGCCAATATGCTTTTGAAAATTGAGAGTCCATGGCTATCAATCAACTGGCCTGTCACTGTCCCGGAGCAATCTGGGGAGCCTTGTCTGCCTACTGATTCAGGCCAACATGCAGCCAACCAAGCCTCTAAGAGTTTTTCAGGTATGGTGCTGGAAAGTCCCACACCCCATCCTGTCCTTTTGATTGATGCCCTTTTGACTGATAGAAACAGCGGTTCCCATATATTCCTGGTAGATGTCATCTTATGTTCTGCCCATAATCTAGTCCATTGAAATCACTTTATACCATTTTGGGTTTTTCATAGCAAAGTGGTAAAGAGCATAGGCTCTCGGGCCAGATGGGCTGGGACTAAATCCTGGTCCTACTGCTGGTTACCTTAACCTTTCTGTCCTCAATTGTCTTATATGTAAAAGGGGCATAATGATATTACCTACCTCCTTGGGTTGCTGAAAAATTAAATGTTAACACACACAACACTCCGTGTTTAGAGCAGAGCCTGGCACAGGGGAAGTGCTCTACAGCGTTAGCTTTCATTTTTCTTATCACTATCATACAAGGTATTTATTATCTCCTTGTAGCTTTAGGTCATTCACGAATCTTATTAGTATGTCCTCCACATCATTTGTCACTGAAAGAACAGGGCTCCCCATGTCCTGAGAAATTTTCCCTCCAGATTGATCTTAATCCATTAGGCATTCATTCCCCCCAGACTTCGACCTGTTAGAAATACTCCTCATTGGATATTGTCCAGGTTACAAATCTGCAGCCTGTCCACAAGGATGCCATGAACGATTATGATGAATACCTGCTGAAATCCTCATCCTATGTCCAGAACATGCTTTGACCTACCAGTTCTTCACAAAAGAACAAGCGGTCCATCTGCCAGGAAGCCACCCTGATTTTTGGTGATCGCCCCTTACCTCCCTGTGTCTGCAGTCATTCATTACACATCTGTTCTAGAAGCCTGCCTGGAGCCTGGCGTCAAGCACATAGTGGGCTGTTGGCAGCATTCCCCTGCCCTCACCTTTGCAAGCTAAACACTTGGCTATCTCTCCACTTACAGCCCTCTCTGCAGTTCTGGGAGCCCCCTGGGATCCAGTGACCTCACCTGCAGCACCTGCCCCCCGTTCCCCGGCAGCCACCAGGTAGGCCATTCAGAGGGCTGTGCTGGGGGCTCGGATCCCTCCTGCCGTTCTCTTTCCCCAGTCCCACCACTGCTTCTCTCAGAGTGTGGTTCTGCCGCCTGCCCCCCAACTCCCACGAGCACTACACCATCTGTGCCCGACAGCAAACCCGCGCCTTCTTGTACTTGCCACAAAAACAACTTTAAGAGTCCCTTCCTGAGGCTTCAACATCATTTTCTGACTTCTGTCTGACTTCATGTGGGCTTCAGCCCTCCTGACCCATGTGTCTTACAGATGCAATGAGCTGGCTCCCAAAGCTCCTTCTGATCTGGTGAGAATGTGAATCCCTGGTGGTGGTGATGCGGGGCGGGGGGGTTGGGGGGGATGGAGGCAGAGGAGAGTTGGGGGCAGTGCTGAGGCCCTGGCCCTGCCGGGTGGGGTTCCCAGATGGAATTCTGGGTGGGAGCTGGAAGCAAGAGGAGGAAGCCCCCCGCCAGGAAGGGGGAAGGTGGGAGGCAGGAGGGCCCCAGCTTGGAGCCTGGAGCTGTCACACGGGCCGCCTCCAGTCTCCCCACCGGGACACGCTGTGGCTCCCCACCCCGGGCCCTCCTGCTACTCTTTATTCATTAAAATGCTCAGATGCCGACTAACTTTATTTGCTCAGTATTTATTTCGCCAGCCTTGAAGCGGGAACAACAGGCAGCTTGATTGAAAGGTTGTCTGGTTTCATTGTGGCTCCTGTAAGTAATTCTACAGCCTCGGTGGAAATGGTATTTTATAACTTGCCAGAGCAGATATCCCTTCGTGAATTGGAATAGATATTCCTGCAACACCTAAGCTGCCTTCTCCCTGACGCCCGGACCTCTGAGAATCACTGTCCTCTGCCCCCGCGCCGCAACATGGTACGCTTCTCCGAGGCCAGCGTCTGAGAGCCCTGCTGGGGACCGTGAGGGAGCAAGAGTCCAGAGCCCTGAATGTGGCAGCCGCCACCCACCACCCCACACCTGCAGGGGGAAAGAGCTTGGAGTGCAGGAGTGTCTCCAGGTGAGATCTGGACTCATTCCAAGGGGCGAACACTGGGGAGTCAGGGGGCAGAGAGACCCTGTGACTTCTCCTTCTCCTCCTGTGGACACCCTCAAAGGCCAGCCAGCAGCATCGGGCCCAGTTCTGCCTAGAGAAAGGGGAGGCTAATGCTTTCTAGAGCACATTAAAGATGGGAGGAATTTGGGACACCTGGGTGGCTCAGTGGTTGAGCATCTGCCTTCGTCCCAGGTTGTGATCCCGGGGTCCTAGGATCAAGTCCTGCATTGGGCTCCCCCCAGGGAGCCTGCTTCTCCCTCTGCCTATGTCTGTGTCTCTCTCTCTGTTTCTCATGAAAAAATAAATAATATCTTTAAAATAAAATTAAAAAATAGGAAGAATCAGACTGCACCAGCACTTCTCTCCCACCACCACCACCAACTGACTCTCACCACAAAATTCAACAGGCAGAGTGCCTGCCTTCTCCTGGCAAAGCTGGGCAGGGTCTCCCTGGATAGGAGGCAGGCTGGATCTGGGTGGGATTCCCTTTGTCTGTCCCTGTGGAGGGCAGAGGCTTACCAGGCAGGGCTGGCCTCTGGGCCTCAGGGCTCCCAGCGGCTCAGAGTGCACCCAGACAGCAACCCGCCGGCCACTGCTCCTCTCTGACCCAGCAGCATCTCCTTCCGCGCGGGCTGCAGGAGGCGGGTGCGGAGGCCGGGCCGGCTCCTCTAGGGCCCCCCGAGCGCTGATTGCAACTCTGATCGCGGCTCGGCAATCACCCTCTCCTTACTATTATGACTAAATCAAGTTGGGTGATTTATTTCCCACTTATCTTTCCCGTTTCCGCTCCCTGTCCGATCCGCACTGTTGAACACACCAGAGTGAAAACATATCATCCGTTGCAATAAGCTGCTGCGGAGCCAAAAAGCACACCCGTCCTGCTGCCTTGTGGCAGAGACGCCTGCCCAGAGCCTAGAGCCGGCCCCAGACCAGGAGAGCAGGTGTCAGAGGTGCTCGGAGCCTCTGCAGAGGGAACAGGCCATGGATACGCTTTAAAAAGGAGGAAGGGGGAGGGGGCCTGGGGGCTCAGTCTGCCTTCGGGTCAGGTCATGATCTCAGGGTTCTGGGATCGAGCCCTGCATCTGACTCCCCTCCAGGCTCCTTGCTGAGTGGGGAGCCTGCTTCTCCCTCTCCCTCTGCCTCTCTGGGTTTTATTCACTGTCCTCATCACTTGTCCCACTTGTGTCTTCTGCTTCTGCAGCTGCTTATCTGGGCCTGACCCACCAACCCCACACCATCCCTGTCCTGCCCCCTCTCCCCCAGGGCCCATGTTGAAGGGACACCTCTGTCCCTACCCATGCTCAGCATCCTCAGCCCAGGTAGGTCACTCTCTCTGGAAGCACCATCCCCAGAGGGGCCTGCCACCCACAAGACACCACCCTATGAAGGCCACATCAGCATGGAGGTCAAGAGTACTGCTTTGCCTGGGCAAAGCGCTTGGCTTCTTTGGGTCTCAAATTCCTTATCTGTTAGAAGGTAATAATACCCACTGGTGTAAAGATGAAATGAGGTCATGTCTGTAACCGGGATGCTTTAGGAAGTAGCATTTAAACCATTAAGCCAGATTCTTCTGCGTGGGGGAAGAGGGAAGAGGGACATTACCCTGGTGCAATTTGTTATTATTCTGGGGAAAATCACTTAGGTGATGTATGTTTATTTCACGTTACATTTTTATGTTTATTTATATAAATATAAGGCCCCTGGGAAGCTTCTGGCCCAAGCAAACGGGGGAACTCAAGGGCCTTCCAGGAGGGAGGGGACCTCTGAAGGAAATCCATCTGTTAAGTAAGCGAGGGTGGCACCAAAGAAGGTCTGACAGTGGGACAGGCTCCTGGGGCCCCAAAGGGAGACTCACAGTCAGGGAAATGGGCCTTAGGGCTGTCGACGTGCTCAACCAGCAGCATCAGGATGGCTTTAGGGAATAATGGTGGCCTCATCTCGTGATGAGAGCCATGGGGACTTCTGCCCTTGTAAGGAAGCTGTAGGAACAGAAGACCTCGGGATGACAGCCAAAGCCTTAGCATGGCATATTGTACCCCAGGTGGCATTTAGCTTGATATCAGGCACACAGCATTCAAACACTGTTGGCTCCTATTAGTGATGATGGTTGACATTCTTTGAGCATGCTCTATGTGCCAGATAGTTTCATACCTTTTACATTCGCTGACTCATTTAATTCTAACAGAACACTCTTACGTAGGTACTATTCTTACCCCTAACTTTATAAATTCAGTGTGGAGGCAGGAGAGGTTAAATAACTTACCCAAGGTCACAGAGCTAGTATGTAGAAGAGCTAGGATGTGAACCCAGATTCACTGTTACCATTGTTGATGATGAAAGTTCTAGATCTTCCCCCACTGCAACCACCAAGACCATGTTAACCCTTTGAAACACTGTGGGACTAGGAGGGTCCACAGATTATAAATAAGCCTTGGGAAGACAAGGGGGTCACTGCCCAGAGAGGACAATGAGTCTAGATCTTTCTTTTCCTTCCCTCCTTACCTTCCTACCACCGATACTCTCACCGATACTTTCTCCCAAGCAAAACCCTCTTTCCAGAAAAGATGGATTGGCTGTGATTGACTACAGAAGTTAGCATATCACTTCTCCTGGTGTATTTGTCTTTCAGCTTGAAACAAACTCTTAAGTCAAGGGAATGAACCTCTAATTGTAGAATATCAGAGTCAAGTGAGGTGAGGGATCACAGCCAGGTGAACACTGGCAGGGATCAAGATTCCCTTCATGCACGTCTGGACACAGCCCATGTCAGAAGCAGCGCCTAATCTGCTTGGAGGAGTTCATCCTGGCCTCTTCCCATCACACAGGATCTGGCTGGTTCATTCCATTGCTTGTGTTTTATCTCTGACTCTGTGAAGATGCTAATTTGGAAGGAAGTCATCCCTGGATAACACAATGGCACTCAACAAAAGTTGGGGTGCTTGTGGTAAAGTGAGGTCAGAATTACAGAGTTCTCATCTTTCAGAAGGCAACCCTCATACCCACAGCTCAGGGGAGGGGTTGGGGATCAGATACTTCCTAGAGGCCTTAAGACAAATGGGGGCCGGACACTGGGGTTTGCCATGGGCTCAGCTCTCTCCAGAAAGGACTCCTCCTTTCCTGGACTCCTTAATGCTGGTGCCTTTGGTTTGCTGTCATTGTTGCTGACTTTGGGGTCATCCTCCGTACTCACTGCACCCCTATGGCCTGAGCTGTTGCTACTGGTCTGGGAGGTGAAGGCCCTTGCTGGCCAGTCACCTTCTAAAGCCCGTCAGGCCTCCCAGGGCTGAGGTGTAACCATCTCCTGAGTCCAGGTGGGTAACCTGGGTGAGGTGGGGACACACAGCAAGAAGAGGGCACTAGTTAAGAGCCAAGAAGCCAGAAAAGAACTTCTGGTTCAGTCCTAAACCACTATGCAACCTTGGCTAAGTCACTCGGCCTCCTGAAATGAGAGGGGCAAAACCTTGCTCTGTCTGCCTTGCATGCATGGATGTTGGGTAACTCAAAATCAGAAATGGATTATGAGATCTTATTTCTAGGTCTCTCTATAGTTCCAAGGGACTCTGTGAGAGTACTTCTTGGGCTAGTGACCCTCTGCCTGTGATGGGGTCTTCTCACAGCCTTAGGACACTTCCTGCTCTGTATCATCATGTAGTAGCCTGGTCCCCATGTATACTCTCATAGTCAGCAGGAGACAAGTCTGGTCATTAATCACTTGGGTCAGGATCCTAGGAAGTATTCCAGAACCAAGAAAAATCCTGGAGCTAGCTATACTTGCCACCTGACTTGCCTTTTCTGAGCAAGGGACTCTATCAATATGAACTGCATCACAGAATGTTAGGTCTGAGACAGGCCTCCTTGAGGACCAATTTATCCTGGTATGACACACAGGTTCCTCTCTCATGATCTGCTGAGGTTCCTGGAAGATTCTGTGAGAAAGAGCTCCAACATCAGCTGGGGTGTATTAGAGGCATTCATGCCAAGTTGTGCCAGTTCTAATTGGGTACAACTCTTCCTCTTAAGGGTGAAGACACCAGGTCTAGGGAGGTGAGGCCAAATGCCCAAGGTCACCAAGATAGAGACTGTCCAGGGCTCTTTCCACTCCACCATGGTTTGTAAGTTCTGTTCTATGAAGTCACAAGGTTTTTTAAGGAGCTCCCTTAAGATCTGCCAGAGAACAGGAACAGGAGGCCAGGACAAGGCCCAGTGAGCAGGGTTCAGGGCTTCTAACCCTGCTTCAATTTGAGCAACTACCTCTTTTATAGGTTTTAAATATCAGGGATCTATGTAAGATTTCACTTGAAATAAGGATTTTGCTGCTTTAAAAAATGTTCAAAAGCCATTTATACTATACTAAGATACTGAATTATCTCTAAGAGTTTCTAATCTCTTGTCTTCCTAGAAAGTTTCTTGGGCAGACAGACACAAATCATTTAACTAAGCACTTACTGAGAATTTGCCAGGCCAGTAGGATAATGACCCAGTCCTTGAGAGCTAGCACTTGAGCAAGGGAGACAGTTAACTAGCCAACCATAGGAAAAAACGGTTAGTGCTGCCACATGTTTCATGGGAAGAATACAGACAGTGGGACCACAGATGGGGAGGGCACTCTTTGGGTGGGGGGAGGGAAGCCACTGGGGAAGGCTTACTACCCAAGATAACATCTGAGCCATGCCTTAAAGACAGTGGCTTCAGGAGATTATCATTACCACTGTCATTAGGTAACAGTCTTGGGCTAAATAAGGGAGCCAAGGGAAGTAAGCAGGATCCTTTCAGATGATTTGGTAGGATGGTCTGGGGGAAGAGGGAGCAGTGATTTGCTGCCCCCAAGGAACCCTGACATCAGAAGAGTTACTTAATACCAGCCAACTGAATCCAGAAATGCATAAGAAAAGATTGTTAGGACCAAGTTGGATTTATCCTAGGAATGCAAGGTTGGTTTAATATTGGAAAATCAATTAATGTAATATGCCACATCAATACAGGACAAAACCCACATTCTCATCTCCATAGACAAAGAAAAATCATCTGAAAAATTTAACACCTTCATGAATAAAGCACTCAACAAGTAGGAATAGAAGGAAACTTTCTCAATCTGATAAAGGTCATCTACAAAAAACCTACAACTGACATCATTTAATGGTGAAGAATGGTTGCTATTCTCTAGGATCAGGAAGAAGACAAGGATGTCAGCTCTTACCACTTCAATCAACATTGTACTGGAGGTTCTAGCCAGGGAAATTAAATGAGACAATGAAATCAAAAAGACATCCAGATTGGAAGGGAGGAAGTGAAACTATCTTCTATTTGCAGGTGACATGATCCTGTATATAGAAAATCCTAAGGAATCCACTCAGATTATTAGAATAAATTCAGCCAGATTACAGGATACAAGACGAATCCAGAAAATTCTATTGCATTTCTACACATTACCAATGAATAATCCAACAATGAAATTAGGGAATAATTCCATTTACAGTAGCATCAGAAAGAATAAAACACTTAGGAATAAACACTTAGCAAAAAAGTGTTTAAATTAGTAAGGATTTAAATTATAAAAGATTATTGAAAGAAATTTAAAAAGACTTAAATAAAAAGACATTCCATGCTCATAGGCTGAAGAACCTAAAATTGTCAAGATGTCAAAACTCCAGGTGCCTGGGTGGCTCAGTCAGTTAAATGTCTGCCTTCAGCTCAGGTCATGGTCTCAGAGTCTTGGAATCAAGCCCCATGTTGGGCTCTCTGCTTAGTGGGAAATCTGCTTCTACCTCTGCCCCTCCCCTCTGCTCATCCTTGCTGTCTCTAATAAATAAATAGCATCTTTTTTTTTTTTTTAAAGATGGCAATACTCTCTCCAAATTGATCTACAGATCCAACCCAGTCCCTATCAGAATTCCAGTTTATGTCTTTGTAGAAATTAACAAACTGATATTAAAATTAATTTTAAAAAATTGCAAGGGACCCAGAATAGCCAAAACACTCCTGAAAAAGAGCAAAGATGGAAGATTCACATTTCCCAACTTTAAAACTTACTACAAAGCTACAGTAAACAAAATAGTGTTGTACTGGCATTAGATTAAAAATTTAGAGTAATGCAATAGAAATAGCAGTCAAGAAATAAACTCTTATAATTACAATTAGGGTCAATTCATTGTATTTATTTTAGAAAGCAAGACAGCATGCACATACACAAGTGAGTGTGTGGGGAGGTGTAGAGAGAGAGAGAATTTCAAGCAGACCCCACGCTGAGGTGGAGGTTCACATGGGACTTGATCTCACGACTCTGAGATCATGACCTGAGCTGAAATGAAGAGTCAGAAGCAACCAAGTGAACACTCAAGCACCCCAGAGTCCATTCATTTTTTAAAAGATTTTTTTTTAAATTTATGATAGTCACAGAGAGAGAGAGAGAGGCAGAGACACAGGCAGAGGGAGAAGCAGGCCCCATGCAGGGAGCCCAACGTGGGACTCGATCCCGGGTCTCCAGGATCATGCCCTGGGCTGCAGGCGGCGCCAAACCGCTGCGCCACCGGGGCTGCCGAAGTCCATTCATTTTTGACAAAAACAGTCTTTTTTTTTTTTAAAGAGAGGGAGAGAGGAGGAGAAAGGTGGAGAGAGGCAGAAGGAGAGAGAGAATTTTTTAAAATATTTTATTTATTTATTCATGAGAGACACACAGAGAGAGGCAGAGACATAGGCAGAGGGTCCTGCAGGGAGCCCGAAGCGGGACTCAATTCCAGGACTCTGGGATCACAACCTGATCTGAAGGCAGCAGCCCAACCACTGAGCCACCTAGGCATCCCGGAGATAGTGAATCTTAAGTAGACTCCACACCCAGCACAGAGCCCAACATGGGGCTCAATCTCACAATCCTGAGATCATGACCTGAGCTGAAATCAAGAGTCAGATGCTTAACCAAATGAGCCACCCAGGCACCCCAAGGACAGTCTTTCCAACAAATGGTGACAGGACAACTGGATTTGCAACTGGATTTCCACATGCAAAAGAATAAAGTTGGACCTCCTACCTCACACCATAGACAAGAAGAACTCAAAATGAACCAAAGATCTAAATGTAAGAGCTAAAAGTATAAACTCTATGTTTTCATACAGGTAAATTTCCTGACCTCAGATTAGGCAATAGTTTCATGTCTGTGACACCAAAAGCACAAGCAACAAAAGAAAAAAATAGGTAAATCAGATTTCATCAAAGCTAAAATGTTTTGCACTTCAAAGGACACCATCAAAGTGAAAAGACAACAGTTGAATGGAAGAGAATATCTGTGAATCATGTACCGGTAAGTGACTTGTATCGAAAATATCTAAAGAATTCTTATAACTGGGTAATAAGAAGACAATCTAATTGAAATATGGCAAAAGATCTGAATAGACATTTCTCCAAAGAAAATACACAAGTGGTCAATAAGCACACAAAAACTTGCAGACACGTGTTTGTAGCAGCGTTTTTCATAATAGCCAAAAAGTGGAAACAAATCAAATGTCCGTCAATGGATGAACTGATAAATAAAATGGAGATTCATGCTACCACGCTGATGAACCTTGAAAACAGGCTTGGTGAAAAAATCCAGACACAAAAGGCCACATATCGTTTGATTCCATCTACATGCAATGTCCAGAATAGGCAAATCCATACAGGCATAGATTAGCAGCAGCCTTGGGCAGGGTGTGAGGAGGGGGTAGGGAGTGACTGCTCATGGATGTGGGGTTTCTTTTCAGGCTGATGAAAATGGTCTTTTTTTTTTTTTTTTTTGAAAATGTTCTAAAATTGATTGTGGTGACGGTTGCATAACCCTGTGAATATACTAAAAATCATTTAACTGTACACTTTAAGATTGTAAATTGTGAGTCATGCTATATGAATTATATCTCAATAAAGATATTATTTAAAAAAAAATAGACTGCTTGCTCCAACCTCCCCTAAGAAGGTAGTTAATTATGGGAAGGCCCCTTTGAGCTGCCTTAGCAAACCAAGTCCAGCAGAAAGAGCCTCAACTTTCTGGTTTACATGAGTTGTAAACCAGATCAGCGTAGGTGCTGTCTTCTTATTGACCAAGATCCTCAACGTGGATACTGGAAACTATCCACAAAGTTCCCTGCTTCCCTCACTGGCCTTGTCTCCCACGGTTCCAGTCTCATAGCCCACAGACTATAATTCTGGACCATGAGGTCACCCATACACCCAGGCTGCCGTTTCTTCCTGTAAACCTCCTTAAAAAAAAAAAAAAAAAAAAAGATTTTATTTATTTATTTGAGAGAATTAGGGAGAGAGAGCACAAGCAGGGGGAGCAGCAGAGGGAGAGGGAGAAGCAGACTCCCCATGTAGCAGGGAGCCTGATGCAGGGCTCGATCCCAGGACCCTAAGATCCTGACCTGAACCAAAGGCAGATGCTTAACCGGCTGAACCACCTCTTTTATTCCAATTTTATACATCCTCCAAGATGCCATTCAGGTGTGGTTCCTCCCCAAGTGGTCTGTCTGAACCCCCAGAAGCCGGGCAGTTTGCCCTCCCTCATGCTTCCTTGGGTTCCCCAGCTCCCTGAAATGCAACTGTTCCATGATTCTTGCACCACAGGCTTTAAGTTTCTTGTAGGCCACTCTTTTTCTCTTGGTAGCTTCAGTATCTAAGAGCACCTGGCACATAGTAGGTGCTCAATAAGGTGGATTAAATAGCCCACCAGACAATTTACCCAGCCTGAACCTGGGCAGACCCAGCTGGGACACACAGGAGCAAGGAAGGACAAGCATCAAGGATGGGGGAGGGGGAGGGATGGGGGGGACAAGAGGGTATCTCAGGTGGGTGTCATCCTCTTCCCCTTCCTTCCCCTTCCTCTTAGCAGGTATCCTCTATGCTCAGTGGCCTTTACATCCTCCAGCTGCCCCTCTCAGAGACAGTTGTGTAGAATCAGCGAACTCTTGAAGATCAAGGAGCATTGGATAAAAAGAGGACTATCATCCACTGGGCGCAGGTACTGTGCTTGGAGCTCTAACTATATTCTGTATCCCTCAAAATAAGTGAGTATCATTATTGCTAATTTTTCCAGACTAAGAAACATGCCTCGGATCACACAAACAGCAAAGTGCAGGACAGGAGTTCAAATCTGGATCTTCCTGGTCCTAAGGGTTCCTCTTTCCTCTTCTACACACAGAGCCCTCCTCTGGGATCTGTTATTAACAAGCCTTGGGCCCCAAGGGAAAGATCACTCCTGTGGCCCCAGCTCCCTCCAACATAAAAAGAGGCGTGCAAATGACCCAGCTAGTTCTTACACTGTTGAATGAATGGTGGAATTTTAGACACAGGCAGGGGCCATGAGTGTGTATGATTGCCTGGTACTTCTCAGAGTGCGTGCGCACACGCATGCACACACAAATGGAAAGTCAACTCAAACCCAGCACCCAACACAGGAAGGCCAAGGGTATTGGTCACTTGTCAGGCTGGGCTGCACTCACCTCTCTCCTTCTGAAAAGTGCACGGTGACTGCCCAGCTTCCCTGGGAGCCAAGCATGAAATCCAGAAAAAGCCAGGAATTATTATTATTATCATTATTAGTGTTATTATTGCATGTTAATTGTGCATGACTAACTCGGGAGGAGGGGCACGCTTTCTTTTTCCAGATCCTGCAAACATCGGTATGATAATAATAAAAAAAAAATTATATGCTTGAAAACATGCACCCAGCACTGCCCTATGTTTCCTTCTAATTGTTCCCAGAGCCTCCAAGAGCCACATTTAAATAAAATGAAGCAATTATTTAGTCTGCAATTAAAGATCGCAGCGATTTATTTTTAAATAGGAATATCATCATCGGGGGATGAACCGGCAAAAGAGGACAGAAAGGGCCTTGTGGCACGAGGTAGAGGCAGGAAGGAGGACGGGATGCAGGGACAGCCAGGCCCTGCACAGGATCCGCTGGGTCTGGGGAGGTAGGGGGAGGAGGAGGGGCATTAGGAGGCGGAGGTGGAGGGTGCAGTGGATTTGCTGCTGTCTAAGGAGGCTGTCTGAGGCCTGGCCCCTGAGAAGCTCAAAATGGGTGGATGGGTGGCTCCATGCCCTGCAAAGCCCAGAACTAGCCCTTATCTGGCTTTATGCTGTGAAACTCCTGTTTCCGGAAAGTGCTTAAAAATGCTCCTCCCATTTAGGCCTGGAGGAATGCTTGGCACACAGTAGGCTGTCTGCAAATCGTGATGACTGATAGAGGTCCTGCACGGCCTCACTTAGGAAGCCTGGCCCCAGGCAGGGCTCAGAAGAGCGTAGGCTGAGTGATAGGGCTCTGACTCTGTGAGTCTTTGCTCCCTGAGAATGGCTGCTTTGTCCCTATGAGCATCGAGGTGATGGGCGGGGATGGGGGGGTGGGAGGGTGTTGCAGGCTGATAAAACAGGCTAAGAAAGGATCATAGATGAAACCTGCTGGTGACGGCTGCACAAAGGTCACAGTCACACCACCCTGCAGAGGAAAGCAAGTCTGACATGGGGGCCCCGGCAGGCCACGGTTAGAGGCATGGGGACAGGGTGTTGGCAGGGACCTCGGGACCCTCCAACCCTGTCTGGACAACCCATACTCATATTTGAAGCCTCTGCTTCCTTGGCAGTTCCTCGGAAGAAATAGTCTCCTGGGGTACCCCCCCTCCACCCCTGTTCTCTCCCCGTGATCTCTTCTTCCCCAACATTTGCGTCGGGGTAACGTCTGTCTCCTGCTTTCTGCAAGCTCCATGGGGGCACAAGGACATGACTGTTTTGCTCCCTTGTATTTGTTGAGCCAATATGTATGGGTGGAGAGACGAGGTGGGGGGCGGCAGGGGACAAGTGGCTAAGGAGGCAAGGCTAGGGCTGAGCTTTGCAGGATGAGGACTCAGACATGTGATGCTCAGCGCAAAACACAGCCTGGAGATCTGGTGGCAGAGCTGCTGTTGTTTGCCTCTCTAGGTGGCTGGTCACCTTTCCACGAGACAGCCTGGGGGCTGTTTAGTGGGAAACCAGGTCACACAGTGGGAGGCACTCTCCACAAAGAAGGTCCCCTCCTGAGGGATGGGGACCTCATCATCTGGCCTCACAGCACATTTGAGGAGGCAGAGGTTGGGGGCAGATGGGCTCTAAGTGTCTCACCATGTCCCCTCTTTCAGGAGTCATGGTCGCTGTGGCGCTGATGCCAGGGAGGAAGGAGGGATGCAAAGCCCTCCGTCCCAGGTCACACCAAACACCAGTGCCAGAGCCATGATGGTGACTTTACAAATGACTCCCACCTTCATCCCCTCATCCCACATCTCCTGGGGCATGTATGACTGTCCTCATTTTATAGATGAAAAAACCAAGGCTTGGAGAAGATACAACATTTAGCTCAAGGTCACACAGGTTAAAAAAGGGCAGATCCAAGACACCTGCCCTGGAGAGAGTAGAGGCTGTGTGTGCACATCTCCAAGAGGGGAACAATCACCCCTTTAAAGGGCACATGAAAAATCAAGCAAGGCTGGACCTCCCCAGAAAGAGAGGGGAACACAAAATATCTTTTTCTTTTCCCAGAACGGCAGCCTGTGTGAGCCTGCAGGGCCCTCACATCTGTCTCCTCATACAAAATGAAAGAGGTTTTGAAAAACAAGAGGGGCTATGATAAAGCATAGACTGTGCTGGGTGCGGAGCTGTGCCCGGCGTGTCCTGTCACCGTCACTACCACAGAGACAGCGGCCAGGCCATTCCCACACTCAGGCTTGCCCCAACCCCGGGGGCTCTAGGAGAAGTGCGGACAGAAGGACACAGGAGGCCCAGCTGCCCAGGGCAGAAACCCACAGCCACAGCTCATTCTGGGATCCAACGGGGACTCACGCTCCTATAGGAGCAGAGCGGTATGAATGTTTCTAGGATCACAGCCCCCATCCTCAGGGCTCCTTGGGGCTCTCCCCAAAACCAGACTGGCAGGGTCTCTGAATGAGGCTGTATCAGTTATCCACTGCTGCATAACACGTTAATCCTGGATTGGGCAGTTTAAAACGACCATCATTTATAACCTCACACAGTTTCTGAAGGTCTGGAACCGGGAATGGCAGAGGGGTGGGGGGACGGTGGCTCTAGCTAGGGTCTCCCACAAGACCGTACGGCTGTTGACTGTGGCTGCAGTCAACCAAGGCTGGAGAAGCCGTCCCTAGCTTACCCATCATGTGGTCGTTTTAGGCCTTGATTCCTTCTGGCTGTTGGTCCAGGGCTTCCATTCCTCACCAAATGGCCATCTCCCTAGGGCTGCTTATGATGGAGTGATGGGCTTTCCCCAGAGCCAGTACCCCAAGGGCAAGAGCCCAAGATAAGAACCACAATCTTTTAAAACTTCATCTCAGAAGTGACCTCATCACTTTTGTCATTTGCTAGTGGTCACACAGACCAACCCAGGTACAGAGTGAGAGGCCGTGTGATGGGAGGTGGACGGTGAGGGCCGTCTTGGAGGTGCTGCCAAGGCCTGCTGCAGCATTCTGATGGAGACAATTCTTCACCGAGTGCAGCATCCCTGGCCCTGCCCTCTAAATGTCAGTAGCTCCCCCTACCCCTCCCCTCTTTCCTCACTCTTTCTCTACCGCACACACTTCCAGAAGCTTCTTTGGAGTATTTCTTATCATAGAACCATGGGCCCAATGCCCTCATGAGCATGTGATGAGAAAGCAGCTTTGGCAGTAATACAGAAGACATCTGTAAAGGGAAGAACGACCAGAAATCACAGGCTCACTCAGATCTGAATTCATAGCCCATCTCTTACGAGCTGTTATAAACAGGGGCAAGTCATTTCTCATCCTATTTCAGGTTCATGATCTGGGAAATGGGGTTAATAAGACCCAGCTTGCAGAGCCGTTGTGGGGGGTAAATAACACGATGTATGTCAAGCACCTGACACATAGTAGGAGCTCAACAAACTGCTTGGTTTGGCATGGATATCGGACGCCAGGCAGAAATTTGCTGTTTCTTTAGAATCTGCTCTTTACAGGAGATGCTGTCCAGCTCCAAGAACACTGTTTGGTGAATCAGGAAGCGCAAACTCTATTCTTGGCTTTGGGGGAGTGGCTCTAAATTTTCCTGGGCCTCAGCTCCCCTAGTTATAACTTAGGAAAAAATCAATTTCCATTATTTTATCCTTTCCAGTTAAGGCAATGATGAAAAAGAAAGAATAAATACAGAAGGTCTTTCAGGATTTAAAGTTTCAGTGTAGCAGTTGGATTCTGTGTCTGCTCCATTTCATGTCCCCGTAGAGTTTGGTCACTTGGTCAGTGAGTACACAGAGTGCCCACTATGTGCCAATCATTATGCATATTAGCCACACCCAAAGCGGATCTCAGGCTATTGCTCTAGGAGACTGGCACAGTGAGCTACGGGCCTGCAGAGCAGAGAACCATCCTTCTAAGAGGCGTGCCGGTCCTCAAACGGAAGCTCCTGAATCTGGGATACATGGTGTACTTGAGATGCACACTTCAGGCAGTGTTTGCTTTTATTAAAAAGATGGCAGCCCAGCTCAGAATCAATGACATCCTCCAACCCAGCAACCATGCCAGGTTCATTTGCTGGACCCCAGCAAGGCTTCACTGAGAGACACACGCAGAGAGGGGTCCGTGGAGGATCACTTGGGCTTCCCATGTCAAGAAGGGCGAGCCAGGTGATGGGAAGGGCTAGTGGAAAGCCAGGGAGGTGAGAGATGGCACAGTAGGCCCCAGGAACGCGGAGAAGTCCAGAGGGTGCAGATATTTATTACACAGACAGCAAGGAGGCATGAAAGGTTTAAAGTCAGGCGGTGATATGATCAGATCTCTATTTTAGATAGAGGTGGAGAGAAATTGAAGGTACCAAAATCAGTTAGGAAGCAATTGCAGGTTGCAGGGGTGAACGACGATGGCTGCCTGAACTCGCCGCATGGAGGTTGCTCAATAGAAGCTTATTGTTGAATGATGGTGTGTGAGTGTGCATCCATACCCAGATACACTTTATGCCCTGTTCTAGAACAGGACCGTTTCAAGCGGCACCTATTCATTGCTTCTCCACCCACACACTCTGCACTCCCTTCTCACCTTCTGCCAGCACCCCAAGACGTTCCTGCCTTCTCGGGACTGTTCTTGCTAAAATCCTCCCCATTTCCCAAACAAAATGAAACCTATTTTGCATTCTGGGTCATTCCCTCCCTACAAAGAATTTTGTGGGCCTAGCAGTAATTAGCTCGCTGTTTCTCAAGTCTTTCCTGGGATGCTGACGTGAGCCAGGCCCCTCTGGCTGACGTCGGCATTAGTCACACAATGTCAATGTCAACCACACTTCATCCTCACCTGCTGTCGTGTGCATTCAGGTTTCAGGGCACACTTGGGTGCACATACACTGCTTATACATCTCTACAAAAAAAAAAAAAGTACCCATACACATATGCATAAAAATAAGGACTATCAGCCTTCTGCCCATCCCACTGGGCTTCCAGGGCCAAAGCCCTGGGTTACCTAAGCAACCTTCGAGCTCTGCAAGGACCTTCTGGTGACCAAGGAAGGCTAGCTCAGGTCTCTCCTAAACTAACTCCCGTGACCTGCTGGCAACCCCAGTGAGGTTTGTACCAGTAAAACAGCATCTCTGTTTTGGGAGCGCCAATCTTGATGGCTACCAGGTACCAGGTAGTCCCTCTTCCTACAATCTTGGTCCTTTTTATGCTATGAGATGAAGAGGTATATTGTCACATCCTAAAAGCAGAAGACTAGAAGATGCCAGGAGAAGACAGAGAAAAACACCTGCAGCCCAGAGCAGAAATGACCCAAGGTACAAAAAGCAGGTGTTTCCACTCCCGATTGACAAGAAGAACGAGGGTTCAGAGAGCTGAAGTGACATGCCTAAGCTGACAGCGCCAAAAGGGACCAAAGGGACCGAAGCCTGGCCTCCTGTCTCCCACTGCACCATGAAAGATTAACCCAGGACAGTGGTTCTCAAATGTGGTCCGAGATCAATATCACCTGAGAAATTGCTAGAAATGGAAATTTGCCAGCCCCCTCTCAGACCTACTGGATCAGAAACTCTGGGGGTGGGATCCAGCCATCTGTGTTTTAACAGGCCCTCCAGCTGACTCAGATGTGCACACAGTTTTGAGAACACTGACCTAGGATGTGGAGACGGCTAATGAGGTATATCAGATAAAAGGACTTTAATCCCACAAAGCCTGCGTATTGATAGGGTGTGCCTGGGAGCAGGTGGTGACTGCTTACTTCAACTGCACACAGCGTGGGCCCTCTTGCTGAAGTTAACCTCAGTTACTCACTGAAACCTCCAGTATATAAGTCTGGACTCTGTGCATGGTTATGCGGGTTGTGCACTGCACAACTCAGAAGGAACAGTGCCCCCAGGGATGTGCTGCACAGATACTAGTGGTGCCCATGCTTATGGGTCTCATTTGGTGGCTGCAAAACTGAGATTAACCAGAAACAAGGTAAAGAGGTGGACCCAGCATCCTCACATGCTTATTAACTATTTGGTTCTAATTCTAGAGCCTCTGGGCTCCTCAGCCCAGACCCAGTGCCAGCTGCTCTGTGGTGGCACATCTCAATCCCCACACTGATCTGTCTGTTCAGACAGCTGAGCACACAACCATCACCTGTAGAGTTTAGGGGCTGTGATACAGACCAGGCTAGAAGAACCAGTGAGTAAGGATTCCCAAAAGGGATGTTTTTAACAACCAGAGTGAGACAAAGAGAGAATAGACTGGCTCCGGAGGGAGGGGCTCCCTGGTCACAGGGAAGACTCAGGTAGAGGCTGAACCATTACCCATAACAGGGGAGGACCAGGCTCCTTGAACGTATTTTTTAAATCTAATCATGGAAACGGTCTGGGAAACGTTCACTGTTAACCCCATTTTATTGATGAGGACAACTGAGGAGGCCTGGAGAGCACAGAGCATTTGCCCTGGGTCTTGCAACCAGTTAAGTACCAGAGCCAGAATTTAGACTGGGGCCTTCCTCCAAAGTTCATACTCTTTGCCTTTATCATCCCACATCTAACACTAGGTGACCCAACTATCCCAGTTTGTCTGCAGCAGGGGTCACAGGAGGCAGTTCCTAGGACATGGAACTTCCCAGTGCTAACACCGGGAAAGCCCCAAGCAAACAGGGGTGAGTGAATCACCCTAACACCGAGAGTCTTCCTTTTTGGAGTCTAGGCAGGACCCCGTTCGCCATCCCTGTCTATTCAGAAACCCCAGCCCCAATCAGTGGACCTCATTATTGAGGCTGAAAACCCCTGCCGGCTGCACTCTGCCCACGTATCCTGGGAAATCTCACTCCTGATACACTAGCTCTCTGACCCAACCCCTTCGTCTTCCCTTGTTCCCAGCCATCTCACAAATGTCGAGAAGAAACGAGCCTGGTCTCAGAAAGCAGCAAGCCTTCACCACAGCCAGCCTGTCCTGAGCCCCCCTGGCTCCGAGGGTGAGTACGTATTGTTCAAGAAATGAGGCCTGCCGATGATCACAGCGTGCCTTTGCCGCTGACATGCTCGTGTGTCCTGAGAGTGTGCTGCTGGGGAGCCATTGGGGCTCTACTGGGAGGAGCTGCCCGTAGGATGTGGCTCAGCCAGCCCGAGGCCAGGGGTGTCCCTGGGACAAGCACTTGGGCAACTGCAGGCACCCCCAGCAGGCCTTCTGGTTCAGGTACAGATGCCAAGCAAGTGAAAGGGGAAGGCCATTCCCCCAACACCTACTATGTGCTAGGTGTCTTTTTCCTGTGCTTTTAGAGATATTTGCAACAATCCTGGAGGTGTATGCTTTTGGCAGAGAGAGTGTGCTGTCCATTACAGATCTGTGCCTCCCCTCTATGGTGTGAACTTGCTGGAAACGGCTGCCCGGTGTGGGTCTTCTTTTCCCAGATTTCCTTCCAACTCCCTGGAGGGGCACTGATTCGAGCCCTGGCCTGAGTGTGGGATGTGTGTGGAAGTGCTGACTGCCGGGCCTGGGCCTGGCCTCCCAAAACCTCCCACTTCATCCTCCACCCATTCTCTCTCCTACCATCTACCTCTGCATGCTGACATCCAGTGCAGCGTTGAGACAGATCGTTAAACGTAGGGAACCCCTGGTTAGTCTGGATCCCTGGATGACTGGGGGAAGCAGACCCCCACTGCGTACCAGATTCTCCATGAGCAAGAAATAAATTATGTCAAACCGCTGAGATTTGGGTTTTTTCTATTAAAACAGATTGTGTCACCTTAATGAATACAGTGTTATTCCCCCTGACAGACAAGGAAAATGCAGCTCAGAAACGCTCGAGACTTTCCAAAGAACACATGGTAATTAGGGGAGGTGGCTCCCCAGGTTCTTCCACACAGGCCCATGCTCTTCATGGCCAAGCCAGGCTGGCTCCCCTCTGGAGTCAGCCCCAGGTCCTACTGCTGGACGCCTCAGCCTCAACCAGGTCTGGGGTACCACCTGCATCCTGAGGGATGCTGGGGTTCACTCCAAATCCACTCCACACCCCAGGCAAAGCCCAGGCCGGCTCTGGTATCCCCTTCCTTCTCATCAGGGAAGGCAAAGTGGACCATGGAGCCCACAGGGTGTGGTCCTTACTGGGTGGTCGGGTTGGTATTGCTTCCATGCTGCTGAGAGTTTACGCTGGAGGAAACAAAAGGAGCCATTGTGTCTCCTCAGCACCAGCTCCTTGACCATGGGTCTTTGGAGGGTGACTTGGCCTATGGTTGGATAAGAGCACAGCATCTCCTACTGGCCTCACTTCTAGAAGCTTGGATCTAGGAGACTCTCAGGATGCGTGGTAAGGAATTAGGAAACCCAACAAAACAACTTAACCCAAGGTCGCACACTGCACTCATGAGAAAGCCTAGATTCAAACCTGCACTCCTGACTCCCAACCTAGTGATCACAGGACACACGTGGAGCTCATTCACCGATGCAGCTAAGTGCCTACCTTGTGCCAGAGGCCTGTTTTGGGACAGTGGAGGCTCCAGGTCTGTTGTGAGACGCTCCCGTTCACTAACACAGGAATCTCAAATGCTCTGAAAAATAGCAGGATCACATCTATCTGGTGACACCCAGGGCCTGGAGGAAGTGAGGCAGCTGGGTGGGGCATGCCCAGCAGGGAGCCAAGGCAGCTTCCAGGGGCCTTATACTGTGCCCGCACCAAGTTTCCAGCTACGCCATTTACCTGCAAGCCCAGGCAGCATGTGGGCCAATTTATCCCTCCAGCTCCAATTCCACCTGCAGGGTCAATATATTTGGATCAGAGAAAAATATCTGGAGAAGGTCACCAGGGGCAGGGGAAGGAGGGGCCAATCCTGTCTCTGATCAAGAGCAGGCTCTGTCCAATCCAGCCTCGGCACACCAAGGCACCCATATCAGACAGCAGTGATAAACACTAGGGGAGGTGGGGGATTTGTGACACCGGGGCCTCCAGCAGCCCCACACTCAGCTCCTGAGTGTCCTTTCTGTCCTTTCTGGGAGCACATCTATGGAAGTGGTCACTCTACTCTTCTTCCTTCCCTCCATCTGTTCATCCCACCCATCCAGCAGGTCTAGAGCATCCGCTGTGTGCCAAGCACGGTGCAGGCTGTGGGAACGCAGAGAAAAATAAGACATGGTTTCTTGCCCCCAAGGCACTCACGGTGCGTAGGGGAGACAGACAAGTAAATGAGCAATTAGAGCATAGTCTGATGTAGCACAGCTGAGGTGCAGACCTGGGGAAAAAGGTGGAGAGAGCGAGCAGGAGGCAGACCTAGGTCCCAGGGCACCACAGGAGATGAGCACAGAGGTGGAGGGAGAGCAGGGTACCTAGACAGGAGACCAGGCTCCCGGGGTGGGCTCAGCCCCCTGCCGGCCACAGAACAGCCTGCCTGCACACCCACAGGAACCAGGCGGACCCAGAGCCCAGCTGTGACCAGCTTATGCCCCAAGCCTCACAGATCGCATCAGTTCTGCACATCTCTATCCACACCTGTGCACCCCGAGGGCCCCTGTCCTCCCGAGCTCCCCCAGGAGCCCACCAGTTCTTTGAGATGAAGGATGCTGACTTCCATACTTCAGTGCCACCCCCATCTCCTGCTCCCTGGCATAATGTCCCGTGTGGCCCCCACCCGGTTCCACCCAGTTCCAGGGCAACAGGTCTTTCTCGAAGCCCAGCATCTTCTGTAGACTCTCTTGCTGACCCTCTGACAGGCCTCTGCCTCCCTCTTTCTCATTTAATTTAGAGCTTGCTGGGAGAGAAACACCTTGTGCTTATCCTCAACAATTAATCCTGAGCAATTAACTGGCAATATTTAATACCCATAAACACACCAGCAGCCCACTTCCGGCCTGCAGGTATCACCTCCCCAGACCTATGTGGGGAGAAGGCGGCCCCTGGCCACCACCCCCAACACTACCCCACAGTGCAGGACAGCTCTTCCTTCAAATGCTGGCTCCTTCTACCTGCCACCTGGAGCAAGTGAGCGGCCTCAGCTCCTCCGTCTGAAAAATCTTGATCTATAAAATGGGCATAAGCCTACACTTCCTGTCAGGGCTTTGTGGTCAGATAAGATGATGTACGAACAGCACTTTGCCCAGTGCCGGACACCTGGTAAGAGGGGACATTTCTGCTCAGCACGTGCTAGGTGCTGCTTAAAGTAGTTTCACGTGGGTAATCTCACTGACACCCCCCCTCCATCCCCCCATGGCAACACAGTGAGGTAAGTACTATTGTTACCCTCCTGTTATGGGTAAGGCTCAGAGACATTAAACCGCTTGCTTGGGGTCACACAGCGAGTGGCTGAGCCGGGATCCAAACCCAGACAGCCTGACCACCTCAGCCTACTTGCTGCCTAAGGCAGGGCCTGTCCAATCTCAACGTGCGGAAGCAACACGACATGTTAAATGCAGATTCTTTTCCTGTAGGGCTGGGTGGGGCCTGAGACTCTGCACTTTGGACTCTGCACTTTGGACAAGTCCCAGGCCACACAGGGGAGGCCGCAGGGACACACGGCCTCTTTCCCTTTCATGTCCTGCAGAAAGGCTGCCTTCATGAGAAACCCGGATTCCCGGGATTTCTGAGTTGGAAGGAACCCTGGCAATCCCTAGTCCTGCTCGGCATCCCACCACGGCCACTGGCTGTTCCCTCCACTCTCCGACGAGTCCCAGCCATGGGTCCCCTGGTAACCAGAGCTCCGGGGGGCAAAGTCCACACCACCCACACCCTCTGCCAGTCTGTGCATCCCACTCAGGCCTGAGCCAGAGGCAAGGAAAGCGGACCTCAGCCCCAAGGCCCGGTTTTGATTCTAGACAGGGAGACCAGTAGGAAACCCAGGGGGTGAGACCAAGTTCTCAACCACAGGTGAAAGTGAAGGAATGCAGCAGACAAAGCAGGTGGGCTCGGAGATAAATGGGCCCTGCGCCCAGGCTCGCCCCGCCGCCGCAGGCCAGCCCAACAGAGGACGTGCGGAGGGGCCAGGACCGGGGGCCGCCTGGCAGCAGCCACGATTAATGACCGGGGACAGCAGGGCAAGCCTCACAGACGTAGCGTGGAATAGGAGAGGCCAGGCTTGAGACAGCACGCTGCACGCTTCCATTTGCATGAGGTTCAAGACCAGGCAACACTAATCTATAGTGACAGGCATCAGGAGGGTGGTCACCTTGGGGGGCGGGGTAACAGCTGGAGGGACACACAGGAGGCTCTGGGGCGCTGGTGAGAGTGATCTAGGGGTGGCTACGTGGGTGTGTTCATTTTGTAAAGACGCACTGAACCGTACACTTAAGGTCTGTGTGCTCTCCTGTATGTATGCTACACCTCATTAAAAAGTCAATTAAAAAAAAAAAAAAAAACCAGGACCTGGCTGCAAAACAAAAACAAAACAAAAGAAAACACAACCAGGGCAGGCTACCAAGGGAGTCTAGGCTGCTCCACCCCAGGGAGGTTTCCTCCCCTTAAGGACCAAGGCAGGGCTGGGCGGTGGGGGTGGGGGGGTTCAGACAGGGATGACGTAGCAGTAACCCTGCCACCCTCTGCCCTCCACCTGGAGGCAGGATCAGCACCGACCAGAGGGAGCCCTCCCCGGCCCCTGCACCCTTTCTGCCCCACATTCTGTTCCCCAGGACCACAGGCTGAGGGACATCGGTACCCGGAGAGACTCACGTCACCCCATGAGTGGGGCCCAGCATCCCCCGCCCCCCAGCCCATAAGTTACTCCTATCCTGCCTCCTTATGCTATTCTGGCTCAGCATGGGGAGGCTCAGCCAGGCTTCCTAGACTCAAACCCCAACTGTATGACTTACTAGTATGCCTCTCTGGGCAAGCCCCCACCCCCCACCCCGCTTGGTGCCTCAGTGTCTCCACCTGTACCATGGGGATAATTTAGCACTCTTCTCATAGGCCATCTGAGGATTAAGTGAATTGATATATGTTAGTGCTTAGAATAGGGCCTGGCCCACAGGAAGTGCTACGTAAATGAACTCTTATTACACTCGGCATTTTGCAAATGCATTAAATTAAGCACCTCAGATATGGGCATTTGGGAGCAGGCCAGAGGTCAGGGGACAGGGACCTAGGCCTTGTGCCAGGGCTATCTGCTGCTGGCTGTGTGGTCGAGGGCTCTGCAGCTCCCTCTCTGTGCCTCTTGGCCTATCACAGGACCTGGGAAGCCCAGGGAAGTGCAGTGGTACCTACAGAAGTGCTCAGAGCCCTCAGGAGAGGAGCCAGGCTCCACAGGTCCAAGCCATCCTCCCCTGCTGACTGCTATCAGAGACATCTTTCTGAAATATTCATCTGGGGGTGCCTGGGGGGCTCAGTTGGTTAAGTGTCTGCCTTTGGCTCAGGTCATGATCCTCAGGGTCCTGGGATGGAGCCCCACATTGGGCTCCCTGCTCAGTGGGGAGTCTGCTTCTCCCTCTGCCCTTCACTTTGCTTGTGCTCTCTCTCTCTCAAATAATACAATCTTTTTTTAAAAAAGGAAATACTCATCTGACTACATGACCTCCTCCTCAGAATCCCTCACAGCTTTGGGTTTGCCAGTGGTCCCTGGGGACCACAGGGAGCTTGCTCCCCAAATGCAGGGTTCTCTCTCTCTCTCTCTCTCTCTCTCTCGCTCCTCCAGGCTCTTTCACACTCTGTCCCCAGGGCTGGGATCCACTCTCCCAACCCCACTCCTCGTCTGGTAAACTCCTGCTTGTGCTTCAGGAGTCAGGTGACCTGACCTCCCACATCTTCCATGGACTCTCCCTAAGCCAGCCTGGGCCCTCCCTTAGGCCCTAGACATACCTCCAACGTAGCACGTAACCACCAGGTAGGAACCCGTGGTTCTGGATGGTGGCTCCCTGAAAGCACCCAATACATGAAAGATGAATAAAAAACAAAGGAATCCAAACTGAGGGCCACACAGGCTACACTGCCCCCCACCCCCCAGGGCGCAGATGCCAGGCTCCCTGTCACCTGCTCCTTCCTCTGCCCGCCTCTCCTCCTTCCCTACAGCTCCCAGCTGTGGCCCAACCTTCAGACCCTGACCTTATGCTACCCCAAGGCCTTCTCTCCACAGCAAGATAAGCACCATGGAGATTTTGTTGTTGTCTTTTTAACCTCAATCCCAAACTCTAAGCCCCAGAAGTAATGCAATCACAGCCTGGGCCTGCTCATGGATGCCCCCGTCAAGCAGCCTTGGTTGTTCTGTGGCCTGGGTGACCAGCGGCCAGTCGGTCAATAAACACTCACTACAAACACGTGCCATCAGCACAATGCTAAGAGCAGGGCTGGAATTCCAGCTGACTCCATGCAAACCCATCCTACTCAGAGATAAGCACACGAAAGAAATAAAAACGCCCTACAGAGTTGTTCAGAGGAAGAAGCCAGTGACTTTGGGTAAATGATTTAACCTCTCTGAGCTTACTGCCGCCTGTGCAAAATGAGGTCAATAACACCTGAATTGTGAGTTGTTGTGAAAAAGTGAGCACAGAGCAAGAACATCTGGCATAGAGTAGGTAGACAATAAATGGTAACTAATATTATTATTATCATCTGGCCCTGCTTTGGAGACACTCAGTAAGGGCCAGTCCACAACCTTGTGAGGGAATCTAAGCCACTGCTTGACACCTTGAAAAGTCCCATTGACACTGAGCTGCCTCTGTTCTCCCCACGTCTGCCCACAGGGCCTCATTCTGCCTCTTGGAGCTTCCTAGAACAGGTCTGCTCCCTTTTCCTTATGGTGGGACACCAGACACTAGAAAGTAGGCAGGAGTTGTGTCTCCCCAAATCTTCTCACCTCCAGCCATCCAGCCCAGACCCGCCCCTCCCCATGCACAAACCACCAGCACCCTGCAGGGAGCAGCCCAGGCCAGGGCACCTGTTCCAGCTGGCACGTGGTACAAGGGCCCAGGCCCTCTCTGGCCTGCGGTTCCCTTGGAGATGTGATTGGGCCGGAACTCCAGCCCAGCTACTATGCTCAGGAATCTGGAGCTAGATGTCCTGCTGACCCCCATTCAGGGAGTCCCAACTACCTAAGGAAGTGGACAAGGGGCTGCAACATCTCCCTGACCTCTGCCCCCTCGATCAGAACAGGCCTACTACACTGCTGCAGGCAGCTGCAGGCAGACAGGAACTGGTCAAGGAGGTTCCAGCTGGCTCTGTGGTCCTGCAGCCCCGGACTCACCTTTTTTACAGGCCTTGTGTGGGCCCTGCCAGACTGAGGGAGCGGTTCTGGGGCCTTCCTCTCCTATGCAGGTGGAACACCCCCATTCCCCGAGAGGAGCCAGTGCCCAGGGATGCAGATAAGGGAAGGACGAGGCCCAGAGCTACGGCTTCCTCCTCCAGCACCCTGCACCCTGGTTCCCTGGTCTCATCTGGGCCAGATGGGGCATGAGCCAGGACGAGGGCCTGGAAACATGCTGAGAACCAGATGCTGCCGCGGAGCTGTGCCTTCCCAGGTAAATAAATTACACACCAAACACAAACAATCTGCTGTCTGCCTCGCCCCATTCAGAGGGTGGCATGTACACAGGAATGAGCCATCCTCTGAGAAGTGGCTTTATATCCTTGGGGGTGGGGTGGGGATGGGGTTGGGCCTGGGGTAGGGGAGGCTGACACTTACCCCACACCTCCAATGCTCCATGTCTAATAGCCTGGCCATCTCAGGTCAATGGCTGGAAAGGGAACTTTAGAAGCGCTGCTGAGAGGCCAGCAGAGAACAGCATCGTGCAACCAGCAGACCTTAGCCTTCAGAGCTGGCCCATCTGCTGGGGAGGAGGTGGCAGGCAACCTGAATCCTTGGAGAGATGCAGAGGCCCAGACACAGAGGAATGCAGCCTGGCAGCAGGGGTTCCTAATGGGCTGGAAGCCTGTCAGGCTGAGCTGAGTCACAGGGAAGCACAGGTGTGCGGGGAGCAACACAGGCATAAAGCGCACCCCCTCAGGAAGCAGGGAATGCGAGGGGCTCCCCTTCCAGCAGGGAGAGAGTTGAGACCAAGTCCAAGGACCGATCAACAGGAGGTGGTGGACAAGATGACGGGGTCTGTGCACACTTGAGCTCTGGTGGTCCTTCATGGCGCAGACCCCCAGGCCAGGGGGGGACCCTGAGCAGGGCACAGGGACACACAGGGTGACAAGCCTGCGTCTGGCCACTGTGTGATGCATCAGGATTGGATCTGGCTGACAAGAGGCCCTGACGGTTCATAAGTTGGGAGCCTACATTCTTCTTCCCCCTTTGCCTTCCACAAGCCACATGACCTTTCTGGGCCTGGATTTCTCACCTGGGAAATGCTGGTTCAGGGGCATCTGTGGTAGAGGTGCGAGAACACGGGGGACCCATCGTGTAAGAAGTGGAGGCAGCACCAAGGGGAGCCCATGCTCAGGGGCTCCCCGAAGCCCTAGGGGCTCTGTCTCCCTCCCCTTGCCCACTGGCCCCCTCATGCTGCACACCCTGGCAGTGTCCTTCCTCTTCACTGAGAGGACTGGGACGGGCTGGTCTGGGTGGGTAGGCACCTGTCTCTTTGCTGGGCCCGGGATGGAGACAGTGTGGAGGACAGTGCCCCTCCAGCAGAGTGAAAGGAGTACTTTCAATCTCTACCTGGGACAATAAATTATGAGAGGAGTCACTTTGGGGGAACTTTCAATGGCTTGAGACCAAGAGACTTGTCAGCTACTCAAAGGTGGTAGTACAGGCAGGCACGTGTGTTGGACAGAGAAGGGTAAATGGTGCCCAGTAAACATTGACGAAGTGTCCGCTGGGTGCATCTACCCTGCCAAGTTCATGGGCTATTGCATGCATGCCAGTCTTCCCTGGGGTAAGCAAGAGAAGGATAAAAGAAAACAGAGGTTAGGCCTCTGTGCTGATTCTAATCCCAAAGTAAAGCCTCTAGAGGAAAAACACCTGGCTTGGGGGTCCAGAGACAGCTCAGGTCCGATCAGAGAATAGTACCTTGAGCAAATAAGCAGAGTCCTGTAATTTATGAAAATACCTGACTGAATCAGCTAGGTTGGACAGAGATTGTGCAACAGGACCACCCAGCCCAGCCCCTGTCCTCCAAGGGCTGGTGCTCACCAAGATGGCAGTGGGCTCACATGGGCTGGACAGCAGAGGGAGGGTGGTCCTGCTACCTTGCACCCGAGGGGGAAAAGCTTCCTCCCAGGGTGGGATGTGTGCTGTCTTGACCTCGGCCTTTGGCCCCAGCCTTCTCAGGGTCCCTGTCTAGGCCTTGTGCTTTTTGGGGGCTTCCCAAGGTTTCCACCTGGGGGAGGCCAGAGGCTGAGGGTGGGGGCCGGGGCCGCCCATGCATGCGTGTTTGTGTGTGTTTGTGTGTGCGCAGGCGTGTTGTTGGCACGGACGTGACTCTGCATTATCCAGGCCCGTAATGAGTCCTCATTGCAATGGGTTTGATGGAATAATTATATTCTGGAAAAACTGCAGGAAATTGCGTCCCACTTCTTAAAGGGCAGGATCATCAAACATTTGTGCTACATTATTTGCAGTCACACCTTCTGCTGCATCTGCTCCCTTAAAAAAAAAATCTCCAACTCCAATCTGATCTGAATATATAAATCTGAATTATCACAGCAAAGGCGATATGCTCACACCTTTTTTTCCTTTTTTTTTTTTATCTGTTGCCATGGTGATTAGATAAAATTCACGCCAAGTCTCCAGGGAAGGATGGAATCATTTCAGACAGTTTCTCACCCCTCTCGAGCTACTTCTCCCTGTAACATGCCTGGGCACCATCTCTGGGCTTGGGCAGGAAGACAGGCAAGAGGAGAAGTCACCACCTCTTTGCGAAGCCATGGATGAGCAGAGGAAAGAGCTCCTCTTTCAGAGGTGTTTTTGGTGCCAGGCAGGGCCCTGAGCCACAGAGCCAGCAACATGTCCTCAACTCACAGCTTCCTCGGCAACCCTGGAAGCCACCTGGGGAGGAAGAAGGAGGCTCCGGGAGGCGAAAGACAGTGCCCTCGTTCAAGGTCAAGGCCACAGAAATTGCAGAAAATAACCCAGGGCCATAGCTCTGCCCTCCCCAAGTGCAGCTAAACAAGAAAAGAGGCTTTCCCCCAAAAAGGAGAGTTTCGACCACACCAGCACTGGGTCTGTGTCTCGATCCACTTTCCATCAGGGCTTCCCTGGGTTGAGATTCTCACTGGGGCTAATTATCAATGGACGTAAATTTTTTTTTTTAATTTTTATTTATGATAGTCACACAGAGAGAGAGAGAGGCAGAGACACAGGCAGAGGGAGAAGCAGGCTCCATGCACCAGGATCCTGACGTGGGATTCGATCCCGGGTCTCCAGGATCGCGCCCTGGGCCAAAGGCAGGCGCCAAACCGCTGCGCCACCCAGGGATCCCCAATGGACGTAAATTATTAAAAGGTTTTGCAGAAAAGGCACTATTGACCTAATTGTTATTTAACACCACCAGCTCATAAACCTCTGCCGTGTGTGTGCACGCGTGCGAGCGTGTGTGTGTGACTTAAACAATCCCGAGTATATTACAGAAGGCACAGTCTGCCTCCCTAACTCACACCTTCTCATTTCTATCAAAAGTCCCAATTCCAAGGTAGGGGAAACAGGCACTCTGAGCTCAGATTCTAGGAGGTCCCTTTACTGAAGCCTCAGGGAACTTGTAAAGGCTGAGAGCGGCTTCATATCAGAGCCACAGCTGAGCAAATGGGGAGCGCTTGGTCTGCCCAACCCTACAGGATGGGACAATACTGTGTATTTACTCAGGGGCTTGCATCATCAGTCTCATTAGTAGTTCCACCGAGAAAGAGGAAGGGGGTGGAGGCACATAAAATTTTAAGTGTACCTCTCAGCAGTGTTTTATCCCATGATGAGTTAGGAGAGAGAGGCCTGGAGGGCAGAAAAGGATGCTGGGTCTACCAGGGGGCTCCATCCAGACCCCTCCAGGCCAAGAAAAAGGCCACTGAGCAGGTCACGGGGCAAAAAAAAAAAAAGGATCTCTGAGGATTAGGCAGAGAATGTATCTTTTCAGTTGCTCACCGGGACTGGGGACTCAAGCATGCATCAGGGCAGCTTGGGGAGATGACGGGCCTGGAGGCCTGGGGACCAGGGCGCTGTGGTCCGCTAGAGGCTCTGTTTTCTGCTCTGGGCCTCAGTATCCCACTCTGACAAAGAGGAAGCAGCAGCCTATTTCTGTCCCTGTGAGGAAATGCTGCAAATTCCAACATCAGGAGTGGGTTGGAACAAGGTGGTGAAGGACACCAGGAAGACTAAGCTGGCCCTTCCCCACAGAGGGACACCGGGGTGGTGAGCCAGGGAGAACCAGCTGTCCCAGGGGGGCTGTGACCCTGGGCACGGTGGCAGGGGTGGTGGGAACGCAATGAATGACATGGGCATGGGGACTGAGTGGCCCCGGCTGTGGATCCTGCCCAGCGACCCATTGGCTCCCCACCTCAGGCAATGCAACCTTTCTAAGCCAGTTTCCTCAAATGTAAAATGGGAATAAATTTAAGACCTACCCCATAGGGTTGTTGTCAGGTTTAAATGGCATGCAAGCTGTAAAACTTTTAGCATAGTGCCTGGCATATAGCAAAGGCTCCACACACGGTAGCTGAGATGATGATGATGATGGAGAAGCATAAGGGTGACATCATTTTAGCAAAACGTGATGCAAAACAGCACCGGCTTGGGAGTGAGGAGATCTGCGTTCTAGTTCTCTGCTGTGTGTTGCTACCGTGTTTGGGGGGCATGTCACATAATCTCTGAGCCTTTTTCTCCATTTATAAAATGAGAGCCTACTCTGTTACAAGCTTATACAATAAGTTTTATTATTCTCCATCCTCAAATGAGAAAAGGTGGGCGTTGAGATGTCAAGCACCAGGAGTAGCACAAGGTCATGTATCAGTTGGTGGCTGAGCTGGGATTCAGACCCCAGGGTAAGAGGGTCTTCCCTGGGCTTCCAACACAACCATGACAACCTGAGATGACGTGTGTACACTCTTGTTGATGGTCAAGCGTGATACACAGCTAAGTTGCCACATTTCAGCAACGGTCGTGAGAATCACCTTGAATTGGCAGCTGAGACCTGTGACCTAGTGGGGCTTAGAAGCAGCTGCCGCTCACCCTGCCTGCTGCCAGGAGACAGACAGGAGGCCAGGGAGATTATTCTAGAGAGCCTGGTTCTAGTCTCAGCTCTGTCACTGATTACTGGACTCCGGACCGGATTACCTGTAGGTCCCCTCCCAGGAACTAAGCCTCCAGGATGCATTCATGGGGGACCAGGTGAAAATGGCACTGCTTGCAAAGGAGGGCCCCGGGTCTGAGACCCAAGGACACCGAAGGGAGCTGGGGGAAGGCGGGGCCGCCAGGGATGCACGGAAGCAGCTGAGAAAGATGCTGGGGTCCTTTCCCTTTAAGAGGAGCAAAGATCCCTGACTTCTGGATTAGGCTGTGCAAGCCAGGAAGGGGGAGGGCTCAGAAAAGCCCCCTGAGTCTAGAGATTCAAAGGCGCCCTGCCCCTGTGTGATGCAGAAACTCTTAATTGGAGCTGTGCGCGCATCCAGCACCGATCACTCCATGATGTGCCGTTCTGAAGCACAGAAGGCAGCCCTTCATTAAATCCGACACCAGGGAATTAATTCAACTCACTGCCATCACTCTATCTCCGTCATCCTCTCCCCTCAACAGCCATTGCTCCTTGATCTTTCCCACCTTGGTGTCGAAAGTTCTCCTTGAGAAGGGACGCTTCCCCTGACCGTCCACTGCGCTAGGACCATATCTAGGGCCAGGCCCCGGGGCCCAGCTGGGGAGCGCAGGGTGGGTAGGGCGGGTGGGTAGGTGGGCGGAGGGATGGCTCAACACACAGACGCTGTCATCCAGAGATGAAGGAAGGAACACGGGCCGTGACGGATCCTTCTCCACCAGCAGCAGAAGAAGGGAAGGTTTGAAAGCTGATGGTGACAGCTTCCTGGCTCACCCCCTTTTAGCTATTCTTGACACAGTGACTTTATAATTAAAGTCCCCTCAGGAGGAGTCATGGGGAGATGGAGGAGGAAGGAAAAGAAGGAGCTGCAGGGAAGCTACCTGGGCCACTCTGCGTGGTCACAGCACCTCCTCGCCTGCAGGGAATCGGCTTCAAACGGACCCCCTCAACTACCTACAGCTACCTTCCTCTCTACCTGGGACATTCCAAGTTTCCTCTGGACTCCAAAACAGGTGACCCATGTGCAGGGATGGGGCAGGGAGGACCTGGGGCAGGCAGTTCCCCACCACCACCACCTGTGAGACTGGTCATCCCATCACAGGCAACATCCTCCTTTTGCCCCTAGTATGCCAAACCAATTTATCTTTGTTCCACCTGCACTGACAAGTGCAAAACAGTCAGGAAGCATTGCCCCAGGGCACCAGACTCTGAGATCTGTGGGTCCAAGGAAACAATGCTTCAAAAGCCTTCAATGACTTTCAGTAGAAGTCAACAGGCAGCACTGGAGACTGGCTTCTGCTTCTCCATGGAGCCCCAAGAGACTTGAGTCCAGGGTTTGCAAGGAAATAGAAAACACTCATAAGGCCAGGGACAGAGAACGTGGACGAGGTGAACGCTAATCAGATGATGATCAGGATTTAAGGAAGAATTTCCGTCAAGGAAGGAGGCAGATACCCCAGTGAAATCCCAGCAGCTGGTCCAGGCTCCTTGTTGAGGTGAGGGTTAGCCAAGGAAATAACCCCAGTGAAATAATAACGTCCATCAGTACCCACATTTTATAGGTGAGAAGGCCCTGAGAGGTATATAACTCAGTCCAAGGTGAGAGCCAGCCAGGATCCAGGTCCTGGCCTCCTGCCTCCTACCTCCTCTGGCTTGCTCGCTCTCTCCCACACCAGAGCTTTTCCCCTTTGGAAGATTCCTACCGGCTCAGGAATTCCAAAGAGACATCTCCTCGTGACTATAATCAAACCGTGGAGTCAAGTCAGAAATGCAAAACGAGACATTTTAAGGAGTTCTTGTTTTTTAACCTTCCTAAGAAATTCTGACATTTCCTCTTCTCCGAGTCAGAAAACCAGATGATGAAGTTTCCCCACTCATGGTTGGGGGCAGCCTCCACGTGCCAGGGCTGACACCACCACAACAAGGGCGCCCCTTGCAGCAGAGTGAGGAGGGCAGCCTGCAGCCTGTCCCCTGCCCATCCCTGGGACGAGACCCTGCACCTGAATCCATCCCACCTGTGCGCCCAGAGTCCCTGGTACAGCTCCAAGACCAGGAGGAGGGAAGCCCACATTTTGGTAAAACATCAGGAGAGGAAACAATGCTTCTGTGGGCCTGGGTGGCGTAGTTGGTTGAGTGTCTAACTCTTGGTTTAGACTCAGGCCATGACCTCAGGGTCCTGGGAATGACCTATATTGGGCTCCATGCTCAGTGGGGAGTCTGCTTGAGATTCTCTCTCCCTCACCCTTTGCCCCCTGTCTTGCTTTCTCTTTCACTCTCTTGTTCTCTCTCAAATAAATAAAGCCTTAAAAAAGAAAATTAAAGGAAAGGAGAAGAGGAAAGTACATCACCATGGATTTTCTATTAAATATATTAATACTCATCAATGTCAACACACTCTCTGAAATTGTGTGAAAGATCCAAATGACCCTTTGAATTCTCCCTCTTAGGAAGGTTAATTTGGGAAGTGGGAGGGAGAAAATTGGCACCAGGCTCCTTTCGGAGATGGAATTGGCAGCCCCTGTTGAGAGTTGGTGACAGGGAGGAAGGGCACGCCACATGGAAGGTCCTAATGAACTCCCCAGGGAAAAGGATGCCTTTCTGGGGCCATGCTGTCCTGTCTCCCCAAGGCCCTTGGGAAGGTCTGCAGGGGGCATGCAGGAAGAGTGGGATTTGGGGGAAAATCAGGAAGGAGTTTGAGGCCACTTTGGCTCTGCAACAGGACAAAGTAAAAGCACATCCCTGAAACACAGCGCATAGACTGAGAATTTGGCAGAGCTGAGAAACCGCAGCTGGGGACAGCTATGAGACCGGACCCTTCCTGGGGACTGCACATACCGTGGGGGAAGACACAGGACGTCTCCAAGAATGTGGAATTGAGATGAGAGGTGTTTTTGTAGCTTTTAAGAGGCAAGGGCCACTGTATCGAGATCTGGGTTATAGAAAAATATTATTGTTCTTATTTTAGAAATGAGGAAGTTGAGAAATTCAGGGCCCAGAACTCCTGAGCGCCAGTAAGCTCAGAAGGAGCCAAGGCCACAGGGTAGCTGATAAAAACCTGCTCCCAGCTGTACTGGGAGAAAGTATGTTCCAGCCTAGGAGGGAGCCCTCTGTTCATACCATTTGCAGCACGGGCCATCTCTCTGGCCTGGGTTTTGAAAGAAAAAAAAAAAAAAAAAAAAGAAAGATGCTGACAAACTGGAGCATGACCAGAGGTGGCACCCAGGATGACATCAGATCAGGTCCTAGAAGGGACGGCTGCAGAAACAGACTGCTCCAGCTGGGAGAAAGGGACACGGGGTGGGGGGTGCAGGACGGGATGAGGTCTGTCTTCAGCTAACCAATGGGTACTACCGGGCAAGAAGGAAAGCTCAATCTGTGTTGGCCCCAGGGGTACGGAGGGGGCAGAGGAAGGCCTGAGGAGCGAATTTCACAAGAGCACATTTCAGCCCAACATAAAGAACTTCATAAAAGAGGAAGCTGCTAGAAAAACAGGAGTAGCAGCGACTTTGCAAGGCACCTGCACTCAGATATGGGCTTCCCGTTCCCAAACCACTTGGTGCTTAATCTCTTCAACACAGACCTGTAATATTTAGAAAACTGTAAGACAGAAAACAGAAATCGTTCCTAATCTCACTGCCCAGAGATAACCACAACAATCCCTAACAGTCTGGAAGCATTTCTTTCGAGATGTTCATCTATGAGATGTACACGTGTATTTTTTTTTAACCAGTTGGAATCCTATTACATAGATAAAATGTATTTTCCACTTAACATATTATGATCTTTTTCTCATATTAAAAACGCAGTGGAAAATTCCATCATATTATTGTACCCATAAACTATTTGCTCACCCTCCTCCCTCTTATTATCTTAGTATTTGGGACCTTTTAACATTTTTTTTTTCACTGTTGTAAGCAACATTGCAGTCAACAGAAATCTTCACTGCCATCTTTGGTTACTTCTTAAGGAAAGAGCCCAAAGTTTACGGCTTTACGCTGCCGGCTTCACGCTGCCAAACTGCTTTCCAGAAAGGTTATACCAGTGTCTGCTTGCATCGGCGGTGGGTGAGCGTGCCCAACGATTCACGGGCTTGCCAAGATCACCTCAAGGTTTCCCTGAAAAGAGTACTCCTCCATTTGAGATGAGATTGGATATGTCGCTTTTCAGGAATGCGTCTGTTCTAGGCCTACTTATGACAAAAAAAGGTAGGAACTCTGTCTCACACACACACAGGCTGGCACGCATGCTAATTCCGTGTTCTTTGGAAACTCTGGCAATATTTCCAGACCTCAGAGGACCTCGACACAAATCTACCCAATTGAAAAAGAGATGCATCCCTCCTTGTGTGGCAAGGCAGCTTCTTGAGGCCGGGATCCCGGGTCCAGTCAGGACCACAGAGGGCTCTGTGGTTTCCAAGGCCCTTCCCACCCCGACCATCTACCCGTTAGTCCACCTGCGTGTGCCTCCCTGAGAATCCGGGGATGCAACAGAGCAGGGGAACCAGAGAGAGGGCAGGACAAGGGAAATCGCTGTTGCAGGATACACTGGGATAAAACGAGGTGTTGGGAGAGGTGCAGGAGGCGGTGGCAGCTGGTGAGCCCGACCCCCTGCGCAGCACACCCTCTGTTCCCCCGGTCCCATGGGGGAGCCCCCAGGAGCACCTGGAGATCGGCTTTCCCTCTCAGTTTTCCCACTCACCTATGACCTGGGCTCCCAGCTTTCTCTTGTCATTTGAACTGGAACTGTGAGTGGATCTCTCAAAGCAGGTAATTACCTAGGCCTCTCCCCCATCCCCAAGTCACTTGTCCCTCCCCAACTGGCCTGTGACATTGACTCACTGCCCCGCAGGATGAAAGGACAGATGGACAGCTGCCAGGACCCTCCCCAGCTCCCAGCTCTTAAGGAGGATGGTGGAGCCAGGGGCCTCCCAGCCTCATGAATATCAGGTTTTCTTCATTTCCAGCAGCTTCCCGCTGGCTCTCCAGACTCTCATTAAACCAGGAAACAGATTACAAGGGGATCCCAAAGCGGACAGATCTCTCCTCCTCTTATGTTTGTACACTTTGAACCACTGCTGTTATCAGTTCTCGAGCACCAACCCTGCCCGAGGTGGCCCCAGGCAGAGGGCACAGGAACAGGTCGTGAAGAACATCACTGATCTGTGGGTATGTGTGCCAGCCCCTCCCCAGCTCCACCAACAAAGACTCCTTGGGATCAGCCCCCAAATCCCACACTCACAAACAATCCACTCTCTCTGCACTCCCAGACCCCCGGTCCTGGCATGTCATGGGTGCGGGGGACCCCAAAGTGTGACCCCGCCCTTCACCCCCACACTCTGCGTGTATCGTGTTGAAATAAGCACTTGGCTAATGAACTATATCCCGCTTATAGAAAAGGGTAAAAATAATATAAGATCAGCCATGTTTATTTTGGCTATATTTTCTTCAGATCTTTTTAAGACATAAGACATTCTGCAAACAGTTGTATTTCCCTCAGCAAGAGCCCATTGCCTCCTTCCTCAGAGGTAAGCGCTACCCTAAATATGGTGTTTATCATCCTCATGCATGTTTTTATACTTTTGCTACATATGTATATATCCAGAAACAATGCAAGGGACTGCTTTGCATGTTTTCAAACTTTACACAAATGGTACCATAATGTACGCATCCTTCTGCGATTTGCTTTTTTTCCCCGCTCAACATTTTTTTCGTGACATGTCCAGGCTGATTTGTAAAGCTCTGCTTCATGCATTTCCCCTGCAGTATAGTATTTCATTGTCAAAATCTGGGAGATTTAATTTACTCATATTGGTTTCCAATTTTTTGCTATCACAAACACAGTTGCCATGACAATTCCTGTTTTGCCCATATGCAAGCAGGAGATTCTTTAAGGAACATACATGTTGGAGCTCTTTTGTTGACATGTCTGTCTCCCCAAGCAGGACACTGTCACTGTGCCCCCAGTGCCCAGTATGATGGGGGCCCATGGGGCCCAAAGAGCATGTGGAATTGAACCAAGCTGAAAGGGATGTAGGGAATCATCTATTCCAGCCCCATCACTTACAGCTGAAGAAATGGAGATCCAGAGAAGGGACATAGAATCAGATCATGAGAGAGTGGAGCAGGAAACCTGTGCCCCTTCCCCCCATTCTGGCTCAGTCTCTATCACATTCTGGGGGGGTTGGTAACAGTCAGGTAGCGATCCAAACAAGAGAGGGAAAGGCAAAGAGCAGAGAGCCGTTCAAGAGATCGTACCTGGACCCAGGCACTCCCAGCCTGGAGGGTGGTCTCACACTTGGACACCCCCCGCCGCTCCGGATGAGGCCTCATACCTGGACATTCAGCTTGAGACCTCAGATCTGGACACCCTGCACCTAGACCGAAGCCTGACTTTTATGGTCTTGTTTGATGTAGCACTGCCAGCCCAGTGACCCGAGAGACCCAGACGTATGGCCTAGAGGTGAAGAGCAGGCCCAAGCATCACATGACTTGGGATTGAGTCCCCGCTGTACATCTTACTAACTGTGTGGCCTTGGGTGAGATATTTCATCTCTATGTGCTTCCTTTTCTTCATCTTTAAAGCAGGCTAGTAATCCCTGCCACCTTAGCATGACATTGGGAGGACTACACAAGGCCGTCTGTATAAAGTAATTCACACCGTGCCTGGCACATGGCAAGTGCTGTGGGTTTTGTTATCACCCTCCTCTCCAAATTCCATGCAAGTAAGTGCAGCACCCAGGCACCCTGCGTAGCATCGCCTCACCTCCCACTCTGACTCTACTACCTGGCCTTGGGCAAACACTTCCCAGTTTCCTCATACTATCACTTTATTTATCCAGTTGTATAATTGCTGGTGGGGTAGAGCCTCTGCCCATTCATCATGGGTCACAGACTATGTAGAAACAGAAAATATCTCTGTCTTTAAAATGTGAAGTCACATCTGTAATGGTGCCTGGCTCAGCATCTGGCCCACAGTCCAGAAGCTGAATCACTGCTGGCCCGTGGTGCATCCCCTAGTATAGGAGGGACTGGTGGGAGACCTCTCCAAGCCCATGTGCTCATCTAAACTGGGAATGACCATTCCATGCTGTGCAGAAACCTTCTGAGAGTCAAAGTATAATATATATAAAGTACGCTATGAACTGTAAAAGCACAATACAAATTTAACTCACTAATATCATAAAAAGAAAGAGACTGTTTAGCTTGTCTTTAATCCCTATACTGCTTAGACTCTGAGGCCCGCCGGCCTGCTTGCCTGCCTGAAGGATGGATCCCCAGTGATAATTCCTGGGAAGTTCAAGGGTAGACATAGACTTCAGGAGATGGAGACAGATGATCTCCACATTTCTGGGAACATCCTTCATCGCTGAAGACCAAACTCCCCAAAGTCCTGACCATTCCCTGCTCACAATCTTCACTGGCTCCCCACTGACCTTTTGTTACATACAGTTCAGTACAGCATCAATGACTCCCCACCCTTAAATGTATCCTGAGCTCCCTGAAGAGCACACAGCCTTTGTTCTCAGCACTCTGGCACTTTACCCCAGTGGCCTCCTGTATGCAGAGCAGGGGTTTCCCACCCAGCTCCTCACTAGAATCACCTAGGGGGCTTTCACAAATACAGATGACTGGGTCTTACCCTCCAGGGACCCAGACTTAATTGTTTGAGATGGGCCTGGACAGTGTTTTTTTAAAGGCTCCCTAGGTGACTCTAAAGTTGAGAACTGACAGGTCTAGAACACTCTCCCTGCAGGAGCACGGTCTGCCAAAACAATCCATTCCCCAGGACCCATGGGAAATGCTGCTTCTTATGTGGCGCCTGCTCTAACCACACGAGACAGGGCTCCCAACCTCTGAGCCCCCAGAGGCTGTGCCTCTCCTGTGCCCTAATCATACTCTGCCTCGTTGGGGTCACCTGTGTCTCAAGCTCAACCTGTTTACTAGGCAGCAAGCCCCTCAAAGGCAGACTCAGTTTGCTACATCTTCTAGGCCTCCGCCCACCCTCCCTAGCCCTATACCTCATAGTTCTCATCAAATAGCCATTGATCCGAGGCTGTCCACAAAATGCACAAAACCTAATTCATTCTCAATTCAGCCCAGAAGATGAAGAGGGAAACTGGGTACTGTCCTCTGGTCAGGAGAAAAGGCCAAAATCTGTACACTCACCCAGACACACTCCTGAGCTCCATGCTCCTATGGTGATGCCCTTCTCTTGGGTCTCTGCTCTGGGGTACACCTGGGAGTCTACACAGGTGAGTGAGTCTCCTCTTTCCAGGGGCAAACTATTAGTGTGAACACATGAAAAGATGCTCATCATCACTCATCATCAGGGAAACGCAAATCAAAACCACAATGAGATATCACCTCACACCTGACCGAATGGCTAAAATCAACAAGACAAGAAACATCAGGTGTTGGCAAGGACAGGGAGAAAGGAGAACCTTCTAGCGTTACTGGTGGGAATGCAAACCGGTGCCACCTCTAGGGACAACAGCATGAAGGGTCCTCAGAAAGTTCAAAATAGAGCTACCCTAGCATCCAGCAATCACACTACTAGGTATTTACCCAAAGGATACAAAAAAAAAAAAAAAAAAAAAAACCAATTAAAAGGAAGACACGGACCCCAAGTTTACAGCAGCATTATCTTATGGAAATAGCAACTTATGGAAACAGTCTAAGTGCCCAGGGATCGATGAATGGATAGAGAAGATGTGGTATGTATATACAATGGAATATCACTTGCCCAGAAGAAAGAATGAAATCCTGCCATTTGCAATGACAGGGATGGAGCTAGAGAGGATAATGCTAAATGAAATAAGTCAGGCAGAGAAAGACAAATACCATGTGATTTCATTCATACGTGGAATTTAAGAAATAAAACAAGAAAAAGGACAAAAAGAGAGAGGCAAACCAAGAAACAGATTCTTAATTAAGGAGAATAAACTGATGGTCACAAGAGAGGAAGGGGGGGTAATGAGTGAAACAAGTGATGGGGATGAAGGAGGACACTTACTGAATCACTGTATTGTACACCTGAAACTAAGTTCACACTGGATGTTAAACCAGAATTTAAAGAAAAACTGAGTGTGAGTACACATACGTACATATTCAATATGTACAAATCATGTCATGCATACTATTTATACACATACACATTTTAATTAAAAATGAGTTTCTTTGGTGTGTAAAAAGAGGAATTTCTCCAAATCCCTTGAGAGCCTCAAGCAAAGACCCTTGGGAATCACGGTCTACATAACATAGCATCTTTCACACAGGAAGTGCTCAAAAAATATTTACTAAATTAAATAATGAACTGAAAATCCAACCACTGATTGTTGCTCATGCCAATATAGCCATTTAGACAGATTCAGGGGATGAAGCCAATGTAAGATATGGCATTGCCAGCTACAGCCTGATGGAGTCTGTGCCTTTTCCTGGGTGCAAGCCCTGAGGAGGTACAATCGCCTCTCTAGGCTTGTGTCAGGAACAGCAGACTCTGAAATACCCTAGGTACAAGCCTTTTCTGGGTCCCACCCCGAGGGGTGGTGAAGAGGGCCCCCAGGCATATGCTCTCAGAAGGGATTCCTTTGCTTGACAAGGTCTCAGCCAGCCCACCAGACCACCACGCAGAGGATGAGGGTCATCCGGCATCTGGCGGTCTCCAGTGCCCATAAGTAGCTGACCTCAAAGCCCAGGCTCCACTCCCCACTCCACCTCCACTCTCATAAGCTTCGCTCTTTCACTCTGTCATCTGCTCTGCAGACTCTCTAGGATTCCAGCAGATTCCATGTTCCTAAAGATGTGGGTGTTCAGGTATGTTCTGATCCTGACATGGAGGGGAGAAGCCTCTAGGTGTGAGAGAAAAAAACTGAGTTTAGAGGCTTTTGTGCCAGCCTCTGAGCTCCCACTGCCAGTCTGGATGCAGAAGGCTGCTCCTGGTTCTACCCATTCAGCATTCCACGGAGAAGGGCAGGCCTCAGCTGACAAAGGCCCATGCCTAGGTTCCTGAAGTTTCTGGGCACAACAAGATGCCTGCTAGAACACAAAAGCCAACATAAGATTAGGGCCTTCTGGGAAATACCCTGCCCCGACATGAGGGTCTGTCTCCCCAACATTCTACCCCTCCCTATGCGTTCAGACCTGAAGGCCAAGTGACACCACCCACCCATGTAATAAGATCCCAGCTCAGGGATGCCAGGATGACTCAGTGGTCGAGTGCCTTTGGCTCAGGTCGTGATCTTGAGGTCCTGGGATCGAGTCCCACATCGGGCTCCCTGTGGGGAGCCTGCTTCTCCCTCTACCTATGTCTCTGCCTCTCTCATGAATAAATAAAATCTTCAAAAAATTTTTTTAAAATTTAAAAAAAGACCCCAGCTCAGTTCCATATTCACTCCTAGTTGCTCACCCCTAGATACCCACAATCAGACACCCACCGTCGGATGCTTCCACCAACTCGCTCACTCCTCCTGGAGCCTTTCCTGCCCTGGAGGAAATGACTAATCCTGGAACAGTTACCCTGCATGTCCAATCAGCCACAAAACAAAGTTGACAACCTACATATAAAGGATCCATAGGTTACAAACAAAAAACACCAAAAAAAAAAAAAAAAAACCCAGATCTATATAGAAAAATGTTAACTATACATGGAAAATAGATTTTTCTCCATACAGAAAAAGTACTTGACTTCTAATCTTCACAACTGCTGAAAAGAAGGCTCAGAGAGATCAAAGGACCCCAAGGTGACATGACAAGTAAGTGGAATTGGTCTCACCAGGCCAGAGCCTATATACTCTCAGCTTTGCTCTATAGCTTTGTTCCCTCAAGAAGAGGCTCTGAGCAAGCCCTGCTAATCTGAGGCATAACGGGACCAAACAAGGGCTTGACCAGCAGCCATACCCTTCCAAATCCGAAGGTCAGTCACCACCACCACCACCACCCCCTTAAACCTCCCTGGTAGCCATTCAACAAACCATGTCTGCATACCTACTCTATGCTGGGGCACAGTGAGGCTTGTGGCATTGTGGACACAGACTCCGCGCCCACAGCTACACAGCACAGGCCCCTGCTTGGTACCACAACCCTGTACCCACACGGCTCAGGTCCTGGCCTGTGAGGTCTCCTTGATATGCAACAGAGTTCAAAATCACAGGCTTGGCAGGACGTTCCATCTATACATAGCTCTACCATTCTGTAAGCACCGTTGGCTTCTTCTGAATAAACGCTACCCTACATTAAATGCCAGAATTCGGCAAGCAATACCGCATGTTTGCAATGAGATTGAGAACTAAAGGCAAGATTGATTCTGATGTGAACACCAGCAAAGCAAATGGGTTTTTGAAAACCCTATAATTTCCCTGCAACCCTTGACTTCACTAAACACACATTTTTAGACTACAGCACAGTTAGGTAGGCATTAAACAAAAATGAGGTAGTCTAATGATGATTTATGTGTAGGATAACCTTCTATAAAGAATCCCGCTCTGATTTCAGGGTAACTTACAGAGGTGCCAACTTAACCAAACAATGCCACTTGCTCCACGTCCACTGCCACGGCATGATCTCAGGGCAAAGCGTTTGCCTGCAATTGTCTTAAATCTGCAGAAATTCACCCAGTGGGTGCTCTGGAAATGCGGCACCTGCCATGAACTAAATGGAAAAGCAAAACACGACACATGCATACACCGCCAGAGGCACCTGTGAACACAGACTATTTTGCTTGACTGTGGAGCCGTGGCTGATGGTTCTGGAACCAACCAACTGGCGCGCAACTGCAGAGCAGCCTGCCTGCCGGGAGATTGGAAGGGGTACCGGGGAGTTGTGGGCCTGCAGTCCAGGTGGGGCCTCATGGGTTCCCGAGGTGCAGGCATCAAACTGGAGTCCCTGTATCCCCCTTCCTGGCTCCCTCAGATGGAATTGAAAGACTCAGTCAAATGATGCCTATAAACGGGCTTTGTAAACCAGCGAGCTCTGTACAGAGGAAAGGTAACACAGGCCACAGGGCATGGCTTAAGAGGTGGCCCAAGTTATCTCTAGGAGCTGACATCACACTACCCTGGGCCCAGATCCTCACTCTGTGGCCTTGAGCAGACGCCAGAGCTTGCTATGCCTCAGTCTCCTCATCTGCAAAATGGAGCTCATAATGCCAGCCACTATACAAGACACTGTCGAGGATAAAACAAAATGACTCATGAAAAGCACCGATCACCTAAGAGTGCAATGATGGATCACTTCTTTTCTTATTAATCATGATAATCACCATGATTCTCATCTCAGTTCAGGCCCTCCGACTAGGGAGAGAATCCCTCTGCTGTTTCTGAATGTCTCCCTGTCATCTCGAACCTGCAAAGGGTGGTTTATGGCTTTAAAAGGTAGGATTTTCTCTCTGCACCCCAAAGGAAGAAATTAAGGCTGTCTTAACCTGATGCCCCTTCCCCATCAAAGCAAACAATAAACAAGCAACAACACTAAAATCAAGGGCCGGCTGCCTTTTTCTCTCTGCAACTGCCTTGGTGAGAAAGTGGCAATTGCCTAGTGTTCCTGAGACTCCCTCAGGCTGGAAGCACGAAAGCCTGTCATAGGAAAAGAGTCTGGTGTTGGGGTCCAAGTGCGAGGCTCTGCCACTGAGAAGCTGTGTGACCTGGAGCAAGTGGCTTGGCCTCTCTGAATCTCATTTTCTTTATACCTACGATGGGGGTGGCAGGCCTGCCTCGGAGAGTTAAGAGGAGAATTCAATGAGAGGCTATGCAGGTACCTGCCGCAGGGCCCCGCAGACACACGTGTCTTTTTTTTTTTTTAATTTTTTATTTATTTATGATAGTCACAGAGAGAGAGAGAGAGAGAGAGGCAGAGACACAGGCAGAGGGAGAAGCAGGCTCCATGCACCGGGAGCCCGACGTGGGATTCAATCCCGGGTCTCCAGGATTGCGCCCTGGGCCAAAGGCAGGTGCCAAACCGCTGCGCCACCCAGGGATCCCGACACACGTGTCTTAATACACGTTTACGTCCTCCTCTTTTCCTTCTCTCCTGTGTGCGCCCCCAAGCCTCGTTGCACCTGCTTCCTCGCCTGTAAAGTGGGGAAGGCAATAGGGGTTACCGTGAAGAGCAAATGAGATCATGTGAAAGCACTTTCTATGCTGGACGGCGTCATGGAGATACTAGTTAATATCGAACCAGGGTTTGAGCACATTGAGATTAGACCAGGCAGTTTGAGGAAGGGATCTCTGCTGCGCTGGCACCAAACCACATGCCTTCATTACCTTCCCTCAACATAATTTTTATCGGATACCGTGCAAGGCACAACTGAATACAGATGAAAACCACAACATCTTGGTCGTTTGTTTCCCTCATTCTGCCCAGATCCCATCACAGACTGTTGGACTTAAAAATGCCACAGCGGCCCTCTATCTGGCCCTAGTCCCATATGGACACCTCGTGATCTCCTGTTCTGCTGCCAGCCCAGCACCCAGCACCCAACAAGGCCCAAGGCTGACAATGTCATGAACCTGGGGGATCATTTCCCCGCTGTGTTTAGGCCACCGCTTCTCCACCTGAGAATTCAAGTCTCCTCAGAGGCTTGATTTCCATCAAAAGCATTCCGCACACAGGGTTCATTATCCCCATTTTACAGATGAATAAACTGAGGCTTTGAAAGTAAGTCACCCAAGAGCACCAATTAGAACTAGCAGACCACAGCCTGCCTTCTTCCTGCTACATCCCACTACCTCTTCTAGCAACTGTCTGCTCCCATCTGTTACCCAATTTTCTACTGGGCTGTCTTGTGGATTTTTTTTTTTTTAAGATTTATTTATTCATGAGAGACACAGAGAGAGAAGCAAACATAGGCAGAGAGAGAAACAAGCTCCCTGCAGGGAGCCTGATGTGGGACTCGATCCCAGCACCCTGGGATCATGACCTGAGCCAAAGGCAGACACTTGACCACTGAGCTACCCAGGTGCCGCCCTTCTTGTGGATTTGCAGCAGTTTTTATATATTATTTATTTATTTATTTATTTATTTATTTATTTATTTATTTATTTTTATTATTTTCTTTTTTTGCAGCAGTTTTTAAAATACACTTTGCGTGTCCTGTTTTCACGGGGCGAGAGAATGTAGTGCTTAGGAGCATAAATAATGGAGTCTGAATGCATAAGGTTAAGCTGTGGCTCTACCATTTACCAACTTTAGGCAATTCACTTTGCTTCACTGTGCTTCAGTTTGTTCATCTCTAAACTGGGGGAGTAACAGTCCCCACCACATCAGATTGCTGTGAAGATCAAATGAGCTAAACACATGAAGTGCTTAGAACAGGGATCTGGCAACCAAAGAAGGGTTTAATATGTATGAGTCATTATTATGATGTTGCCCCTCCACACATACCTTTTTTTTTGTTCTAGAATTGGCAGGACGTTCGTGTCCTGGCATCCTTTTCAGACTGCTCTCACCACTTCACTCACCCTCCAAATCACTCCATCCTCTACTTGCCTGCCATTGCCTCTGCTGCCACCTCCACCCGAAGCACTCTTTCTGCCCCGTGACCCCAAGAATGTACTCCAAGACTGGACTGCAGGCCTCCCTTCCTCTCATGATGCCTCACTAGGCCACCATCAGAAAGCATCACGACACAATCTCTTCGTGGGAAAATACTACAACCCTTGTCTGGAGCTGCTAAAGGGAAGGCAGGTCCCAGGCAAGTGCGACTCCTCTGCAAGGCTTGACCCTGTGCCCATCACATGGCAGGGGCCCAAACCCCATTTGTCAAATTGCTTTGAGCACACATTAGCCCAGACTGACCATCCCAAGTCTTTTTCTCTGTGGCCCTAAATAGTCAAGAGTGGAGATCTTCAATTTTTAAATTTTTTTAAAAATTCTATTTATTTGAGACAGAGAGAGAGAGAGAACAAGAGAGAGCCGTGGGGGGAGGGGCAGAGGGAGAAGCAGACTCCCGGCTGAATAGGAAGTCAGATGTGGGGCTCGATCCCAGGACCCTGAGATCATGACCTGAGCCAAAGGCAGGCGGCTCCACTGACTGAGCCACCCAGGTGCCCCCCAGAGATTCCCAATTTTGCATCTAAACAGCAGAGCATCACAGGAGGAATCCATAGAAGCCATCTCTCTCTGAGTCACTCTGAAGCAGCTCAGTGAAATAAGACCAAGGACCACTCAACTTAAACCCTGTGATGCCACGGAGTTTCTTTGTGACCTTACATAGGCCTGCTTTCTTCTTCCTGCCACATGACAGTTCAGTGGGGAAGAGACTGGTATTTTGTCATCTCCGTTAATCATCTTCTATGAGACTGGAAGGGAGAGGGGTCTGGATAAAATATGGAGCCTGCCCTTGCTGGTTATATATTCTTGTAATGAAGATAACACAGATTTCAAATTTACAGGACAAAACACGGTTAGTGCCTTGAGCAAGGAACCCATAAAGTCTGGAGGGAGTTCACAAAAGGGTCCCCTCAAAGAAGGTTAATCAGGGTGATTTTTAAATCCATTCAAAGCAGAAATTGGGAAAGACATCATGGAAAAAGTGGTATCTGAGCCAGACTTTGAAAGATGGGCAGGTTTTAGATAGACAAAGAAGTCTGACAGTAAAAGCAAAGCACCCCCTGAACAGTTAAAATAACACACCCTGAGAATATCAGGAGAGAGGGGGTGAAGAAGTGGGGCCTGAGAACATATTGGTCTGGACCTGGGTTTATCAGCAAGTGTGGAGGCTGGGCTCCAGGACCTCCCAGGCCCTTCCAGCTCTGACAGTCTGTGACTCCATTCGTTTGTGGCCTAGATGCATCCAAACTGGTTTCCAGGCACCACCCAGCTCACTCCTGTCTGCGCCATCCCCTGTTCCAAGTTGGTGTAGACATATGGGATCGGAGGTAGTCTCAGTACCAGCCTGAGTGAAATGCAATTAATACGCTGAATCTGCATTCCAAAGCAAACCACGATCGTATGTGATTGTTTACTGTGTTGAGATTATCCATCCCTGTCCGTCAGAGCTGACAACATGAACGGAATCCTAAACTCTCAGATCAGGACGGTCTTTGTGTCTCCCCCTGGGCCAAAACCAGAGCCAGCGCCCAATAAAGCTCCCTTGTTAGAATAGTTGTTTTGTTCACTGATCTTTCAGCTGGAGATCTGCTGCCCTTCAGAGAAGCCAGAGCCTCTGGTCACTGAACACACAGCCAGAGGTCGGTGCAAGAGTGGGTGACACGTTTCGATCCCTGGGCAAGTGCAGAAGACAGGGACGGACCCTCCTCCCTTGTGAGAACCTGAGGACCGTCCATTCTCAATGAGGATCCTGCTCTGGAGAGGTAGCAGAAAGCAGAACCTGGAGGACCTGGGTTCAAACCCAGGCTGCAGCCTTTATAAGCTGCGTGACCTTGGGTAAGTTGCTTAATTGCCCTGGACTTCCGTGTCCTCATTTATGAAATTAGAAGGAAAAACAACAACAACAACAACAACAACAACAAAGCCAAAAAAATGTTATCTCTTCAAGGGTTATTGTGAGGATTAGAGATAATTTAGGTCTCAAAACATGATAGATATTATCATTAATCTTATTATTATTATGCTGTGACAGGTGCTCGGAGGGCCCTGGGGATAAAGAGATGGAGAGACACAGCTGTATCCCCTCCTGCAGCGAAGCAGACACAAACCACCACCTATCACACAAGAGGAAATGGTGGAAGTGCGCCAGAAATGGAGCCAGAGGAGCAGGAAGTTCCATCGGAAGGCCTCCTGGAAGGGGACACACGGTGGACCAAGCTCAAAGGCCAGAAGAGGAGGAAGGTAGCAATGAGGAGAGGAGAGGAGAGGTACAGAGGAGAGAGGCAACCAAATGAAAAGAGGTGTGGAAACCCAAGAACAGCCTGGAACCCTGAGGACCAACAGGAAGGGGGGCTCACCGACTCTTTCCTTGGGCAAAGGTGGGCTGCGGTCCAGGAGCACCACCCGCTAGCCAGGAAGGACCCCTCTGACCAGACTCCTCCCTGCCCCTGCCTCTCCCCTCCCCCAACGCCCAGGGTTCCCAGCCCGGCCTTCCAGAGCCCCATCCTCACAGACGAGGGAGCCGATCCAGGCTTGTCTTCCAGAGCACCGCGGACACATCTGGCCCGCATCTGAGCAGTGTCCAAAACTCCCCTCGGGGGCCCAGACAGCCAGTCAGGATGCTGGTGTAGAGCATGCTGGGAAACTCCCACAAGGAGCCCGCATCGATATAATCAGGTCTGGTGGAAATTAAAAGCTATTAGGAACAGGGCTAGATTTATCTTTATATCCAATAACATGCATCGTAATGGTGATCATGCAGATGGGAAATTAAACCGCATCTCGGCTTCACTGGAGGCCTTAATTTTTATTTATGCTTGTGCACAGCCCTTTTGCCCTCTTACCCCCCACCCCACTCACTGTGGAGAGCCAGTTCTCCTCAAGATCGAGGCCCCCAGGAGAACAGTAAACGGTAGGAACCTGCCAGCTCATAGGTGAGAGGCTCTGTGCTCTTACGTCTTTAAATAGCCCAATGGAAGGAAGAAAACCAGCTTGGAGAAAGGGAGTGGAGGGGCAGATATAGGAGGTAGCTCTGGGGAAAAGTACCATTCGGGGGAAAGGTTGCATTTTGGTTTCTCCAGCCTCTACCTGGGGAAAGCACGATCAAAAAGCTGCTTAGAGCTTCAGCAGGGAGGCTCACCTGCCCCTCCCAACTGGGGACAGCTGGGAAGGCTAACCTGCGAACAAATACCCAACTCACAGAGCTTGTTTGGGCACCAAGCCTTTAATTCCTTCCAAGCCCCCTCAGAGAGAAGTGTTGAAAGGCAGGCTCCTCGTTCGCAGGCCACCCCCTTGGGCCCTCTCCTCGAAGGGCATCTGCTCTCCTCAGGGAGATCTCTCCTGGGACCCTGAGTGACCTGCATGACCTCCCCATCCCTCCTCCTGCTCTCCAGCACCTGCTCCTGTTGGCCCTGTGGTCTGTGGAGGATCTGAACCCAGACCTGCATATCCAGAGATGAAAGTCAGCACTTTCCCTCTGCTCAAGAAGCCGACCCTAAGGCATCAGAGAGGAATAAAGGGCTCCTTGATCTTTCCTTAGCTCCAAGGCAATCTAATTATTAAATCTTCCCCCACCATGAGAAGCTGCCATCCAACCTCCAGACAACACACACACACACTCACACACACACTGGGTACAGTGTAAGTATGGATGGCAGAGAATCCTATTTTTATGAGGGAAAAAAACCAACAACAATAAACAATTTGCATTTTCCAAAATTACAGCATGCAGCATGTGAGCCCAAGTTCTGGCCTCTCATCTATGGAGGAAGCAAAAACCCAGTCTCTGGTTCTCATGGATTCCTCCGGGAACGTGTTAGTTGGATTTGTGTGCTTTGGAAAGTCCGTCCCTGGATCTAAAACATAGCTGTAGAAGGATCTAGAATGATTATGGATGGTGCCGAAGGGCTGGGCAGGGGAGGAGAATTCTCCAAGGCTATCATAAAGAAAGGGGTGCTACCAAACCAAAGTTTAGCGGAGTCCTGCAGATTAGCATCAAGCCCCCTTCCCTGGTAATTATGCCCTTTGGGGCCACCAGCCACGTCTTGACAACAAAGATAGCCCTGAAGCACCAACTACAAGGGTCGCCTTAGGGAAGCTCACTGCCTCCAGCTCCTGAGCACAGGAGTCAGGTAAACCTTCCTTCTCTCCAGTCTGAGCTGGACTTCATACCACCCCATGCCCGTCGCACTCACCCTTAACATCAATACTGTTCCCACATTCCTCCGGAACTCTTCCAACCATCTGCTCCTGCTCCCCTGGAACATTTAGTGAGCATCTGCCCTGCACGCACAAGGTGGTGCTTTAGAAGCCAGGGATGTGTGGATGAAAACAAGCCAGTTCCCACCCTGCAAAACTCAGTCTAAGGCTGAGGCGGGGGTACCCAGAGCCTGTTACACAGGAGAAATGGATACACTGCAACAGGAAAGAGCAGGATAAAGGGAAAGCACTCTTGCTCTTCCTCCTGCCCCTCCTCATCATCATCATTATCACCATCATTGCCAACAGCTCTCCTCAGTGGGCGGAACATTTTATATATATTAACTTCTTAAACCCTACACATAGGGTCATCATCCCCATTTCATTACAGTTGGGGAAACTGAGCCACTGTGGGACAAATGACTCGCCCAGCTGGTTAAACAGTGGAATGAGTCTCAACCCAGGCAGTCTCATCCCAGAGTCCAGGCTCTCCATCACCGCACTCAACTCGATTCCACAAAGCCAACACGGACTATTTTTACCCCCTTCCTGAGAGGAAATGTGTGCTGTAGACAATGCATGCCCTCCTTGTCAAGAGCCCACATTTAAAGCCTCAGAGGAACACTTTCCTGGATCCATCTGTATGGGTACTGGGAGGCAGCTATGTGCAGGATGAGTGCACAGGTTGAAAGAACAGACATGAGTTCAAGTCCTGGTCCCCTGCTTTTTTTTTTTTTTTTTTAAATTTTTATTTATTTATGATAGTCACCCAGAGAGAGAGAGAGAGAGGCAGAGACATAGGCAGAGGGAGAAGCAGGCTCCATGCAGCGAGCCTGACGTGGGATTCGACCCCGGGTCTCCAGGATCGCACCCTGGGCCAAAGGCAGGCGCCAAACCGCTGCGCCACCCAGGGATCCCCGCTGCGCCACCCAGGGATCCCTGGTCCCCTGCTTAATAGACACATTACCCAGAAGTTACTTGACTTCTGTGAGCATTTCCTCTTCTGCAAAGTGGAGGGGAAAAAAAATACACTTATGGACTTTTTAGGAGGATAAAATGAGATCACACATGAAAGTTTCTTAGCCAGTGCCTGGCATATAATAAGCACTCAAAGGAAAATAATTGTTATTTAATAATAATAATAATAAAATTAATGATCTTATTTTAACAAGTAGAACTCTTGGTCCATGCACTCAAGTGTGTAAGAAATACCACATTTCTTTATGTTCTGCAAAGCACTTTCAGTCTGATTCTGTTGGATAAACAGGACAATCTTCCTCATTGGGGCTTCCCCCAGGGATGCCAAGGTCTGGGGTCTCTCGCCAGCTGGGTATCCCTGCCTGCGTGATCCCTTTGGGTCTTGAGCTGTGCACCTCATGCCTTATTTGGACACAAGAACCCTGGCTCCAGTCCCAGACCCCATGGAGCCACACACAGCCACCCATTGTGGGGTCCAACTGCTTCCTCCAGCTGCACCCACTAAGCAGCCCACAGTCCCATCCCCATTCCTGGGATTCGTTCGTCTCCTGTTTGTTCCTTGTCCTCAGAGACTCTCTTCCCCAGCCAGAACACCCACCCTAACCTTTCCTATTAGCTTCTGGTTTTACAAAAGGCAGGAAGAGCAGCTGTCTTAAAGTAGATTCCGATTCCCATCCTGCTACAAGCTCCGAGGCCGGGAAACATAATGGCCTGGCCATCTGCTTGGAACTGAGAGTAGGAAAAAGTACCAGGAGCAAAACACAAATTAATGTCTCAAGAAGAGTATCCTGCCATGTTAGCTGTAAATATGCCTGAGCATTGGCGCTTCTCCTAGCTATGCATCAGAACCATGTAAAGAGCTTTAAAAATACCAACACACAGGTTCTTCTTCAGAGATACTGACTTGGGGTTGGTCCCAAGCATCAGTGTTTTCCAAGAGCTCCCCCAGGACTCAACCGTGTAGCAGGATGAAGAAGCCCAGCTTTACAGGTATCACGCACAGATGTCTGCCTCCCCCTAAGTAACCTGAAAACCTGGCAACTAGAATCATTTCATACGACCAACAATGGGACATGATTGCTGCAGGGGCGTTCGGCACCTGGTCAAGTTCCTCCATTTCACAGAAAGGAAAAACCAAGGTCCTCAGTCGAGAAAGGAGGAAGCAGCAGGAGAGTCCACGCAACGTGCTGAGATGAAGACAGCGATGCTGGACCAGTTGGGGGGGGGGGGGAGGAGGGGGACACCAGAGGCCTACTGGTCCTCTCTTGGGGGTTTCCAGACCTGATTTCCCTATAGAAAAGACAACCCTGTGTAGGGAAAAGGAACCAGTAACAGAGGGCTTGCTCTAACAAGGTGAACCTACAACACGGTACTAACCTCTTCCCCTGACACCAGGCAAGAGTGAGGCAAGAATCCTAATGGGGATCTTTAGCCAACTCATGATAAAAACAGTCCCATGTGCATGAAACTCAGGTCTGGTCCTCCGAGGATCCAGTGCTCAGTGCTCTGGTCATTCCATGCAGACCACAGCCAGCTCCTAGCTCCCCTCTCCCCATAGCCCTTCCCAGCGAAGGTGCTTCAAGCCTCACCTCCCATCACAAGGAGCAAGGGCAAGCGGACTCAGGAGCCAGGAAGGATGAGGACCCCACTCTTTTGGGGGAGTAGGGCCCATCCTGTGTCAGATGGGACATTTGCACACCCAGCAGAGGCCACCAGCACATGGGTTTTCAACGCCCCACACAGAGACATACCAAGCTGAGACCAACAATGCTTTTCGGCCAAAGCATCACCAGGACAGTAAGAATGAATCAGTCACCAGAACCAACCTCAAGAGCTCAGGTCAACAACCAACTCAGCACCTCTGCTTCATCTGCCCCTGTTTCACCCCTGCCCGCTATGGCCCCACAGTCCTGCCTTACCTGGAATGATGGAGACCGTGTCCTTCTCCCAGGACACAACGCTAACATATTCCTGCACTGAAGAGGGGATGAGGCACTTGAAGACGGCCACGTTTCCACGCATTGACCTTTGATCCTCCACCCGAACGGTGTAGGGTTCCCTGAAAACTGCAGAGAGAGGAAGGGGGCGGGAAAGAGGGGGTGTCACAAGGCTGGGACATGGTGGGGGCCCAAGGAGGGAACAGAGAGCCAGCTCAGCACCCCCAGGCCTTGCTCCCCATCATCTCCTCCCCCACCTCCCATTTAACCAGCCCAGAACTTCCTGCTGTGATCTGACTCCTGCCTGAGCAATCTCTTCCCTGTTCCACTGGGCAGCTTACCTCAGAAATATCTCATCTCCTCCTGCAAGGTCGTAAATCTGACATCTAACCTTTCTATTTTGAGTTTTTAACAAGCCATTAGATTGGAGCACCCTGAGGGCAGCCCCTAAATCCTGCATTGGGCTCTCACCCAACAAAAGGATATATAGGAAACAAGGAAATACGATAGAATTCCTCTAAGGAAACCACACTCAACTTCTTACCTTATTCCTGGGCCCAAGGTGGCAATCGTTTGGGGGCACGGTGACCATAATTTACCAAAAATAAAAACTGTGACACATGATCTAACCCACAGACTTCTCTGCCACCTTGATGTGAAAGGCAACCTGGGAAAAATGTCGTTGACGCATCAAACTTTCTGGAAGGGCTTGGTGGTGTCGAAGGACGAGGGAAGAGAATGTTTAAAACTATGATTGTTTCTGAAAATGGATGGTCTTCAAGATTCTCCAAAACAATCCTTCCTGTTTTTCCTACCTCCTGACACTGCCTACAGCCTCATCCCCAGCCTTGCCCCTCCCTCCAGAACTGTTCCTTCCTTCCCCTGCAGCATGTGCAGCTTGGGGTCTTCTGCCTCAGTCCCAAGGCTGGTATTGGGGGGCACTGTCACCTACAGCCACTCCACATCAGGTCCCATGGGCGGGCCAGCCTCTGCCTCTTCCATGTCCTCCTCTGCTTGGCCTCTTCCAGGCTCACTCCATCCTTCCACCCCTCCTGCCAAGCAGAGCTAGTGCATCCAGATCTCCGCTGCCTCCCGACCTTGTCCCTCAGCAGGCACCTGGGCAGCGTGCCCTCCTGCTCTCCCTGCCACGGTTGCCAGGGTGATGCTCGGGGCCCTGCAGCCCCTCTGGCTGTGCACCTGCAGCCCCTCCGGCTTCATCAAGAGCCACTTAATTGGCTGTGTCTCTAGTCAGGCCAGCCCTGCCTGGCCTCCCCAGGCCTCTCTCCTTTCCCATCTCCCTATGTGGTGATTGTGGTGGGGAAGAGATACAGCTGAGGTGGAGGAGAGGCGGGGAAGGCGGAGAGGAGTAAGCTGCTGTCAGTTCTCTGGGGCCAGTACACGGGAGGCCGAGGGGGGAGCCGACACAGGAGGGAAGCAACGTGGAAGACTAGAAAAAAACTGGGATTTATGTGCTGGGAGTCCCAGGGAGCCAGCAGAAGCCAGTGGTGAGAAGAGAGCAAGCATACCCAGCCTCCTCCTCCGGGCAGCTGAGTGACCCTGCACTACAGCCAGTTAACCTTCGGAGCCTCAGTTTCCTTATTTATAAAAGGACACAACAATGATGATGATGCACGTAGAAGATCTGACCCAGGAAAGCACCTCAAAGATGTTGCTTGTCCTTACAGCTACACAATGGGCTCAAATGTGCCCTTAGGCAAGCCACCTAACCCCTCCTTGTCTTAGTCTCTTATTTGTAAGAAACACTTTATAGGATTATTGTGAAAAGTGCCTCCTAACTCAGTGACAGGCACGTAACAGGAAATAGGCCATTATTTCCTCTTAGCCCAATCTTCCAGGTGCTGGAGGAGGCCAGAACTGCACCAAACCCTGGCCTCAGGGCTCCCACCCCAGCACCTGGTGGTGTCATGGGAACAGTGCAGAGGACCGACTCCTGAAAAGTAGTCCCATGGGGAGCCCCAGGATGGATGCCCTGAGCACGGTTCTGGGTTCTAAGGGCTCACATCTATCCCCAAGCAAGCCAATAGGATGAAGACCAGCTCTTTAATTAAGAGTGCCCACCCAAACTTCACCCTCTCTATATACCCATTCCTAGCTACTTGGAACCTTGGACTATGAGAGACACTCCTGAAGCAGAAGGACCCTGGAAGTGAGAGAACTTGCAGGATCTGTTCCTAGGCAGGCAGGTTGGGAGGCCTTCCCTGGCACCTCCTCTTCTCTGCCCCATACATCCACCAGTAAAGATGGCGCACCCAAGCCTGGTGTCATCACGGTGGGCTAACTAACACACCACCTGTCCTCTCCCACCCAAAAAGCCCTTCTAAGAGGACCATTCCCCAAACTTCAGGGTTCTCTTACTCTTTAAGGCACACCTTACAACTGATCATACACACCAGTGTCTCAGGACATCCTAATTAAGAGGAGCTGATCTAAGCCAATCCCTCGCCTCCTGACCCAACCCTGAGAAATGAGATTCTCTATTTTCTTTAAAGACAACAGCTGAAAACTCCTTACTTCCTTGCCTCCACCGACCCTTCCAAAGACCAATGTCCTTCACCGCTAAAATCTTCCTTTAGGAATTTTACCTAAATGCCAGTTCCCATGAGATATAGTATATTCAAAGATCCATCAACAGAATGGATAAATAAACATGGTAAAGTCGAACAACAGAACAACTACACAGCCATGACAATGAACAACCCCATTCAACGACGCACAGCAGCAGGGATAAATCCCACAAACATAATAGTGAGCAAAGGATTCAACAGAATACATACTGTAGGACTCCATTTATATAAAGTACAAAAATAGGCAAACACCTGTATTGTTAGAAGTCGGGACAATGGTTCCCCCCAGGGGAGTGGTGACAGAAAGAGCGTGAGGGGGGCTTCTGGGGTGCTGATATTGTGTATCTTGATCTCGATATTAAAGTTGGTGAAAATTCACCAAGCTATCTACTTATGTGCACTTTTCTTTAGCTATTTCAATAAAGGGGTTTTGAAAAGAAAGGATCTTGCTGGGTGTTTTCCAAGAACCAAGCACTGAAGCAACCACGTGATCTACATGAGCGCTATCTCAGTTAACCAGCCCAGGGAGTGATGATCAGGGCAGGTACCGGCATCAGCTTCGCAGAGGAGAAGATGCAGGCTCAGAGAAGTGTTCTCTTTGCCTAAGGACACACAGTAAGCAGGGAGCTAGGATTCCAAAGAACTAGAAAACTTCCCTTGAGAGAGGGACTCCTTCCACGCACCCACCCCCACCCCCCGAGCACGGCACACATGTGTCTTCAGAACGAGGGGCTGTAGCTGCTCCCCATCACTACTGCCCTTAAGACAGAGCTCCCCAGCAGGAAGCAGGTGGCTGGCGCCTTACCTGCTTTGACGCGGATGTTGGGGCTCCGGATCTTGCCGGCCGCATTCTCCGCGGTGCAGAAGTAGTCATTGTCGTGGATAAAGCTATTGAAGGCGGAGGGGGAGAAGGGGTAGAGCTGCAGCGTCCCGTTGGCGTGGACGTGCCGGATGTGCGGCACGTCGTATATGTCGTCCCCCGTGGCCAGGTACCATCGAAGGGCCGCGCTGGGGGAGCCCGCGGCCGGGCAGGGCACCACCACCCCCACGGAGCTGGAAAAGGTCACCTGCTGCAAGGAGTCATTTACAAAGTAGAGGCTGGTGCCAACATCTTCAGGGCGAGCTGTGGGGAAGGTGAGAGGAGAGGTTGGATCAGCCACGGTCCCATACTCACCTCCCACCACCCAGAGGCGTGTGTGCCCCATCCTCATTCATGGTTCAAAGGCCAGTCACCCAGGAAGCACTTACTGAGCGCTGACTATACCCTAGGCACCGGCAAGGAGAGATGTGAGACAGTTCCTGCCCCCTCCCACGAGTTTCCAGCCTAGCCCACAAATGGCAAAAGTTATAACATCTCACTTTCCAGGCCAAGCGAAGCCCACGGAGAAGAGGTTGGCCATCACTCTGCTAGGCTGAAGGGTCTGAAGCCATGATCCACTATTGGCACCCACTGTTGACATTAGGAGAGATGCTAATACTGCTTAGGTCATAAATATTTCTTGGGCACCTACTATACGGCAAGCAAGTACATGCCCATAACCTCCATGCCTCTATCTGCACAATCCTGAGAGGGCCTGGCATCAATCGCCTCTTTTGTTTTTTAATCGTTCCCTTTTCTTAATTTTTTTAAAATATTTTATTTATTTATTCATGAGACACACACACACAGAGAAAGAGGCAGAGACACTGGCAGAGGGAGAAGCAGGCTCCATGCAGGGAGCCCAACATGGGACTCCATCCCGGGTCCCCAGGATCAGGCCTTGAGCTGAAGGCAGCACTAAACCACTGAGCCACCCGGGCTGCCCTTCTTAATTTTTTTTTTAAAGATTTTATTTATTTATTCATGAGAGAGACAGAGAGAGAGGCAGAGACATAGGCAGAGACAGAAGCAGGCTCCCCTCGGGGAGCCTACTGCAGGACTTGATCCCAGGACCTGAGCCAAACGCTCAACCACTCAGCCACCCAGGTGCCCTAATCATTCCCTCTTACAGGCTGAGAATAGTAATGTGACTTGCCAGACATCACACAGCTAAGAAGCAACAGAATTGAAATTTGACCCATCACTCCCCATAAGGATCTTCATGCACTCTCTATCATACCATAGGTGAAAGGTGCAGGGTGAATGGAGAAGGAGAATGCTCCCCTGGAGCAAAGAAAACTGCAGGAGACCCTGAGAGCAGTCTTCCACCTCTCGAGGCCAAGGGCCAGCAGTACTGTGGGTGGATAAGATCTAGGTCAGGAAGCTAGAGACCCACCCAGGTTCTTAACCTGGTGCTGACACTGACTGTGGTGACCCTTGCCCTCCCTGGGCCTCCGCTCCTTCACTTGCGAGACGCGGGGGGTAGATGGACAGGGCTGCAAAGACCTCACGCATCTCTGGCCCGGTCCCACTGTAGCGCTCTGTCCCCCGGGAGAACAGGCTCAGGAGGGCAGCTGCCTGGCTGCCTGGGGCAGGGCCACCTGACTGGGAGCACAGCTGGCTGTACCCCTCACACCAGCACGTGGCCTCAGTGTCTCCTGCCCGACGGGACGCAGCCCTGAATGGTGGAATCTGGCCCGCCCTCCCTGCTAAGGGCCACCTCTGAACAAGGGGGGCCGAGGCAGGAGAAGAGAGGGGCCCAGTCCCAGGTCTCCTGCTGGAGGCCCCTCCCTCCCCACCAGGAAGATCAAGGAGCAAACAAACCACTCTACTGCTTAAAGAACGTTGCAGGGGACCTAACTTGACCTCAATTTCCACAACTTTATGAGAAGGAGGAGGGCCTGCATCCGGACTGTATTAATATTCTTGGCTTAACTCTGAGCGGAGCCTCCAGGGAGAATATACTGGGCAGCTCGTTGAGGGAGGCCATTAAGCCTCATTGGTCAGAGCAATTCACATCATCTCATAAAAAGCCATGATGAAGCCATTAGCAACAGTGCTGGAAAACACATTCATGGGCTCCTTGCTGGGGTGTCAGGGGCATCCTCCCGGCAGCAAATGCATTTGCTGTCCCCACCAAGCACAGCACCCTTGGCGGCTGAAAGGCTCTCCGACAGGCAGCGGTATCACCTTTCCATCCTCCTCCTCACACTGCCTCCTCTTGTGATGGCCCCAGCGTTGGTGGTGGTGCAAGGCTGCTCTGAGGAGGAAGAAACTGGCCCATCTTCTGAGGGGTCCCTCAGAAGCCCAGAAACATGCCTGACTCACAGTGACTAGAGTATTCTCCAAGATCGTGAAATCACGGCCTTTCATGGGTCAGCAAAGAAGGCTTAGGAAGGCTTCTCTTAAGACCCAAATTTTCCAGGCTCCCTTTCCATGGGCCTACTCACCTTCTGTGAAATTTCCTTATTGAGATTCATTCAACAAACATTTGAGAAGCATCTTCTATGTGTCAGGCACTGTTGTAGGCTTACTTATATGACTTCTTTTAACCTTCCAACAACCCTACGTGGCAGGTACTACTAGCATTCCAGCCTACAGACGCGAGAAGTGAGGCACTGAAAGATCAAAGCAACATATGAGACCACACAGCCCATGAGTGAGGGCTCTGAGATGCAGTCGCAGGCAATCTGAGCCCAGAGTCTGACTTCTGAACAATTAGAAGATGGTAACCATTGCAATAAAAACACCGCCTGGCCACCAACATCTGTATTTAAATGGCCAAGTACAGGATTAATGTACCTGCACACCTGCAGGTGCACACACACTCTTCGTGGGAGGGGACCCTGATGAACTCAAACTTTCAGACAATGCTTAGCCTGTGGGAGCAGGGACATCACTCTGGGGTTCTGGATGCTTCCTGAGACAACCCAGTTAATCAGACACCCTCTCCATGGCAGCTTTATGGATTGGGGGAGCCAAAATCCATCAAGGTACAGAAAGATTCTACATAGTGCCTGACAAATGGACTTGGGAAGCTGAGAAAGATTCCTGACAAAGAGGAATTCAGGAATTATCTGATTCAAGAACAGGGTAAGAAATTATTGATGATGTAGCCCTCCGTAATAATAATACCAGCAGCAACCAGAACAGCCACCACGACTTTCACGCTTAACTGTAGTCCAGGCTCGGACCTAGACCCACTATAGGTATTATCTCACACACACAAAAAGATATTACCTCACTTAATCTTCATGACTCCCTAGCAGATGGTTTTATTGTTATTTTGATCTCACAGATAAGAAAATGAAGACTCAAAGTTAACTAACTTCTCCAAAGTGTGAGTGCCGGAGCTGGGACCAGAACCCAATGTTGCCTGACTTCAGGGCCCAGAGACAGAGCTGCTCTCTTGTGTGAACCACGCTGAGGACAAACCACAAAATCTGGTTTTCTGGACGAGGTACCCCTCCGCATCCTTCCTTCCATCGCAACCCCACCCCAAACACTCTGTCCTAGTCTCCCTCTCTCCTGGCTGGAAATCCATGCTACGTCCCCACTGCGAGACTACCCCTTCCCAGGGCCTCCTCCTCTCCCACCAGGAGCACCAGCCCGGGGTGAGAGCAGCCTTCCTGCACTCTGAGCCTTGGATCCTTCCAGAGCCAAGGACACAGGGTTCTCAGCAACTACAAATGGGTAGATTTAATTGATGAATTGACTGGGATTGTCCAGCCACCTGTCAGGGCTGATGAAACGGCAGATTTATAGCAAAAGGTGAGTAGCCTCATATTTCTCCCACCCCGGGATGTGAGCTGCTGTCTTCTGAGTCTGGGGGAGCTGGGGAGGATGAGACAAACCATTCATTTCTGCTTACGGCTCTGACAGTGCATTGCCATTATGAAACATCACCCTCAGGTGTAAAACAATAGCATTTTGCACTTACATCAGGCTCATACTTTACCATCACAAGGCACCTGTCAGCCCAGAATGCAGAAACCCTCTAATAAACATTAATTTAGCCTCACCCCACCTGCCAAGAGAAAGGAGTGAGCAAATCTATAAAGGGGAAACTGAGGCACTGACCACCAGGAATCTCAAATCTCTGCCTCATGCCAAGATGAAGTCGGCACAAGGGTACCAGTGAGTGGCCACAGCAGCAATGGGTACGTTCAGTCACCCAACCATAAAAGAAGGAGTAGCAAGGGCCTCACTCCAACCTCAGGAAGTCTGGCAAGACCTCTATGGTGGGGGCTTTCCCTCCTTCTCAGGCCCCCGTTCGAATCTTCGGAGCAGGGACAAAGCCTCAGAAAGCTTTAAGGGGGGAAGCTCAGGTGGCTCAGTGGTTTAGCGCGGCTTTCAGCCCAGGGCATGATCCTGGAGACCTGGGATCGAGTCCCATGTCAGGCTCCCTGCATGGAGCCTGCTTCTCCCTCTGCCTGTGTTTCTGCCTCTTTCTCTCTGTGTCTCTCATGAATAAATAAATAAAATCTTTAAAAAAAAAAAAAAAGAAAGCTTTAAGGGGAGCACAGAAGTGTGGTATAATAAAGCCCTCGTAGGAGTCTAAGGAGCTGCCTTCCCTCCTGGGGCTCACCCCAGACCTGCTGTGTGACCTCAGGCAAGCCACTAGCCTTTCTGAGCCTCAGTGTCCTCACTCACTGCACCATCTTACCTGCCCCCCTGAGACTGCAGAGCAGGGAAAAGAGAACGTGGAAGTACTTGGTTCCCCATAAAGAGGATGAATAGGAGGGACAAGACTGCTATTCACATCCCAGTGACCCCTGAGGGGTCCAGGGTGCCTCCAGTTACTACAAAGGGTGACCAGGGCACAGCACCACTCAGCAACCCTGCAGAATTCAAGACCCTCTCCACCCCTACTTCCTCTGAGCTGACTCCTGCACCCTACAAGGCTCTCCTTCCCCAGGTCCCTCCTGACCCGGGGATCAGGAAAGTCCTGTTCTTTCAGGAGCTATTTACAGAGCACTGACCACATGCTCAGCAGAACTGCACCCATGGGTGGGAGACACTAGAGACAAGGAAGAAAGGCGCCACCTTCCAGGAGCGTATAAAGGAGATGGAGAACAGGAAAGGGTTAATCCAGAGTCCAGGGCAGTGTGCATGGAAAGTATCCCTGAGGGGACATGTTAGTGACTTAGTGACCAGGGAACAGCTTTGGGGTTGAGGGCTCCAGGTGAGCCTCAAAGGATGATCTAAACAAAGGCCTTCCCACAGAGAGGCCAGCCTGAACAATGCCTCTGTGGCAGCCATGGGCACAGCACGTCTGGGGGACCCTGCAGGAACCTTCCAGGCAGGAGCACTGGCCGGGCTTGGGGAGAAGAGGCAGAAACAGCTGGATTGGCATATTGGCCCTTCAGTGGTGGAAGGCAATGCGGAGGTTTGCAGGCTTGGTGCCTGAGTTCTCCCAAGTTCTTGTAGCCCTGTGTCTAACTTCATGTTGACCTTACATTTATTTCCCTGAAAAAATAGTGGTTTAGCTAATGGTACAAGCTCTCAACAGAGGGGAGAGTAACACTGATTGAGCACCTGCTGTGTGCCTGGCACGGGCCTTGCTTGCAGGCTTCCAGGGCATTCTCTCACTGAATCCTCACACAAAGGTGCAAAGTGGCCCTGTTAGGCTCATTTTACCAGTGAGGAAGAGGAGGCTCACAGGGAGATGGTACAGCTAGGTAAGTGGAGGCACAGCCAACACTTGGTCAAGGTCTGTGTGATCCCAAGCCCGAGTCGCAACGCTGAAGAGTTCAAAGTTTGGGGCCCCCACCCCTCCGCCCACCACCACTTCTCTGGAAGCCAGTGCCAGTTTGGAAAGCATGTCCTCACACAGAAACTCCTACTTCCCCTCAAATCGCAGCCGCTCCCCCTACCCCAGCCCCAGCCCTTTCTTCCCTCTGCAGACAGAAGCAGGCATATTTACAGAGAAGGAGAGGAGGGGGGAACACTTCATAAATAAAGAGAGAGACATTCAGATCAACAGCAAAGCTTCTTCTGGTCAAAGGGGGAAATGGATTTTTAATAGAAAATGGAAGTTATGGGCTTGGATGTGATGTGACAGTCGCCCAGACTTAAACCCATTTAATCTTCTCTGCCGTTTAACGTGGAGCACCACCCCGATGCCGTGTTTCAGGAAACAGGCTCCAAATCGCTGGGAGATTAGAAGCGTAGAAATAGCAGTGCAATATTTTTAAACCAGAAATCGCCCCCAGGCATTTGGGCTGCCCCCAGGGTCACCACTGAAACCTAAATATCCATCACGTCAACTCGCTCACTGGCCCTCCCGCCCGTCTGGCCATCCGGATTAGTTTGGCAAAGGAAACCCGACACCCCGTGTATTTGACACCCGTGGGCCCCCACGCCCCCGCCCGGCCTGGGCTGAGGGGCTGTCCGGCCAACTGAGGCCTCCTCCTGGGTGGGCACTGAATTATCCCCATGTCATCGTCCCCAGTCATCATAAATGACAACCCAAGGGAACTGAAATATTAACACCTCGCCACCTCCACTGGGAGAAGTGAGTCATTTTGTTCTCTTCCTTTACAATATTTACTCATCTCATTCACTGGACTTTTCAACCAGGAGCAACTGGTCAGTGCTAGACCTGCAACCTGCCCTACCCTCAGAGATGGGCAAGAGCTGGCAAGGGGTCCCCATGCCGGGGCACAGCAAGTAGGTCCCCAGGGCAGCAGGAGCAGTGGGCAGGGCTCCCCTGGAGGGCTGTGTGAGCTCCCTGTCCTGGTCACCACTCTGTCCCCTGGGCCTCGCTGGGCAATTCGCAGAGTGGTTCAAGGCCCAGACTCTGGGGCCAGGATCCCCAGGTTTGAATCCCTGCTTCTGTCACTCACAAGCAATGGAACCTCAGGCAAGATAGCCTCACCTGTGTGCCTTAGTTTCTCCATCCATAAGAGGGGAGTGACGTCAAAGGTTGTTAGGTTGGATACGTTCATATAAAGGACAGTTGGTGGTAACCACAAGTGCCTAGCAGCACAGAAGTATTTGTTGCTATTGTTAGGAGTATTCATCGTAACAGGCAAGGGGTATTTGTGGAGTAAATAACCCACAAAAAATACTCACCTCTCAACTACAACAATTACTTAAGGCAGTTCTTGGATGTTATTCTGTATAATCAGCTGGAGGACCGGTTAAAAATGCAGATCCTTCCCTAACAGTACACTCAAATCTGTCAGAGGGCCGGGAAACTATTTCTGAAGCGGGTGGTTGTCTGCCTACAAGTCAGAGTAACACACCCCGGAGAAAAGTAGATTTGCCACACTGGCCTTCAAAATCACCTTTTCCAACAATAGCCAATTTCCATGGGCTTGGCTGATGGGGACCGTAGCACCACTTAATTAACTTAATTTGGTAATCGAGTTAATAAAATAATAGTGGTGTGATCAATAACAACAAAGCATTGCAATAGCCACATGCTGCTGCCCCCAGGCCTCACACAGAGTTTTTTTTCTTTTTTTTTTTTTTTAATGCAGATGTGGCCTGGTGAGTTTTTTGGGTTAATTTGCCAGGTTCATTACTGCACTGCATTTGCACACAAAGGTTTTCATACAAGATATATTATTTGCCCTCACTCTGATTGTTCTTATCCCACAGCTGGAAAAACTGGGTCCAGAGATCAATCAGTGGGACCTCAGCTCAACCACCTCGTCCATCCAAAACCTGGGTCAGGACCCATGAGGCAGGGTCTGGCTCCTTTGTCAGAGAACCTGCTTCTTGTGCATTCGCCCCTTTGAGACAGTCTGAGTCTACACCCTGGGGAGGAGAAGAGCAAGTCTCCCCAGACAGTGTCAGAGCATCTCCAGGCAGTCGGAGTTGGTACTTGCCCTGCAGCAAGATGGAGCAGCCAAGACCAAGTCTCATGCCTTCTGTCTGTGGCTTCCCCGCAAACCTAGCACACCTGCTCTACCGCTAACCTTCACCATCTCCATTTCTTTTTGGCATTTATTTTGTGCCAGGCACTGTGAGCAGCCCTTTCCTTGCATTATGAACAGTTTAAGCCCTACGACAACCCCCAATGTAGCTACTGCACAAGACCCCATTTTATAGATAGCAAAATGGGATGTTAGTTGATGGAATGAGCGCTGGGTGTTATATGCAACTGATGATCACTAAATTCTACCTCTGAAACTAAAAAAAAAAAAAAAAAAGGGAAGCAAGAAAAGGAAAAAAAAAAAGAAACAAGCTGTTAGGTCAAGGAGTCTCCTAGGTTCACACAGCTAGCAGTGGCAGAGGTGCATGTCAAGCCCAGGCCTCCCGCCCTCTGGGCTACATTTCTCAAAGGGCACACTACATTCTAGACTCAGACGGCCTCCAGGGTGCACACATACCACGAGGGGGGTTTCTGATGAAGGAGAGCCATTTGGGGTATGGTTTTTCTTATTTACTTGGGACTGCCCCAGGCTTCCAACCTTTCATCCCCAGTACATCCCCCACCCCCACAACTAAATGCCAGCAGCCTTACCCTAGTCCTGGAGAGAACCACAAAATCTCCATCTCCAAATCTCCCTAGGGAAGCAGTCCTACCTCAAGGAGCAGTGCTGCTGCTTCAAGCGCCCGTGTCCTCCACTTCCCCATCAGAAACATAGGATTTGGGTTTTGGTTTTTAAAGATTCTCAGCACAAACATAGCCCCTATCACTAGCAACCAGAAATCTGTATGACCCAGTAAAGATCAGTTATTCTTCAACCAACAAGGCCCCTCACCACAGGCTCCAGGAGTTATGAGCCAACAGCTGACTGTCAAACAGACTCTCTAATCTCCCAGCCCCTTGTAGACACGCCCTGGGAAGGGAAGGCCCCTTATGGCCAGAAGGTCTTTCTAGGGAGTCGGCTCAGACAGCACAGTTGTCTCTAGAGATTCCTAGATTTAGATTGGTAACGCTTGAGGGATTTAAGAGATTATTTTGTCCAATCTCCTTCATTTACAGATGGGGAGTATGAGGCCTAGAAGGGCAGAGTAACTCACCCCAGGTACACAGCGAGCTACCCAGTGTCCTGTTTGGGACTAGACCCCTGTTCTCTACTATTCTTTCAATTCTGGCCCGCCCACCTACAGAGCCCAGCAACCCAGGATGGAGGGGCCTCATGGAGAAATGACAAGACATTGATGAGGGAGCCTTAGAGGAATCAGGGGTGCTGGATGCCTGCAAGAGAGGCCTCCGGTGGGCAGCCATCTGTCTGCAAATGGTCGAAGGGTTGTCAAAGGGAAAAGGGCTTCACCTATACCCCTGTGGTTTAAAAAGGCAAAACCAGGGCCAGTGAACAGAAGGTACAAGACCCAGACCACTTGGCGGATTCTAAAGATGAGCTCTGTAATAGAACTGTGTGGCCAGAATGGGCTGCCTTCAGAGAAAGGTATTTGCTGTGGCTACAAGTACTGGAGCATCTGGTTAGGGGATGGATTCTGTGTCCTCAAATGGCCTTCCAACCTGGAAGACTTTTGCCCATGGCAGTCATCTGATCTCTCTCACACACCCCCAAAGCAGGTCCTTAGACCTGAGACCCATAGACCCCATGGCTCTGGAGGCCATCCCAGAAGCAAGGTGGCCTTGACTCAGCTGCATTCTCAGGACCTGGCTTCCAGTAACGGCTGTCACCTCAAATGAGGTCACCCAAGGTAGGACTCTATGCCTTCTGCTCTTTCCACAAAGGACTGTGGATTCCCAGCAGTGAGCATCACCCTTGCAGAAGTGTGTCCAGAGGACTATGGAATAAATCTGCATCTAAGGACCTGGAGTGGGAGCAGAGGTAGGCTCTTCCCACACCCAATGGGGGCAACTGGCAAGTCTGCTCCAAGAAAGACTATTGCCAGCCTGGCTGTGCCTTGTCAGCTGTTCCCCATGTTGCTAGGAAAATTCTCCATATGTGGGGGGCCCAAGGAGTGGGGAGACAGCCACACACAGCTGGGAGACCTGCGTTGTTCCTGTATGATGAAGTGACAGTAATTATACCTCACATTTCAGCAAAGGATTTATAAGGCTAAAAGTGGTTTACTGTGGTTTTTACATGTGTGCGTTTACATGTTGCCCCGGTTGATTTACAAAGCTTTGTCACATGATATACAAGGATATGCCCCTCGTCCTTCATGTGCACACATAGTAATAGGTGCCCTGGGGAACAGTCAGGGCACTGTTATTTTCCCCATTTTACAGATTACAAAATAGAGGCATGTGAACTATTAGGTCATTTGCCTAAATTAGGCCGAGCTTTGTCATCTAGGTTCACGGACAATGTTCTTTCCAACACATACACATACACACACCAGTGTAATGGATATGCAACCAGCATTTGAATAACCCTGTTCTTAATGAAGATGGTGGTGACCTTGGAAGCTGTCAATGTGAGCATCAGGGAGACCAAGGGCATGGGGAAGTGGGGCTGAACAGATGAGGGGAGGGAGTAGCAGCTGGGTGGCAGGGGTGGTACCCAAGGCTAATGCTGTTCACACTAAAGCAGCCCTGGACAAACATCTGTTAAACAGGGCACACAGGCTGTTGTGCCCCCAGCCAGCCCTACCCTCATGGAACCCACAGGCCACAACCTGCCATGGGCAGCACCTGACCTCTTGATCATATGCTGCTTCCCTGTGGCTGACTGGGTCATTTAGGGAGAAGTGGTCCAGGGACCCCCAAGGTCATGGGACCAACACCCCAAGGTCAGGGGTATTCTCTACACACAAACTACCTGCAAAACAGCAAGGCTCATCCCAGCAGGGAGGGACACAGATATCTATCCAGCTATAAGACACAGGGGCTCATCCTGTGTAGACCCTACACATAGGCTTTATGGTATTAAATCCAGGATAGTCCTTACTCTGGCCAACTATTATGGAGATTTAACAACCAACTGGCCTTCCTTTGGCAGACGTGCAACTGGCCTTTCCCTCATCCTCAAGTCCAAGTCCACAGCCAACCTCTGCCCTCATCTCTTTTCCACTGGTGGCCTAGCTGTGGCTGGGGAAAGGGAGTGGGCTGGGCTCCCCAAGGACGTGCCTGCATGGCCTCAGCTGTCTCACTGAGGATGGGTCCTGCAGGCCACTGAGCTAGGTGACAAAAGGAAGCAGCAATGTCCCCGCCCTGGTCAGCACACAGTCTTTCTTACAGTTACAAGTCTAAGCCAGCTGGCTGGGCCAAAACTGCAGCTGATTGATTCAACAACTCAGGACAGGACCCAATGATCTATTCTGAGGTATGGGCAGGAGGAGGAAGGTGGGAGCAGTGCAGAAAAAAAGAAGACATCTAGTATTTATTGAGTACCAGCTGCTCTCTGGCTACTTTACGTGTATGGTTGCCTTTAACCCCAATTAATAGCTGGAGAGAGGCTCAGAGAGACCCAAAGTCACATATTTAGTAAGTGCAGAGCCAGGGTATAAATGAAGGGTTCACTTTGACTCCAAATTTCCACCACACCAGCAGGCTGCAATTTTTTTTTATTTTTCCTTACAACTCCAATATATAAAATGCTCCGATTGAAAGACTTGGGGATGGAGGTGCTTGAAGCTCTGCCTGCTGGTCCTCCCCTCTCTACCTGCAGCCATCCCCCAGGCTCCACCCAATGCTCTAGGGCTCTATACCACCTCCTTCAGAAAACTCTGTGGGCCCTGAGTGAACCAGGGCCCTCCCAGATAGGCAGAAAAAAACTCTGGGAGGCCTCAGAGCTGCACCTGCCAGGGCAGGATTTGTTCCTGCCCCGGAAATGCAGACAAAACCATCCGAAGCCACATTCCCGCTGCAGGGCCTCCCAGCTGGCTCCCTGGGAAGGAGCACTCCAGCTGCCCTGGATGTTTGCTCCTTGAGCATGACTCCAGACTCTTGCCTCAGAACTTCCCTCTGTGGCCCCGTGCCTGTCGTTCCACTGAAGCTGCCTTAACACTGTTAGAATAGGGGCCCTTCCCCTTCCCAGAAGCCCTTCCCCTAATCTCTCGGAGACCACAATCCCCTCCAAAGCTGGAAGTCCACAAACCAGGAGGGTGAGAGAGCGTTTTGGCTCCCATCATACCTCTTCCCATCAGTTGCTGCTTCTCCCACGACCGTCCCCAGCCCTACACATCCAGCTTCCTCCATTCTGAGGGTACATTTACCAGAAACCTAGCCCTCGATTCTCATAGCAGGTATGCCCACCCTCTTCACCCTCTTCTTCCTGCAGCACAAGAGGGACAACCCACACCCCAAGCTTGGTCAGCCTTAGGGTGTCTCTGTGCATCACCTCTCATCTTATCCCAGTAGCAAGCTCCAGGGCTGCCTTACCAGGTGGGCTCAGTGCTGAGCCCCTGTAGGCCTCAAACTCAGAGGCAAGAGGGAAGCCCTACCAAACACACCAATCCTTCTTCCCACTCCTGCCCCACCCCCATGCCACACCAGGAAAAGGTGAAGGGCTGCTACTGAGGCTGAGATCAAGAGGCTACTCACACAGAGAGGGCGAGGCTCTTGGCCTGGCTAGGTCAGCATGCAAATCTGTATGCAAATCATATGCAAATCTCAGGCCTGCCCTTGGGTTCCTGGCACCCTGCCATCTTTGCTGCCTGTGGCTCACCCCATTCAGGCACCTGGGTCCTGGCTAAATCTACTGGGATAGGGGCTGAGAAAGCACTTTGGGAGCTGAGGGCTCTTCCTCTGGACTGCTTCAAATGTCTCCAAGAAACACCTCTTCCAAGATCATGTGGGAGGGAAAAATCTCTCAGCCTGGTATCTCTACCCCTGAAGAAAAAAAAAAAAAAACAAGCTTTCTGAACGTCAACCTCCCCTTCAATTCATCCACAAATAAAATCCACCTTCACCAGGCTGGGTAGGGGAGTAAGCAAGTGACAAGGGTGGAGTTCCTGAAGACATGGAGACAGTTAACTGGGGCTTGAGGTCTGCACCCCGCCCCCCAATCAAAGGCCTACAGTCCAAGAGGTGTTCTCGGCAGCCTCCCAGCCTGGGTCTGGGGGCTTCCAGTCTGCTCGCTTGGGGGCTTGCTTGTTTGGCAAAGCACTGCTGGGCCACACGCCCATTCGCTTGGCCACCCCCTCCCCGTTCCTCAATCTAAGAAAAACAAGCCTCTCCAGCCAGTCTCCTGGGATCTGTTCAACTTAAGCGCTGCCTTTGGGTCAACCGCTTACTTGCTTTTCGTTTCTAATTGAGCCTCCCCATTCTGCCGCAGAGATATATTAAAGGCAGCGACTTTGATGCCCAGAAATACGAAGCCTCTCAAAGGTTTGCCGGGCATGATGGCAACTCCATTCTCCCCCGCGGTATTCTAGCAACAGGGGCCCCTCTGCCCAGCTACCCCCTCCCCGGGCTCACCGGTCCTTCACCTGCTTCCCCAAAGTAGTGTCTGCCATTTCAAGATCTTCAAAACACATTCCCCCACTGCCTCCCCCCGCCCCACACACTTCTAATTAGACACCGAACAGAGTGTTAGAGATTTTCTTAATGGCTTGACGAAGCCTTTTAATTCAGTCTCCTCAAGAGAGAAGAACCCTGAGTCCCCGTCCGAGAGGTTGGGGTGGGAAATGAAAAAATCAATGCAACCCATTATTTTGGCTTTTAGAAAACAGGGATTTTAGTGCCGGGGAAGCTTGTTCTTTTACACAGTAAAAATGCAAATGCAAGCAACACAGATGCTGGCCCGCTGGATGTAACAACGGAGAGAGCCTCACTGGGGTTCATCTGGCTGCCCGAACCTGGATTTGTTTTGGCAATAATAAGGCAGTTATTGGAGACTCGATAACCGATTATTAAAACACCTTCCCAGTTCGGTTCTGGGGAATCTGTCTGAGCTCAGGCTTCATCAAAAAAAGGTATTTCAAGAGGAATGGAAATAGCAGAAGCTTAAAACACATTCAATAACTGCTTAATCCCATCCAGAGGACGCTCTATCCCATCTTGTTTTCTTCTCTCTCTCTGCCTCCTCCCGCTCCTCACAGATGGACGTACAAATTATTGCAAGAGGATATTGTTTTCTGTAACAGGCTCGAACATTCACATTTACATTTTCCTTGGTGCCGTGGGGGTGACTGGCAACGAGAGAGAAAATACACCAAACCCCATCTTCCCCGCCTCTCCCGGCGTCCCATCTTCTCCCAGCCGCCTCTCGCCAGCCCCCGCCGCCGCGCCACCCCAAGCGGAACAGGCCCTGGGGACCAGCCTGGCACCTAAGACCCAATTAAGGCACGAAGGAAAAGAAAGGACTGTCTGGCGAGTCGCCCTGGCGCCCAACACAGATGCTGGAGCCTCTGAATTGGCAGGGCCCGCCAGGACTCTGCAGACCAAAAGGCCACCGAGGTGCCACCTCACCTGGCACCTCCAGCCTTACCCAGAGGCCCGAGGCCGGTGGCAACTTTCGCCTCAAGTTGGAAAGGGTTTTGCCCCTCAGACTGTCCTGTTGCCTTCTGGGCCTTTCTCTGCTAGCACCCCCCCCCCCATCTGCTTCCTCCCTATCAAATAGCCCGGGGTTCATTTATTAATGCCCAGCTTCTGGGGGTGGGAGGGGTAGGGCTGCATGCTTCAGGTATTTGCTGGGGGACTGTGGGGCGTGCAGGGCAGAGGACAAAGCTGGGCAGGAGTGTGCAGAAGCTCTGGCCTGTGCTCTCCGCCTGACAAAATGGAAAGGGGATGGGGGGCGGAGAGAGAACGAGAGAGAGAGAGAGAGAGAGAGAGAGAGAGAGAAAGCTGCCGCTCCTCACCTTATGTATTTTTAATATTAATGTAATTAAAGCTGCGAGCCGAGCCAGCCTGCGGGGGCGGAGGGAGGCAGGAAGAGCCTGGGGAGAGGGAGACTGGGGGGTGGGGGGTTTGAACAGGAGACAGCTTCTTGCTCCGCTGAAGTGGAAGGAGAGGGTGCTCTGTGGAGGACAAGGGGTTAACCAACCTAGACCAGCCTTGGCGTGTCACCCAGTGGGCCCCATTGGGTCTGAGAAACTCAACTACTTTGTCCACGATTCACAGGCCACCTCTCACCCCGCACCCCTGATCTGCAAACCCCAGCAGTATCTTGGCCTTCAGTCTGGCCTTAACCGGGTGGTATTTACCAATGAAATAAGGGTCCCCCTCCTCCCCCCCCACCCCCAGCCAGGAGATGCTGCAGTCAGCTCCCGCAGGTTGCAGACTCCAGACCCCTGGGGCATCGACACGCGGAAAAACTAGACCCCTCCCCGAGCGCCCCCCTCTGCGGGATTGCCCTTCCCCCATCGCCCAGGGGTCAAGGGCTGCGGCTCGGCCAGGGCCACGGGCGGGGCAAAGGGGGGCGAAGCCGCCCCCGGGGCGCGAAGGAGAAAAGTTAGAGGGCTGAACAGGTAAAGCTGAGCTGGTACGAGCGTGTGTGCTCCGCTGCGCAAGGGCGCGGAGTTCGGCCGCCTCATCTCCCGCCATCTGCGCGCCCGGGGGCACGTCCTCTGCCACGGCCTGGAAGCCCCAACGCCGGCGACAGCCCGGTCCCGGCTCAGCGCCCAGGTGACTCTGGTCGGAAATATGTGCCCCCTTCCACCCCCGGTCCCGGCTACCTCGAGGATCAGGTGCGCGGCGCCCCGGCAGCAGGTCCGGACATGCCGGACACCTGGACCCACCCCTAGCAACGCCTTCTCTCCGGGGAGAGCGACACGCCCCCCGCCCCCCGCAAACTGAAGACGGTCCCGGTGTCCGGCTGACCCCGCGGCGCGGAAGCGGAGTCTCGCACCTTGGGGCGCGCTGCCCGAGGTGGCCCAGGCGGCGCCGCGAAGCCGGGGCTGGTGCCGGAGGGGCCCCGGGGGGGGGGGGGGGCGGGGCTGGGGGAAGGCGACCTCTGGGTCCGGAGAGCAAACTTGCCAGCCGAGGGACCCCGGCCCTCGGAAGCCCCTGCTCCCCCGCCCGCCGGGGCGCGGAGGAGCGCCATGCGGTGCGGCGCGGGGGTCCGGGGCGGCCGAGGGGCGCAGGGCGGCGGCGGAGGAGTGAGCCGCGGGGTCCGAGGCCCGAGGAGCGCGGACTCCGGGCGAACGGCCACGGCCCCAGGACCCCTCCTCTCGGAGGGCACCCCAGGGTCCCGGCGCCAGCGAGCCGCAGGAAGCGGGCCAGGGGCTGGGGGGAGGGGTCCGGGCCGGGGCAGAGCTGCGGCCCAGCCGGGGGCGGGGAGACCGGGGAGCCGGGGCGGGGGGGGGCCGTGCACCTCCACCCCCGCGGGCGCGCCCCGAAGCGGCAGGCGCGCGGCGACCGGCGGAGCGGCCCGGGGCACACTCTCACCTGACCCCTCTCCCGGGCTCTGCCGCGCCCCCGGCGCCCCACCCGAGCGGGGTCCCCGCGCGCCCCGAGCCCGCCGGGCACCCCGCCTGGCCGCCCGCCGCGCGCACCCCGGCCCCCGCCCCCGCCGCCCCGCCGCCCGCGCGGGTCTCACCTTTGTGTAAAGAGTCCAGGAGCAGGAGGAAAGTTACCAGCCACATGCCATAAAGAGGCCCTATTCTCCGGGGAGGTGGTCCTGTGGCCGGCCGTGCGGCAGCGCCTCTCCCCCGCTCAGCGCGCTCCCAGCCGCCCGCACTCCGCGCCCGCTCTTTCTGCTCCTCAGCCCAGCGCTCGGCGGCGGCTCCTCCCTCCTCGGCTCCTGGCTCCTGTCATCCGCGGGGCTGGGCTAGGCGGCCGCTCTCCCCGCCTCCCCGCGGCACCCCGGGTGCGGAGCGCCGCGCCGGCCCGGCACCCCCACCCCCACCCCCACCCCACCCCGAGCCCAGGGACCCGGCCTGGGATCGCGACCGCCCGGCCCCCGCCGGGCTGCGCCGTCCAAAAAGCCAGGGGTCCCCGCCACCCGCCTGCTCGGAGCCTGTGGTCGCACGCAGGCATGTGTCATACGTGTGCCCGGGGCCCGCCATGCTCGGGCCAGGGAGGCCCTGTGCCTCCCGGCTGGCTCGGTCACCTGGGGCCAGTGCTTCCTGCGTCTTTCGGACTCAGTTTACCCATGGATGCTCTGTATGCAATTCAGAGGTAGAGCCCTTGGGGGCCTCCCGAGCTACCCCCCACCCACCCCCCCAGAGCTCAAAGCTGCATGCCCTTCCAACCCCTAGTTCTGCAAGCCTGCCTCCCGGGGAGCCTCGGCTGAGTCCAGCCACCCCCAGACCCCCTGCCGAACCGTCTTCAGCACTGGGCACATCGTGCTGATTTAAACAACTATTTGCAATGAATTGTTTGATGTCTGCTCTACCTCGCGGATCTTCCTCCTTTATCCTCACCCACCCCACCCCCACAGCTTTCTCACCAAGCAGAAATCAGTTTATTCCTTATACCCATCTGCATAAGGTTGGCATGGAATTGAACAGGGCTGAAGCGAGGGCATCTCGGTTACAAAATGAATGTTAAGGCCCTGCTGTGTGCCAGGCACTGGGAATGGCAGTCAGGTCTGCTGGGACAAGGTTGCTATGGTTAGAAAGCCCTCCTTATGCCGGTAATTCCAGAATAAGGGGGCCCACACGGGATCCAGAGAAGGGGTTCACAGTAGCCCAGGAAAATGGAATATGAGCCAGGACTGGATCTCCTCTCACGCAGGATAATGGAGGCCACCTCCATGTGCTCTGGCCACCTGGCTTGGCTCACTTTGACCCGTTTCCCTGGGCTGTGCAGGGACAGGGGGAAACGCGAGGGAGCCAGGGGGGTAGAGAGGCCGCTGTTAGCTCCATTTGGCAGTGGAAGAAAATGTACTTCCTCAAAATGTCTTACCTGAGTTCAGACAGAAGAAGTGGGACTCCTTGTTCCCAGGTTTTGCCAAGATATCTCTAGACATTTTACCTAAAATTTTCAAAGTGTGCATTTACTTTTTTTAATGTTAAAACGTACATCACAAAATTTACCATTTTAATCATTTTTAAGAGTACAGTTTAGTGGCGTTAGGTCCCTTCACGATGCTGGACAACCATCACCACTATCCATTTCCAGAACTTTTTCATCATCCAAACAGAAACTCTGGATCCACTGAACAAAACATCCCCATTCTCCCCTGCCCCCAACCCATGGTAATCACTACTTTTCTGTCTCTGATTTTGCCTCTTTCAGGTACCTCATATAAGTGGAATCGTGCAATATTTGTCCTTTTGGTGTCTGGCTTATTTCATTTAATGTGATGACTTTAAGATTCATCCATGTTGTGACCTATGCAATTCCCTCCTTTTCTTGGCTAAATAATATTCCACTGCATGCAGAGACCAGACCACATTCTGTTTATCCATTTATTTGTCAATGGACATTTGGGTTGTGCCCACCTTTTGGCCATTGTGAATACTGTTGCAATGGACATGGGTGTACAAGTATCTCTTTGAGACCCTGCTTTTTGACTCCTCTGGGTTTATACCTGGTAGTGGAATGGCTGGATCATAGGGTAATTGAGGTGTTTTTGTCTTTTTAACTTTTTGGAGGAACTGCCAGGTACATTCACTTTTTCTGCAGCGTGCTTTAAGAATTTGGAGGACTCACACCTGCAACGACTATGTATAAACTTCACACTATCCGTTGAAGCTTTATCAGCCCCATTGAAAACAGGTGAGAAAATCGCAGCTTAGCTTGTTCAGAGTCAACCAGTTTGTATCACAAGTGACACTAGAACCCGCATCTCCTGACCTGGGAGCAGAGCTACTTGCTCTGCACACTGTGCTGCCTCCCTGGTGCTCAGCCTTAGGATGCTATGTCACCTCTCTGAAGTGGATGCTTTTTCACTAGGGCTTTCACCCTCTGTAAACAGGCAGAGAACAAAGACATGGGGTAGACTGCAACAGGTGTTGGAGATGACCCAGCCCAACCCACTGCTTTCCAGAAGAGGCAACTGAGGCCCAGAGCGGGGAAGCAGGGGAGCTGTCTGAGGTCATAGAGGCAGTGACAGAGCTCAGATGTCTCAACCCTTCTAGATTAGCTTCCTTCCCTCACCACCCCCCAGCCTGCTGGGCTCATTCTTCCGTCATGTCCCTTCCCTTCGAACGGAGACAGTCACTGAGAAGAATCCAGTTATTTAAAACTAAGCCTATTGACCCAGAGCACCTGGCCGGGCCATGCCTAAAATAACCTGCTCAGTCAGACACGGATGAAAGGGGCTGCCGTCTGCTGGAAGGGGACAGGCCCCAAGTGGGCCCGGGGCTGTGGCACATCTGCTTGTGCCTGACATGCTGGAAGGTGAGAAAAGGATCCTCCTCTCTCCACTTACCTGAAGTATGTCCTGTAACCTGGGTGTCTCTTCTCTGCTGGTTACACCTCCCAGCCTAATTTAAAGGACCACAACACTAGGTGTAGAGCATCATGTGTTACCTGAAGGAGGAGGTCAGTCACTGTCAGTGATGACAATCTGGCTGTCCCCTGAAAAAGGTGTGTATGTGGGAATGGGGTGGGAGGGGCTGGTGGGGAGGGGAGACTTGGTGACGCTCTCTAGCACAAGGAGGTTTTACAATGTCATGGTTAAGAGTGTGGCTCTAGGAGCACCCAGGTGGCTCAGCAGTTGAGCGTCTGCCTTTGGCTCAGGTTGTGACCCCAGAGTTTTGGGATGAGTCCCGCATCGGGCTCCCCACAGGGAGCCTGCTTCTCCCTCTGCCTGTGTCTCTGCCTTTCTCTCTTTCATGAATAAATAAGTAAAATCTTAAAAAAAAAAAAAAAAAAAAAGGAGTATGGCTTTGGAGTCTGAGCTGAGTTCCCAGCCCAACTCTGCCATCTACTAGCTGTTTCACCCTTGGGGAAATTACCTGTGCCAAGCCATGGTGCCCTCACCTGGAAAGTGAGGACTGCTCCAGTATCTACCTCAGGGGGCTGTTGTGAGCAGGAAGAAAGACAAGCTGGTGGCCCACATGTCATAAGCACATATCACTGCTCAGGGGCCGGGGAGAGACTGGCTTGACTGGGGAGATGTGGGGATGACACCCTGTAGCCCATGCTGCGACATGGCCAGAGGCCACAGAAACACAGAAGGAAGGTGCCTTCGGGGCGGGAAGGATATGGGGAGACCGCCAGCAAGGGAAGGACCATTCTCTAGCTTTTGTCCCTCTTTTAACATTTAGGAAACTATCTTTGAAAATGACAACCTGGCTCAAATGCGTTCAGAGGTGCCCTCTCAGCTGGAGATGTATCCAGAACTAGCTTGTCAGAATCAGCAAGAATCCTAGTGAGGGAGACCCAAGAAAACAGCGTGAACCTCGAGGACAGAGAGTCAGCAGCTCGTTTCACCCACGCGCACCTTGAACGCTGTGGCTCTTCTCCCATAGCTGACGTTTGGAGGAACTATTTTTTTTATTTTGATGAAAGAGACGACCCTTTAAGGTCCCCAATCAAATGGAAGCCCTCACACCCACACACAAATATATGTACAGTGAAGTGAGAACAAACACAGTCGCCCGGGCAAACATTCACATGTACAGGTAAACATAAACACTTAACGGCGGGCACACCTGTGCTCAAATGCAATTTGAACATAGTCCAAAATTCTGCACTGGCACCAATGCATATGCCTTTAATTTTTTTTTTTTTTTTTGCAAAAGCCTCAAATGCGTGGGACTCATCTACAGTAGGGTTACACCATCCTTTAAAAACAGTGATTAATTCTGATATTTTTGTTACATCAGGACGCTGGATGATAATGTGGCTGTTGTGAGTGTGTGTGTGTGTGTGTGTGTGTGTGTGTGTTTTATTAATGCCAGCTATATGAAGGCACTGGGAGGCGAACCCTCTCCAATTCAGGTTAATCATGGATATTTGAGGGATATTATTTTGCCATGTTATATTAGGACTGGAGCCATCATGAGAAACAGCAGATGCTTTTTTATTTAAATTCAAACAACAGCTTATGTATTTTGGATACCTTTCTTCAAAAACAAAGGCATGTAATTATTTTAGCAATGCCTTCGCATGTGTTCTGAAATTCTTTAACGACTTCTTTATAAATATGGTTTTCATAAAAGAAGTCAATACTGAATCAGATCAGCGTTGAAAATTTAACATTTGGAGTTATATAGCTAATTCAGGATTGACCTTAGTACTAATTCATTGACTGAAGGAGGGAAAACAAGTAAGGATTCCCTCCTCCCTTTTTTTGGTAATTGATTTTAATGTTATAGAAAGAGTCCTTGGACACCCTTAGATTATGAATCAGAAATCCTGGGTTCTAATCTCTCTGTCACCTTAACCAGCTGTGTGATCTCAGACAAGTCACTTTACCTTTCTGGGCCTTAGTTTTCTCACCAAATGAGTTGAGCTAGAATGATGACTAAGGCCCCTTCCTAACACCAGAGATGAAGTGAACACAGATATGCGTGCATCCCAGTCCTATCCTATATGTGTGTGTGTGTGTGGGGGGGGTGTATCCATACACATATGTAGGCAAGGAAACAGAGATCCAAATTTTCATACCCAGATACTCAGAAGCAAACACCAAAAAACTCACACAAAATAAACAGTTTTTGCTTCAAATGCATGCACATATTTTTAAAATATTTCCATCTTTTTGAGGTGGGATGAATCATTGCAATTCATAAATAATGATGCCTATATAAAAAGGTAGCACATGTCCTTAAATTACCCAGGCTTTCCTTAAGCCAAATTCTATTAGCTTATCTAGGGGGATGCCTAGGTATGTTGTACCACTCAGTCTCTCACCATTTGGGACTGTGACATCATGGTTCTAAGTTCACTGGGACAAAATGTTCAAAGCCTGGATGTTTCCCCCCAACAGATGGTGGGGCACGGGGAGGTCTCTGGGGTCCCGCTGCCCTCATTCAGGTCACTGTCTATGCAGGGTTGGTCAGGGGCTACAGAAGCCCCCAGCAAGGCTAGAGTCCCCCAAATAACCACAGCCTCCCTCCTGCTGTTCTCTCTCAGCTCACAACTCCCAGACTGGCTGAGAAGCTGACCCAGAAGGGTTCCCTGAAGTCTATTCTGTGGAGCCCAAAGCCCATGGTCACGTTTCTCTCTGGGGTGGGGGTGGAGTGGGGTGGAAGCAATCCAAACTAAGAGGAAAGTTCTGTGAGTGGGAGCTAACTATGCTGGCTCTCCATTATCTGCAGTTCTTCTGGCCTATGAGACACTAATGTGTCCATCAAATTGTATTTGAGCACCCTCCATCCTGGAAAGCGACCTCATGCTTCTCACTCCTTCTTTCTGAAGGGTTCAATGTCCCTTCTCCACCTGCGTGAGCCTTCTCCCCACCAGGGCCTGTGGCTCTCATTTCTTCACCCTGTACTGTGGCCATTCCTGAGCAGGTCTGACTTGTCTCCTCTTCAAGACCCAGGTTCCTAACTCTGGATTTGCACCTGCAGAGCCTTGAGCCGGGTGCCTCCTCACACTAGGGGCACTCTGTCAATGTTGGCTTAATGCCCGGATTAGCTCACCCCTACAGAGTTACAAACACCTGATTACAACCTCATGGGTCATGCCTTCCAGAGGTCTGTCCTTCAACTGGAATCAAAGCCTTCAGCTTCCCAGTACTCATACTGGGGTTTCCAGCCTGAACACTAATGCTAGTCTCAGCAGATACCTGCTCGGCTGCCATCACCATCGAATTCACCGTTGCCTCATCAAGCCAGGTGTTTGGGATCCAAAGGCTTCCATTTGCTTTCATTTCTGATCCTCGCCAAAAAATAGATTGGCCCAGAACTGTTTTGCCCAATATACAGGGAGGTTTGTGATGCCTGAGAAGCAGATCTACCGGGAGGCTAACACAGCCCGAGCTCCAGTCCCATGGGGCCCCAGTCACGTGTTCACACTGTCAGCTTTTGTAGGTAATTTGGTAGATGACTATAGTTCAAGTGTAATCAATTATGATCGTTTCTCTTCTCCACTCTGACTTTTGGGGGTCTGATGTGCTTTGGGGGGATCTGACTCAGGATCCCCCACAGTGAGTGAGTGATAGGTCCCCCTGACTTGGGATCAGTGAGATACATTGCTGGGGCCTTCCCTGCACGAGTGAGTACTCCCACTGCCCACCACACCAGCTCACGTAGCTTTGTCACATAGGAGGCTGTGTCACAATCTGACCACTGCCCGAGGTGCCTGCACTAGACATACATGTGTGCCTCCTGGAGAAGCAAAAAGGGACCAACATATTTGCAGAGCCAGAGGCTAGTCTATGTAAAATTGTGATAAGTAATTTTTTTTAAAGGCACTACAGAGGTGTGTCAGGCAATTAACACAAATATTTGTCCAGGTTTTGCGATACTTATGGTATTTGTGAGTTATTTTAAGATTTATAATTTTTTTGCAATTCCTTTTTATTGTTCTCAAGAAAAAAATCACATTTGTGCCTGATTTTGTGTTCATAATCTTTTTTAAAAAGATTTTGTTTATTTGAGAAAAAGAGCGAGCACATGCACAATCAGGGGAAGGAGCAGAGGGAGAGGGAGAAGCAGACTCCCCACTGAGCAGGGAGTCCGAGGGGGGCTCGACCCCAGGACCCCGAGATCATGACCTGTGCTGAAGGCAGACGCCTAACCAACTAAGCCACCCAGGCGCCTCTGCGTTCCTAACCTCGTACTGTTTTCCTTAAAGTCCCACCAAGTGGTCTAAGGTTTCTGGTCCCATGAAACCTGAGCCCATCCCAGGAGCTCTCCTTGGGCTACTCCATGGTGGCTGGGCTGGGCCTAGACCCAGGTTTTCTGGATTCTGGCCTAGGCCTCTTCCCCCCACAATCCTTTGCCTCAGAGACATAAGACAGTAATTTGTGTGTTTCTACAATTCTATGCACACTCAAGGTACACAAAAACGCCACAGGTCCCCGAAGAGACTGTCCTTCATGGTGAAGGGGGAGTCAAGGCTGGGCCTGGGGCAATGACCTTGACTTGATGAAAGTCCTCTTCCTGGGAAATCTGGCCATTTCACGATGGCTCCGACCCATCAGTCCACAAAGCAGAAGATCCCAGGGGTGGAAGACAGCTTAGGGCTGCCTTAATCCCCTCTCCACCCTCTCTGTGGACAGCACCCCTCCTATCACTGTGATGGGGGCATAAGCACAGAAGACCGAGCTCCCCCTCCCAGCCTGAGCATCGTGGAAGACACCAGTGAGCCCCTCCAGACACTCTGGACAAGGAAGTCCACTTGTTGGAGGTCAAAGTCACATAGCCAGGGCCACGTAGTGGTGGGTGAGAGGACGTTTGGCACAGCAAAGGCAAACAAGGACATTCTGTGGGGACAGCAGGCTCTCTCAGCCCGACAGCCATACACTCAGCAGAGGGTCAGCAGTGCCTCAGAGCTCAGCTCGCCCAGTGCCATCTCACACCCGGGGGCTCTCCTTACACTGCCAGACAGGTGCTAATGCAGTCAGTCCCTGCTTGAATGCTTCCAGGGACAAGGGGCTCCCTGCCCACCCAGAAGCCCATGCCGATTTTACTACCCGTGACCACGTACACACTCTTTTCTTTCCTGAACCCAATCTACCCTGGCCTGCTGGGGTTCACAGGATATGCCCAATCTCTGCCCGATGACAGCTTTTCAAATATTTGAGAACAGCTACCACCGGCTCCCCCACCAAGCCTTGCTTCCGCCAGGCTAGATATTCCAGTTCTGTCAGCCTCCTCTCTTCTGACATAATTTCCAGACCCTTCACTCTCGTGGGTTCCCTTTTTACACATACTCAACTTTGACGACAACTCTCTTAAAAACAGAATGGACCCAACACTCCAGATGAAGTGTGAGCGGCCCGGAGGACAGAAACTGTCACCCCCTCAATAGGTCTCTAAGCTATTCTTACTGTTGCCCAAGACTTCATCGGCCTTTCTGGTTACACGCCAAAGACCAGGCCTCCTTGCCCTGAATTTCGGCTGAGCCAGTCTCCTCAGCCCCATGCCCCTGATGTGGAACATCTGGGAAGGTGAGCATGATTAGGCATACTTGTTGAACGTTGGGGGCTGAAATACCTCGTGAATCAAATGGCACCACTTGCACACTCACTGGGTAAGACCATCCCTGCCCCCGAGGTCCTCACTCAGCCCCAGTGAGGGTTGCAGATCTCAGCTGGGAATGCAGGAACGAGGAGCCAGAGGTCCCAATTTCAGGCCACATGTCATTGAGAGCTTAGTATCTGCATCAAACTTGACTTTATTTTATGATTATTTCTTGTAGAAAGAGAAAGAGCAGTGGTGGGGGTGGGCAGAGGGAGAGGGAGAGAGAGAATCTGAAGCAGACCCCCCCTGCTGAGCACAGAACCCCATGTGGGGCTAGATCTCACGACCTGGAGATCACGACCTGAACCAAAATCAAGAGTTGGCACTTACCCGACTGAGACACCCAGGTGCCCCTAAACTTGACTTTCTTTTAAACAAACCATCTGAAAAGGCAAATAGATCTAACACCACATTCCCCAAGTGTGCATGAGAAGGAAATGGGTTATATGCAAAAACTAAATTATGGCCAAATAGGTTTGGAAAACACGAGTCAATCAAAGATAAATAGGTGCCCAGAGCTCTGGAAACACTAACAGGCATGGCCAACCACCAAGTGGTGGATACAGGATGAGGTATTTGGGGATTGGTTTCCCATATCCCCTGGTCTAAAAATTCTGTCCTTTCACTGGCCACCGCCCACATCTTGTCAGTCTATTTATTCCTTCAGCAAAGCTGTGCCCAGCCCCCACGTAGGTAGCTCCCAGTGTTCCTAGAAATTCCAACATGGAACTGCTGCCTTGGGGGGAGCCCAAAGCCCAGTGGGGACCACCTGCAGAGGGCAACAGAGGGAGGTCCACGTGCTCAATCAAAAGGTCAGAGTGTGGGATGCCTGGGTGACTCAGTGCTGGAGCGTCTGCCTTTGGCCCAGGGCGCAATCCTGGGGTCCTGGGATCGAGTCCCACATCAGACTCCCCGCATGGAGCCTGCTTCTGCCCCTGCCTATGTCTCTGCCTCTCTCTCTATGTCTCTCATGAATGAATAAATAAAATCTTTAAAAAAAAAAAAACTGTCAGAGCGGGAAGGGGCCTGGAGACCATCTACTAGGAGCAGCTTGTGTCACAAGGAGGAAATGGTGGCCAGATGGGTGAAGAACATCCCTGGCCACATAGCCTGAGGGCTAGAGTGGGGTTGACTCCTGGACTCCCGATTCTGGACTCCATCTACCATGGTGTTCATGGCCTCTGTCATGAGGATTGGACTGGATGACTTTTAATGTCTTATCTAGGGCTGAGAAGTGATGAGTCTATAAGAAGAGCTTCGAAGGTCAAAGAAAGGTGTGGCTGGAGAAAACCAAGGCAGGTTGTGGGTGGGCTTGCACCCCACATGATGGGATGATGGGAAGACCCTGGACAGGCTAGCTGGAAGGAGAAGGACATCCCAGGCATTGGGAGGAGGGCCTCCCTGTGGGGTTTCAGGAGAGCTTGGCTCTGTGGTGTGCGTTCACCCACCTGAGACACCCAGCACAAGGGAGCCAGGCGGTGTCTTCCCAGACTCACTGGTTAGAATCTTGGAGCTGAACTCAATTGGTCAGTTGCTTGAGTCAGCTCAGCTAGCTTTTCCATTTGGCAAATTATAACCAGAGCCATGAACTCTGGATAATGATTATTATAATTGAACACTTGTGGCAGGTCTAGCACTATATGCTAAGTACTGTAGATGCATAATCTCAATTAATCCTCAAAACAACCCTATAAGATCAGTATAACTGTTGTTATCCCCATTTTACGGAAACGAAACTGAGCCACAGAGAAATTAAGTGACTTGTCCCAAAGTCAGGCGCCCAACCCTTGAGCTGGACAGTCTGGTTTCAGAGGCTTCATCCTCTTTTACTGCCATTGGAGGTGGTTGGTAGTGTTTCTGCTGTCACATTTTTAAAAAGGTTTTAATATGGAAAATTTCATATCAAAAGTAGGGGGAATAGTATAATGAATTGCCACATACCCATCTTGTCGCTGCTACAATTGTTGACTCATGGCCAATCTTGTTTCATTTTTATTCCCACACTCCCCCCTCCACTTCCCATCACTGAGGACTTTTTTTTTTTGAAGCAAATTGCATGCATTATATAATTTCATCCGTAGATCTTTTTAGTGTGCCTCTCCAAAAAATAAGGCTGAATCTTCATTTTCAATCACTACACTTCATACCTGAGAAGTAACTTAGGCCAGGTACCTGCCCCCCCCAACACACACATATATACACGCACTGGACTTCAGGCCTAGCCACTGCCTACAACAGCTGAACTTGCACCCTCTGGGCACAGATGCAACCCGCTGAGTGGGCAGCCTGTCCCAAAGCCCTCACCTCACAGCCTGGCCAAATGGCCTCTCTGACCTCCTCAGCTGTGTCTGGCTACAGCTGAAGCTGGCTACAGGAGCTGAAGCCCCTGCCACCAGTCTAGCTTCTTTGGAGTTAGAAAACAACTGCATGTGGTGGCCTTCTGCCCAGTGGGGTTGTTCCCACAAAAACAAGTCTTTCTCCACCAGCCTGGACCTCGCCTCCAACCCCGGCCATTCCCCTAATCCCAGTTCCTATTTCAAGATGTTTTGAGGTGGCTCCCCTGTGCCCAGGAGGGAATGATTCCCTACCCTGCCCAGTCTAAGAGCAAGAGGTATAGAGGAGATGTAGCTGAAACACCTGGATTCAGTCCACAGAGATTCACTGTGCCTCCCAAGAAGTGGGAGTATGATGTCTCACTTCCCGCATCTGTCAAATGGGAACATAACACTTACCTGGCAGTGTGGCTGTGAATGTCCAAAGAGATGGGGAAGGGGACCCTGGCCGGCTCAGTGGGAAGAGTCTGCAGGGTCATGATCTCAGGGTCATGAGTTCGAGTCCCACATGGGTGTAGAGATTACTTAAATAAGCTTTTAAAAAACTTTTAAAAATTAAAAAAAATAACGAGATGGGCAAGTTTTCTCTGTGGATTTGCTTGGCTAGGGTAGGATGCAGTGCCTGCCATAGCCAGCAGGTGTCACCCAAAGACCAGCACCTAACAGGGTAGGGGCGAGATGGGTGGGTGGCTACTCCATTGAGAGGATTATCCCTATTAGAGCCAGTTGGACTTAAGGAGAGTGGAAGAAAGTCTAGCCTGTGGGAGTTCTCCTTGGAAATTCAGTCTGGGCCCCCCCCCCCCCCCGGGGCGACTCAGTCACTGAAGCATCTGCCTTCAGCTCAGGTCCTGATCGCAGGGTTCCAGGATGGACTTTGCATCAGGCTCCCTGCTGAGCACGGAGTCTGCTTCTCCCTGGCTCCTGCTTGCTCTCGCTTCTCTCTCAAATAAATAAATAAAATATTAAAAAAAGCAAAAGTAAAAGACAAAGAAAAGTCAGTTTGGGTCTGGCTGTACCCAGAATTTAAAAAGTAGAACTGTGTCACCTTCGAAGCATGCTCAGAGGAAGGCCCCACCGTGAGCAGGCATCAATAACCCCATTATACAGATGAGAAAATCGAGGCTTCATGGAGATAACGACTTGCTAAAGGTGATACAGCCCCTAAATGATAGATGCTGACCTCTGAGCACATCTCCCCTCAGTGGGGCTCAGATTCCACTGTTGAGCGAGGGCCTCCGAGGGCTCGCAGGCTAAAATTCACAACTGCACACACATGTGCATGCACACATGGGCATGGGGAGTTGGGGGCGCTGGGAGACAGAGAAGTCCCAGACTATAAACCAGGGATCTATATGATGTCCCGGGCCATTGACGAGCATGTAAACATAGCCTGGGACTAGCGACTGGCCTCTGCGAAACACTGGACTAGAAGAATCCTTCATGGGTTTAGGTTCTGTGGTTTCACAAACAACTTCCATGTAAGCTTGTCGAAACACCTAACACCGTGCCTGGCACATCCTCGGATGTTCAAATGCTTAAATACTTTGCTGAATGAGTGACTGAAAAAGAATGCCATCACCCAACTCAGTGAAAGCCTGGGCTGACATTGCTGCATCCCTCAAACCCGCATTGCGTTCTCCTAGTACTCTATGGCTCGTTTATACGTGATCTCATTCAATCTCTTTAATGAGTTGAGTATTATGAGGCTCCTTTTACAGAGGAGGGAAGGGGGGGATCAGAGACACTAAGGCGCTTGTCCAGTGCTGCCCAGCTAGTCGGTGGCAGAGGTGAGCTTCGAACCCAAGTCTGTTTTGCCCCCTGATCAGCACCCCTTCTACTTACTATTCCCGCTTGATCGCGTTTTCATTGCACAGTTTGAGGGGAGGGAAAATATCAAATCTAGAAGACAGTGAGTCTTCCTAAACTGTCAGGCATCACCTCACATGTGAGGAGAGGTGACCCCAGGTCAAGAGTGGTCCTGCCTCATCTGCTGAAGGGGCTCATCGTGGAGCTCCAGGAGGGTGGATGGGTTCCACTTAGGGTGGCCCAGAACATGGGCTCTCCACTCCCTGGAGAGGGCGGTTTGGGAAGGATAGGAGCCTGCCTCCTCCCTCCTCTGTCTGGGCTCTGGGGTGTGCTCTGCTCTCTGGAGGGGCACCTGGCTGCCTTCCCACTGCTCACCCACAACCTCTGCACAGGAAGTCTGGTCACCTGCCTCCCCTCTAGTGTCACAGGAGGGGATGGGGTGCTGCAAGGTGCCTACTCCACCACACAGCTTGGGCTCTCCACCCTACTGGCCCTGCCTTCACCCCACATGGTACGTCACAGGCAGAGCTGGAGTCTGGGCTTGCTCCCTGCCCTGGCTGTTTCCATGCTGGCATCTAAGAGTTACTGGAAGGGCTGAACAAATGACCTTCTCCCATCCAGGTCCCGGCTCTTAGTTGAGGGGCCAGAGAGGAGTCTGCAGAGAGGCAGGGTGAAGACAGCCCATCTCCCAGGTCTCCAGAGGCTGGGGCCACACTCCTGTCCCTCCAAACCTCCTGGCCTGCTTGGCTCCTCCCCAGTTCCAACACCACTAGCAACATAGGTGCTTACACACCCTCTCCTTCACACACACACACACACAGGGGAAACCTGTAATCAAGATACTTTTTTCCACCAAATCCTCCTGGTCTTGGCCCCAGAACCATAGAGCACCCTCCGCTGGTCTCAAAGGAGCTGGGGGCCCACAGGGAGCCCACACCAAGCTGGCAGTGGTGTCCTGGGGCTGGGACCTTCTCAAAAACAGGCCAGGCCAGGTCTCTGTGGTGCTCAGGAGTGTCTGGGGCTGAGACCTCTGGTTGCACCAGCCTCTCCTTGGGACCTGGTGAGTCTGAGGGTGGGACTCGGGGGCCCCTGCCTCTTGGTCCTCCTGGACAGTGTCCTGAGAAGATCACACTGAAGAACAAACATTAAAGCAGTTAAGGGAAGGGGCTGAGACGCCTGGAGGGCTCCAGGAAGATGCCGCAGCATTGAGTGTTAGTGTAGCCTCGGCTCATTACAGACTGGTTGGGAGCAAGGAACCACCAAGAGTTAGAAATTGTCTCTCCACTGAGGAAACCGAGGCTCAGGAGGGACTTGCCCAGGGTCCCTAACAGTTCACAATTAGTGAAGCCAAGGGTCAAAGCCTATGATCTTTACCACGATGCCAAGGAAGAAATGCTGGCCGTCCCCGAGAGAGGTGCCCAGTATGGCATCCTGAGCCAGTGCACACACACCACCACTCCAGCCACCCGCCCAGATGGCTAAGCCCAGCGGCCCTCCTCGCCCCTTGGAAAGTGGGAGGGTGGTCAGCCGGTCATGTGCGCATTCAGCAAGCACTTACTGAGCACCTACTATGTGCCAGGGACAGGCTGGGCTCTGGGGGTTGGTGGGTGAACCATCAGACAGGGGCAGTAAGGCAGGCCTCTCCTCCCCTTACAGAGGGATGGTCAGAATCCAGAGAGGTTCTGGGTCTCTGGACAGGCAGGTCTCTGGCGGTGCCGGGGAGGACAGGTCAGGAGGTCAGGAGTAGCTGAGGCCCAGCTGGGCCTATCCCACTCACACCCGGGGCAGGCGTGTAAGGGCTGCAGCCATTCCCTGATAATGTTATTAACGGTGTTGGGAGCATATGGTCCATGGACGTGAGACCTGAAATATTATTTACTTCAGAGCAGAGGACACTCCACTCCCATGCAGGCTGCTTTGGCACGACTCTGTTGCTGATGGATAGGCCTTTCAGGAGACAAAGACCACGAGAGAATTCAACATGCTCCTGGCTCGGGGCCAAGCCAGCCTCATCTCCTAGGCTTTGTCGAGTGTGGCTTTTTGTCTGCCTTCACCACTTGCAGGGTACCTCTGCTCTCACCACCGGGAGGAAGCAAGTGTGTATACGCACACACAAGTACACGCACGCAGCTGTCTCTGAGCACGGCTCTCCTGGGGGCAGGAAGCAACAAGGGAACTGCTAAAGCCCCCCCATTAGCCCTTTCCCTTCACCCCTTGGCTTCTGAAGCCGGGGCCTGGGGTGTTGTCTTGTGTTTGCCTTTCGTGAACCCAAGCCCAGAGACAGTCTAGGGCCCTCTCAAGGTCACACAGCAGGCTGAGGGCAAAGCCACCAGAGAGGCCAGTTCTCCACCTCTCAGGCACCGGCTACGCTGAACTGCTGGGGCCCCAAGGCCACAAAAGACTGCCTCAGCTCGGAGCTTCCACCCCACGTTGCCTTCCCCTGCCACCGTCACCTGGGGAACTCCTCCTGATGACACCAGAGAAGCCCTTTGGGGAAGTGACGGAGAATTTCTTGAAAAGGGAACCAAGTTTAGAGCTCTACAGATATCTATACAGACGCAGATCTGGGGGCCTCTGGGTTTGGGGGAGCAGGACTCGGGGAAGTCACCCAGGGTGACTCAGGCCACTCAGGCCAACACGCTGGAAAAATAAGCTGCCAGGAACACCTGGGTGGCTCAGTCACTTAAGTGTCTGCCTGTGGCTCAGGGTGTGACCCCGGGGTCCGGGGGTCGAGTCCCGCATCAGGCTTCCCGGAGGGAGCCTACTTCTCCCTCTACCTATGTCTCTGCCTCTCTCTGTGTGTCTCTCATGAATAAATAATTAAAATATTTTTAAAAATAAATAGATTAACAAAAAATAAGCTGCCAAAGCGAGCCTGGGGGCTGCCCCACCCCCACCCCAGGCAGCTCCTTCCAGTCACGAAGCCCATCCACACCTGGAGGGACAACCCCTCACTTGGGTCTCCCTCACCGCTTCCCCAACCCCTCTAGTGTGGGGGCTGAAGTCCTGGGCACCGAGGTCCCAAGTTCTAAGTAGGACATCTTCCCAAGCCCTCAGTGGCTCAACTGTCAAACTGTCAATTGTCCCCAGTCCAGGAGGGGGGCACAGAGCCTCAGCCAGGGCTGTCTTCCATGGCTGGGTCACTTGGGTGCCCCTCTGGCTCTCATAGGCCAGCTCAGGGCTCAGAACTGCCCTCCCAAGGGCTTGGATGGAGGCCCCTGTGGTCCTGGCCCCGGGTGTCTACCTGTTTCATCTTCCCAGCTGCGGACTCACCTCCACGACCAGACAAGGCCTGGCAGCTGTGGCATTTGCCTTGATCTCTCCCTGGCCAGGTGCGTGTCCAGCAGAGGATGGAGAAGGGGCACACCACTGCCGCCCCAGAAGCCTCAGCTGAATTGCAGTTCAGGGCTGAGCTGCCTGGGGCCGCAGATCAACAGGGAGGCCTTTCGTCCCTCCAGTGGCAGCCAGCCGGAGCAAGGAGGAGCAAGGGGAGCATCTGGGGCGGGGGGGGGGGGGGGGTGGAGACTCAGCTCCCCTTTGCTCTGGGCCCTCTTCTGCTAGGCCCTCCGGCCCCCATTCCATCCCCATCTGCCCAGACACCCCACTCCCTCCGACAGAGGTGGGACCAGAGTAGAAATTCCGGGCAGGTTCTTTGGGGCACCCCCTCCTTGCTCAGCCCGGGAGAGTTCAGGATTGCTGGGGATGAGGGGGAGTCTCCCGAGGTCCGAAAGTTTAGAAAATCAGAGGCCCGTGGCAGAGGTACCCTCACTCTGGAAGGGAGGTCATCTCAGCATCTGTAGGATTAGGGACCATCTGGTCCAGGCCCTCTGTCCCTCTGATGGGGAAAACCAAGTGCAGGGAAAAGAGCTTCCCCACCCCGCCCAGGCCACTGAGCCAGAGGATCCAAGAGGGGATCTCCTGCTCCCCCGCCCCAGATCTTTCTCAGCCCCCACTCCGCACGTACGGGAGCTCCCCAAGCCGAGTGCTCAGAGGCTGGGTGAGGTCGGGCAGCTGAGGACAGGGGCACCACTAGCTAGCACTGCCCCCCCGACCTTGAGCCCAGCTGTGCTTGTGTATGGAGGCTGTGAGGGAAGGCCAGGGCAGGGCAGGCTCAGGAGAAGACCCCATGGCCCTAGGATTATAATCCAAGGCCAGCGCGTACCTTTTACGCCCTGAAAGCCAGAGCAGGGTTTCCTGAGGGCGCCGGGGTGAGGCCACCACTGGGCAGGTGGTGCTGCCTGGCCCTCTCCCCAGACTGTGAGGCCGGTCAAGTCTGCTTGGGCCCTCTGAGTCTCCACCTCATATCTGTTCCCCCTGCCTCCCATCGCCCACCCCACCCCCTAGCTGTGCCCACCTAGGAGGCCAATAACTTGCAACTTTGCCTCCAGAACGAATTCTCCTGGGGGGTGGGGGGTCAAGCATGACCAGCATCTTGTCCATGAAGCCAGAGTCTCTGTGGCCCGATCTCTGTTGGGCGGCGCCACTCAGACCACCAACCAAACTCTTCCACCTGCCGCCTCTGCCTCTCTCAGGTCCTGCTCATGACATTGATTAGCTCAGACTATGGGGTTAGAGGCTTTGTGGTTACCCCGAGCACTGGGGGAGATGTGCAGACCGCACATGATCACTGCCTTCCCCAAGGAGAGGGCCCGCGGCCCACAGCCAAGAACCACCCCGGATAGGGCACCTGTTACACCTGAGGGACGTGCAAACAGACTGAGAAGAGCTCTCGCAGCTTTCCCAGGAAGCCTGGAAGACCATTCAGGGAGCTCAACTGTCAGCAAAGGGCCCCAGGCCTTGGAAAGGACCAAATTTGAAGGAGCTTTTAGACTAAGACACATGCGCCCTCTGGTGGTGATAATGGGAATTGCATGGCCTCCGACCAGGGGGTTTTGTCGCTGTTGGTGATGGAGAGTAATTCATTCAACCACTACCAGGCTTGGTTGCTCTTTATGACCCAATTTGTGTCTGAATCGTGAAAAATCCCAGAGTGAAGTGAATGTACAGTAGCTCCCAGTCCCTGTGACCTTTGTGGAGAGGGAAGGAAAACTATTCATAAAGACCCTGGACCAGGAACGGGTCACAGACCTCAGAATGTCACTTAGATCAGTGGTTCTCAGCCCCAGCTACCCTCCAGGGCTACCTGGGAGCTTAAGCATCAGCATTCAGGGGCCCCACCCCAAGATTCTTATTCTATAAGTCTGCAGGGAATGCTGGGTGTCTGGTGGTCTGGTGTCTGGGTTCTCTGGGGTACACCACCTGAGACCCAACACAGCCTCACATTTCACAAGGACGGAGGATTTGCACCAGAGCTTGGAGAGCTGAGTGATGCACCTGGGACCATTTCTCCTGTGGAGCAGTTAGAGTTCCCTTCCATCTTTGGTACCCTCAGAGGTCTGTGATAGAACATTCTAGAAGTGTAAGTCCTCTGCACTGCTCTTATTTCTTCCCAGGTGGGCCACAGACCTAGAACACCCCCTCCTCCACTTTGTCTTGCTGCTTCATCCAAGAAGCTTCAGGACCCAGCATCCTTCGAGAAAGTGCCCCTGGCCAGACCCACCCCATGCCTGTACCTATCTCTCTCCCTCCATCGTGGGCAGGTCAGGTACGTGCTCCATCTTGTGTCTGGAAGTACTGAATTCCATCTAAGGGTGCAGCCTGTCACATTTTATTTGTCCTAGGGGAGCCCACATTTGGAGCAGGGTGTCACAAAGACCTTGGCCCCAAGTTGCAGGCAGCCAGACCCTCTCTCTTCTCCCTCTGCTTTCCTAGCCCATGGGGGACCCGTGGGGGTCTGCTCTACCACCCCCAGGTGTCAGGAGAAGAATGCTGGAATGGGAGCCAGAGACCTGGTTTCTAGCCCTGGCCCTGATACAGGGCTGGCTGTGTCACCTGGACACGTCACAGCCCTTCCCAGGGCCTCAGTCTCTCTTTCTGAAAAGTGCAGCTTGTCTATTTTGCTCCCTAAGGACCTTGCGTGTCGAAGCCTTCTGTGGCGCTGTGACGGCTGGTGGTCTTCAGGACCTGGGAGCGGTACAATAAGGCAAGGAAACTAATTTGAAATGGAACGGTGGCCTACTCTGCCTCTGGCCCCAAACATGCCCTGCTCATTTTAAATGTTTTAACTTTTTAAAAAAAAAATTTTTTATTTTAAGTAGGCTCCACGCCCAACGTAGGGCTTGAACTCACGACCACCCCCCACCCCCAACCCAGTTCATTTAAAACTCCACTAATGTGCTGCTGTGTGGGTTCCCCTGCCAAGTTCTCCTCTCCCTCCCCGGCATGCCTACAGACCCGGATGATGAAAATGGACACTAGGTGGTGCCATGATCCAGCCACCCCATCCCTTCCACAGGAAGAGCAGGAGAGGGAAGATAGGCTCCTTCGGGTGCAGAAACTGCCAGAGGGGAGCACGCTGCCCTGCAAGGGGGCCACAGGCTTTAGGAAGTCGGGGGCTGCTAGGAGAGGCAGCCTGACACCCTCGTGGCTCAAGTTGTGCTTGGGTGGGTGCCTGCCAGCGTGGACAGGGCTAGAAGAGAGGGTGCCAAGGTCACACCTTCACCATCCACACCCTGGCCCCAGGATCAACCAAGGCAGCACCCAGACAGGTGGCTGAGAACAGGCCCAGTGGGAGTCCCCAAGGCCCAAGAGTAGAAAGGGAGTGGCCTGAGCTTAGCACCAGGGTCAGGAGGTGGGTAGGGGGACAGCGTATGCCGAGGCGCTTGTGCCAGGCCCCCCAGACTCATCCTGGCGCACTGGTGCTCATGGAAGGTAGCAGAGCACACACTGTGGTCACAAGCAGCCACAACTTTGGCAGCTCAGGGCACGTCTGCAGAAGCTCCCAGCAGAGAGCTCCAGGAGCAGCACCCAGGGCCTGAGCAGATACCCAAGGAGCACCCAATTGTCGTGAACGCTTCACCTCCGCCTGGCATTCAGAAGGCAGGCTGAGTCCTCTGCCCACGGGGCTCCTGGCAATTCAGGGGTCAAGGAGAGGCCTGTGACTGTCATACTGAACTTCCTGCCACATGGGCACCTGAGCGAGTCACTGAAAACCAAGAGACTGGGCTGTATTGTTCTCCAGCTCGGAAGGGAAGGGGAGTGGGTCACGGCAGGCACAGGAGCCAAGGAGGGAGGGAGGCAGCCGGGGAAGGAGCCTCTCTGAGGCTGGCTTTATTATTAACGTGAGGCGGCCTGGGTGGGAGGAGGCCGAGCAGACCCAGAGGTCACGTGGAGCCTGGCGCTTCCTTCAGCCCCAGGGCCTGGCCATGCTGGGGACAAAGGTCACCAGCTCAGGGAAGGCTTCCCAAAAGGCCCCCCTGCCCTGGGAGCACCGCTGACTCTGAAAAGACAAAGACGGGATCTGGGCTGCAGGGATTTTTGTTTTATCCCTTCCTCATCTCACCTTCCTCTTTGCCCCCTCCCTGGGCCACCCACGCCACCCCAGGCGCTTGGCCATCTTTTGGAAACCCAGGGTGGGTTGCAGACCACCTGACATTCTTCCCAGCTCTCCTTCTTTCTGCACGGCCATCGCTGGCTCCCCCCTCACCTGTCCCTCCCCAGCTTACCTGTCATTACAGATCATCCTCATTGACTTGCCTGAGGCGAGGAGGGAAAGACAGGCAAGGAGGTCAGAGGGGGAGGTGGCGAGTCTGGGGCCCCTGAGGTCTGGGACCCCTCCTCACAGGCTTGGGAGACCTGGCCCCCCTTTCCCGCCCACCCCTGGCCTGGTGTCCCCACCTCACTCCAGGACCCTCCGGGCACTCACCGGTGCTTCTTTTTGCCTCCACAGCGGAGTCTTTTACCTTGAAGAGAGAAAAGAGGAGAGTTCCCATCCACTCTTGCTTCCCAGGTGAGCCTCTCTGCCCTCAAGATGCAGCACTATAGCCTCTAGTCTCTGCCCCCCCACCCCCCTCCCAGACCCACACTGACTGTTTCGGTCTGCATATAGGGCTGGGCCATAAGCATTCAGTCAACTGGGCTGTCAGTCAATCAACAAACTTCTACTGAAGTGGCTCCTTGGTAGACTGTGAGCGCACGGAGCAGTGACCGGAGCAGTGACCGAGCTGGGCCAGGGCGGTGCCCCAGCATGGGGCTGAGGACAGAGTAGCTGCTCAGTAGGCTCTCGCTCTCGGAGGAGGAGGACATCTGGAAGTCCAGAGCCAAGATCTCTGCTCAGGCCTGTCCACCCCTGCACCTGTGTGCAGGCCCACAAGACACTTCCGAGAGCTGGCGAGAGCAGCCGTGTCTGCAGACGGAGGCCCTCAGATGGAAGGGCACTAACCGGGGATGTGCTAGGATCCCAGGCCCCAGAGGAGGTCGTGTTTCTGTTTATTTTTCTTCTGGCTGCACCAGACCAAGTCCACAAGCATTTACTAAGCCCCTGCTGTGTGCCTGCTGGGGCTGGGAGATACACAAGGACCTCTCTCTCCTCTAGAACACTCTGTGCCTATGTCTGGGTGCTTCCTTGGCTGCCATGTCTTGGACACTAGCCCTAATTTTATGAGATAAGTGGGATCATCCCTATTTAACAGATGAGCGAACTGAGGCCCAGGGAGTCGGGGGGCCACACACGGCAAACTAGCAGTGGGGTCCAATGCCCTGGCTCCCAGCCACGCTTGCTTTCCAGCAGTCGATGGGGTGGGGTGAGGTGGGGTGGGAGGGCGACAGCCCTGGGGTCAGCTGCACTCGGCTCTGCTTCGGATTGGCTGTGGAACCACAGGGGCAAGCTGGTGCACCTGTCACCAGGTGGGGGGTGGGTAGCTTTTCCTCCGACAAATGTGACCGTAGTGGCCATGCCTCCGTGTTGCTGAGAGGATTAACTGGATTGAGACGCAGCTCATGCCAGGAAGGGAGAGTGCCCAGATCCGGCCAAGGGAGGTGTCCGGTGGAGTTCGGTTCCCTCTCCTGCCCTGAACGCCAGATGGCTGGAGTGTCCCAGGCTGGACGCAGCCAGCTCTCCCCCCCCCCCCCCCCCCCCGCCAGCGCCACCAGAGGGCGCACGGGAGGAAAGGGGATTCCCTCTGCGCGGTCCAGGGACCCAGGAGGGAGGCGTCCCCAGGCGCAGGGGTCTATGGGGTGGCCCTCAGTTCCCGCACCCTGCGTCACCCTGCATGGGGGAGTGGGGGAAGCCGAGAGACTCACTTCCCTTCTGGCATCTAGGAAGTAGGGTGAGAGGACTTCCCCCCACCCCCACCTGGGGCCCCCCTGTGGCAGCCCTTTCCAATATGAGGCCAGCCCCACTTACTGAGGATGATAATGAGCCCCACGACGAAGGCCAGGGCAGCAAAGATGAGGCCCCCGTTGCGGACAGTCTCGTAGTCTGAGAAGGAGGGGGCAAGGAGGTGGGTGGCTCGTCCCAGGCACCCCTCCCCACAGCCCACCCCAGCAGCAGCCCCAGGCTACCAGGGAAAGATAACCAGGAGAGGGAGGCAAGTGGGGGGCTGTGGGTGGTGGCAGGCTCAGGAAGGGGGGGAGGGGGGCCCCACCGGGCTTACCATAGTAGAATGGGTCCACGTCCTCCTTCGGGCTGCCACCTGAGGGGAGAGCCAGAGGCAGGCTGAGCCAGCCACAGAAACAGTGGAATTCCCATCCTTCCCATCCCAGGGGCCCAAGGGTCCAGGTGGGCAAGAGGCGGGCCTGCTAAGGCCACTGCAGGTGCGAGCATCCGTCCTAGGCCGCTTTGGATACAGTGAACCCGGGACCACACAGCGAGCATCCGAAGCAGGGTGCTGTGCTGCCTGCGGGGCCTCTGGCAACCCTGGGTGGGTTGGTTCTTTCCCCTCCTTGCTTCCTGCGGTGGTAGGAAGGTCGACAGAGACCCCTCCCGTCGGACTCCCCCGTAGCCTCTCTCCCCCTGTAGACTAATCAACTGCAAGATGCGTCTCAAATATTTGTGGAATGAATGGACAGAGAGGCCCTTCGCTTCCACGGAACAGAAGAAGGAGAAACTGAACCTGCTTAAAGTCCCCCATGGAAGCTGGGGGCGGAACTGGGTCTTGGACTCGGGTTTCTAGATTCTTCTTTCTTATGTTTCCATCCTCAAAGGGAAGCAAATTCTTTTAAGAAACAATGTATAGTGTTTACCACATACCAGGCGAAAGCTAGGAAAACATCAGCTCCTTTAACCGTTGCAACCTCTCCCCATGAAGCATGAATATGACCCCAATATAATCCCTAGAAGCTGGAGGCACAGGGGGCTTAAGCGATGCTCCCACAGTTCCACAGCATGAAGGGGAAAGCTGGGATTTGAACCCAGGCAATAGATTGCTAAGAGTGCAGGAGCCTAACCCCCTTGCTACATCACCTCTCAGATGGTCAGGAGGCACGAGGCATTTCTAGGCCAAGTGTGGTCCAGTCCCCGTGCCTTCTGGGGTCTCGCCCACCCGAGAAGGTGCTGCTCAGCACCAGGTGTCACAACTCTGCCCTCCAGCCCTACAAACTGAGCATGCTTGCTTCGGGGCATCCTAAGGGCGCTGGCCAGAGCTCTGCTGCCCTGTCAAAGGATGGCCCCTCTTTCCTGCCCTGCTCGAGCCCCGTCTTGGCCCTGTACGGAACCGTGCCCCGGGTAGTGAGCCCAGTTTTTCCAGGGCAGCCCCTCTGGCCAGGAGGGGCTAGTGCCTGGTCCTATGGGGGCCCAGGAGCCTGTCCCCAGCAGGAGCCCATCAGCGTTGTTTCCAAGATTCAGTTCAGGTCTTGTTCAAGGTCACATGGGGGAGTTGGCACCAGAACCATGACTAGGCTGGTGGCTCCCCTCATACGAGGAAACCGCCTCCTCCCTCATCCTTTTTCTCAAGCCATTCGATGAGCTCCCCCCAACCAAACCCTCATGTTTTTTAGATCTGGCTCTAAGCCCACCAGAGTCAACAGATGGCCCTGTTGGCTTCCAGGCCCAAGTGACCCCCATCATGCGATCCCTCTGGGGGCATCCCACACTTGGGAGCTCTGGCCCCAAAGCCAGCCTGAGCCCCTCCAGCTCCTGCTCTGAGCTTAGACAGTCCAGAAAGATACCCTGACCCGGGATAGGTGCATGCCAGAAGGTCAGGATGGGAGCTGGTCCCCACCCCCACGCCCCAGCTCTCACCTGGGCCCCAGGGTTCTGTCTGTCGAGCTATACTCCTTTGGAGTTAAAGCAGGATCCCCTTTTCAAGGCAATTTTTAGAAAATCCTCTTAGGAGGCTGGCAAGGATGGGGGAAGGGTGCTGGGACTCCGGAAGGCAGGGGCGCCAGGTGGCCCCACTCATCCCTCCAAAGGATGGGCCAGGGAGAGGCTACCGCCTACCTCACACACGTACACACACTCACCGTTGTCCATCGACACCCCTGCCATCCCCCAGCAGACTGGGCTGGTGCCTGCTGCCCTCTCCTGCCTGCGCTCCGGGGAGAGTGGCTGGCCGTGGGGTGGCCGGGGATGAGGTGGGGGCATTAAACATTAACAGTGCCAGGTAATATTTACCCGAGTCACAAGAGAAGCCCTCGTGTGAGCGCAGGGGCTCCCTCCGAGGCCACAGGAGGTGTGCGGGCAGGCAGGGGCAGGGAGGAGCTGGCTGAGCTTCCAAACCCTCCCGAAGGAAATTTCCAGAGAAGGGTAGGGGATGGGTAGGCCACGGGGCTCTTCCACCTGCCAGAGAAGCCCTGGCGGGGGCTGCAGCACAGTAAGGGAAGGAGCACTTCCAAAATCCACTCGGGGTCTACTAGAGCTCAAGGGGCCGTGTCGGGGGGGCCCCCAGGGACCCTCACCCCCAGCGGTGGCCCACCTCCCCGACCACTGTGGAGACCACTGCTTCGGGTGCCTGGTCTTACCTGGCACCCAGGGCTCCCCTGAGGCCGCCCCTGGGTGCCTCCCCATGGCCCACCGTGCACAGTCATGTCTCAGGCCTCTGCTGCCCGGTGCCTGCTGTTTCCTTCATGCATCGGGGCTGCATCCAGCAGCTCACACCTCAGGCCGGAAGGCTCCAGCCATCCCTAACTAATCTCTCTCCCTGCGGCCTCTGGCTGTTTCCTTCTACAATCTAGCTTTCCTGGGCCAGTTGCCTGTGTTGCACCGTGGGCTCCTTTAGGAAGGGGTCAGGCCCCAGCACGAGGACAATGTCTTCTTTTCTAACTCACAAAACACTTTCCCGTTGTCTCTTTGTGCCATGTGTTATTCCCCTTTTTCCAGATGATGCATCCGAGGCATAGAGAGGGTAGGGTCCTGGCCCAAGGTCACACAGCTGGTGAGGGGCCAAGGTGGAAGAGGCAGGCCTTAAAGTATAGAAGTCAGGTGCTTTCCCCCACCTCCGAGGCTGCCTCCCTGCTCTGTGGTGGCCTCTTTCGCCTTGGGGATCCCCAGGCTGGGTACTCCAGGTGCTTATAACCTTGAGCTGGGTTCTAGTCCATTGAACTGGCCTCCAGAAGAGGTTAATGCTCAATGGTAGCCAAGGGGCCCCAGCCAGCAGTCAGCAGCCAAGGATGGGTTGCTCCTTCCAAAGGGAACTAATCCATCCGTTAACCCTCCTTGAGCGGTGGCAGGGGATTCAAGTGTGAGTTCATCCCCTGGCTTCTCTGACTTGCTAAGTAAATGGCCTCTGTGGGCTTACTGAACTTCTCTGTGCCTTCTCTGTGTCTTCTCGTCTGTAAAATGGGACCACTCCTGACCTCAGGGAATTGTTGTGAGGAGAAGGGAGATAATGCAGGTAAAGAGCAGGGCACGGAGCCTGGTACACAGCAAGTGTCACTACTGTTACTGTCATATTTGGGTCGACTGGAAAATACAGGGCATTAACCTTCTGTTGAACATTAGCTGTTGGGCGCAGGAAAGCCAACTGCCCTACAGCAAAAATTAGCCTGGGGGTGAGATGGAGACAAGGTCATGACCATGACCCTGCACACCAGGGGCCAACACCCATTTCACTCTCCTCTGCTTTCAGAGCCAAGCGATGAATATTCATGAGAATATGACAATACAGCTAATGGTTAGTAGGGACTGACCATGTCAGGCTCTCTTTTTTAAATTTATTTATCTATTTTGAGAGAGAGAGAGAGAGAGAGAGAGAGAGAGAGAGCGCAAGCACATATGAGCAAGGGGCAGAGGGAGAAGGAGAGAGAATCCCAAGCAGACTCCCCGTGAGCACAGAGACCATGCAGGGCTCGATCCCACAACCCTGAGATCATGACCTGAGCCAAAAAAAAAAACAAAAGTCAGACACTCAACCCTCTGAGCCACCCAGGCGCCCTGTGTCAGGTACTTTATATGCACTGTCCCCACTGATTCCATGCTTGCTCCATTTTACAGATGGAGAAGCTGAGGCTGAGCATTCTCTCCCTGCAACGACTGCTGGAGGGGACCAGAGCAGTGGCATCAGCCCCACTGGGCAGACCAAGAAGATCAAGGGATTTGCCCACAACATCCCATTAGTGACAAAACCAGGGCTAGAAAGCCAGACCCCTGAAGCTGTGCTCCCAAAGCTACGGTAGCTCTCCCCACAGGACACAGTGCCCCTTACTACACATTCTCGCAGTATCTTAGTGCCTTTTGTCCATTTTTGTAAGCTACTGAGGATTCTATGCAATAATGGATATAAAAATAGGTGGAAAGTTCAGGTAGACGGAGGGAGAGGTGGTGGCAGACAAAAGGGACAATAGGAAAAACAAGTTGTTAATCTGCATTTTTAATGCCATGTGCCAGGCCCTGTTCTGAGCACCTAACAAAAATCAAGCCGTGTGATCATCACAACGGTAAGGAAGGTAAGGAAGAGGTAAGGAAGCCGTCGTCAGCATCCTCATCTCATGGAAGAGGACCCCGAGGCCCAGAGAGACAACTTGCCAACGGTCAGGCAGCTAGGGAGTGGGGAAAACAAGACCTGAACCCGGCAGCCTGGCTTTAGAATTCCCGCCCATGGACAGGTGGGTAGATAGGACAAGCTGTCTTCCCGGCTCCTGCAGCTCAGAGATGCTCAGAGCAGAGATCACATGTCCAGGGCTCCACCTTGAGATGCCTTTGTTGAGAAAGCCGGCCTGTCCTCGCTTCTGCTTTTCCTGCACTTCTGGGGAGCAGGTAGGTGCACCCGAAAGTGAGGAGGTGGACACCTGTGTCCGAGTCTGAGCAGGGGCCGGAGGCCTGGGGTTCGGGGGACTTACCCAGGTACCACCTGTCCATGGCAGGAGCCGCCAGCCGCGTCCTGGGTGGAAGAGAGCAGTGAGGCACCGGTTGCCAAGGGCCTGGCTGCAAAGTGCGGCACTCCCTCCCCCACGGCTCAGTGGGGCCCTTGGGCAGGAAGAGACAGGCAGGGAGGAGGGGCTGGCGGGGGCCCTCACCTGGTGCCTGCCCACCAGCCCAGTGGGGATGGGCTGGGGCCAGGGATCCACGTGAGAGACTCTGACTTCCACCCGAGGAAGGGGGAAGCTGGGAGCCACAGCAAAGCAAGCCACAGCCGGTCGCCTCCAGGAAGCCTGGGGTGCCTGCAAAGGTCACATGAGGGGTGATGGGGGGAGACCCCAAGAGCTATCTGTGGTCCTCCTAAGCTCCTACTCAGCTGCACCTCCACCCTCCAGCCAGGTAGGGCCTTCGCCCTGACATATCCTGCCCCCAGATCTCATTCTGCAGCTGGGGGTCCCCCGAAATGGGCAGAATGGCAGCAGCCCCTCAGCAGCCACCCTGGGTGGGGCAGGGGTGCTTTCCAGGGCCCGGCTGGGGAGACTGAGGCAGCAGCTGCAGGTAGTAGGGTAGAGATGGGGAGCAGCTGGGGCCAGGAGGGGAAGCTGGTGTGAGCAGTTCCGTGGTGGCCAAACCATCCTCAGCTGGGGCCCCTCCCGTCCCCCGGGGACTTCCACGGGCTCTGCTGTCAGCCCCACCGCCGCACACAGGAGGCCCAGCTGGAGCCGGTAGCAGCCTAACGAGGCCTCCGAGGGCTGCCGGTTGGTGCCAGAGGGGACGGGCCGGAAGACAGCACCTCTCGTTCGGGAGGAGCAGAGGGCCCGTCCCCAGGGGGACCCGGAGCCCACAGGGAGCTGCACGGCGGGCCTCCTGCCTTGGCTCAACCAAGTCTATTCCCCGGCCTCTGCGGCCTCCAAGGGCCTGGAGCAAGGTCGCCACAAGCAGTCTGGGTGCCGCTCAGTCCCTCGGTTACTTGTGGGCCACCCTGCCTGTCCACCCCAGAGCAGCCCCTGGAAAGCAGGGCTTGGGAGATGCTGGTTCTGTCCCCAGTCTCTGACCTCCGGCTCCAGTCAGACAACAAGCTGCCTCCCCATCGTCCCTCCTGAGCAGTGTCTCCTGCCCAGAGGGGATGACTAATGACACCCCCAGAGAGCCACCTCCAGGCTGGGAGATGCTCTGGAAGCGACGGGCTGGCCTGGAGGAGAGTGATCTGGGGGTGCTGAGGTCTGTCCTGAGGGCCCTGCCGGGGGGCCGAGCTGCTCACACCACCCGCCTTGGCTCCTGTTCCCAGGTGGAACCTGCACACCTGGGCAGCTCGGGGCTGCGGAGCTGAGATCCTCCAAGCTGGGCACTTGGAGAGATTGAGAAATCTCGGGGCTAGATGGCACTGCGGAAGCTACCTGGGCCAAACAGCAGTGGTTCGGAAACGTGAAGATCTCAGCCGGAAGCCCTTTCCCACCCTCCCGCAAACACACACCTACACACATTCTGTGTTCCCTACCGGGCCCTCCTGCTGTGAAGGAAGGCATCTCGACCCCAGGTGGAGAGCCTGTGCCACGGACTGGCTAACTGGAAAGGGCATCCAAAGTCATCCCACCCATCCCCATCACCTACAAAGGGTTCTCTCTCCTCCTGCTCCAAGCCTCTGAGGGCTCAGATTATAAACCAAAGTCCTTTCTGTGTCCTATACAGCACTTCTTAATCTGGCCCCAACGACATCTTTGACCTTGTCTCCAACTTGCCTGCCCCTTCTCTCTGCTCCCGCCGTGCTGGTCTCCTTGATGGCCTTCTCACCCTCTAGGCATGCTCCTGCCTCAGGACCTTTGCACTGGCCCTTCCGTCTTCCTGAACACTCTATCTCTGGAGAACTTCCTGGCTAACCTTGCTCATGTCTCTCTTTGTTGATTGACTCAGAAGAGACCCTTCCTGGCGCCCTAATCTAAAATGTTCACACCCACTCTCTGCAATATCTCAAATCCCTACTTTAGTTGTTTGTTTCTTTTCTTCAGGAAAGCAAGGATTTTTGTTTGTTGTGCTCATTCGTAGATTCCTGGGCACAGGGTGGACCGCTAGTTTTGTTAAACCATTGAATACATCCTGGATGTGAAATCCTCTCTCCTGTGACACAGGCCCCAGAACTTGCCTAAACAGCCTCTTCCCCTGAAATCCCCTGCCCTGTAATAGGTAACAGGAACTAGTTTATTCCCACAGAGGGACGGGGGTGGTCAGCAACCCCCATGCCTTGCCAACAGCCCCCCCCCTCAGAGTCCTCCTTGGGGAGTTCTCACCCCAACCCTCTACTTCCCCCCAGTGCTTCACCCAAAGACCTACAGCCATTTTTGTGAAAGCATTTGTTTCTCCTTTCAGGGGGAACCTGGAGCGAAGAGCCAAGCAGGTCTACTCTCTCTTGCTCACACCCAAGTCCTCCCTCAGATGTCTTGTCCTCCTCCAGCTGAGGTCATCGGCCTGGCTGACACTGGCGACAAGGGTGCCCCTCTTTCAGAGATGCCCTGCTGTCTCTCCCCGGCTCCTTCAGCCCACACCCCACGGTCCCCAGAGAGACGCCCAGGAGAGCCCCTCCTCCCAGGCATCTCTCCATGCCGGGGCACCCCTTGGGACAGACACACCACACATGAGCCCCTTTGCAACCTGACTCTTCACTGTGGACTCTGTGATGCTGGGGAAGGTCACCTCTCCGGTCCTCTTCTCCCATCTGTAAAATGGGACAAAGCACCTACCTTGCATGGTTGTTGTAGGAATTGAAATGATGTAGGTGGAAGGCCTGGCCAGAGAAGGTCCTAACAAATGTCGACTTCATTACCCACACCCGAGATGGCCTTCAAGGAAGCAAGGACCCTCACTGTGATCCCCTCCCTGGGCTCAGTCCCTTGCCAAGACGATCTCTAAAGCATGTTCCCAGAGCACCTTCCCCTCCCTGACCCTCAGCACAATCTCTGCCATCCTACCATCCACCCAGCACCCCCAACCTTCCTCTCCTCCCCTGCACCTATGCAGCACTGCTGGTCACTGCTGGGGTCTGGCTGCACTTCTTCTTTTAGTCTTTCTCAGGATACGGGGCCAAACGAGGTGGGAGTGCTGTCCCAGAAAGGCTATGGGGCAGGCCAAGACCCCCCGACTCCCGCCCCAAGCCACACTCGCTTTGTCTGATTGTTCCAGGCTGGAGCCAAGGAGATCTTTGGGAGGCATGGAGAGGTAGCCCCATGTCCTAGTCCCTCTTCCATCACTGTCATACCCAGTGGGACAATATCCTTGGTTGTCATGCCTCAGTCTCCCCTGTCTTCCCCAGGCAGCATTCCATTGTCCCCTGAATCTTCAGTCTCAGGACAATAGTCTGGGTGGTCACTTTTGGGTTCCATGGCAAGGGAGGCAGCAGGCTGGAACACCACTCGAGCATCGTCTGCCTGGTGCTCAAAAGGCAAAGGCCCTCACCACCCGCCTTCCCAAGATGGGACTCTCCAGCCTGCTATCCCCCCATGTCTGGGGCTGCACGTCAGCGTGCACAGCCTTGAACCCCAGGTCCCCAGCAGTCTTCCTGGTGTCGGCTTGCAGCTGGAAAGAAGCCAGAGCCCCAAGAAAGCCCTGGCTCCGGGCTGGGGTCCGTCTGCAGCTGCATGGCATGCATGGCCCCTCAGCAGGGAAGGCGGCAGTGCCCAGACGCCGATCCGTGCTGCCCAGAGGTCCCAAACCCCAAGGAGTGTTGGCTCTGTCTCCTGCTGTAGCCGCAGATGCCAGGGTCACTGGGGTCTTATAAGGCGAGGCCAGGGGAGGTGGGTCCTGGAGGGTCCATTCCTTAAGTGTTGGCTTCAAGATGACCTGAGCCGTGGGGCACACAGGTCCTGGGAGCTGCCAAAGGGCAATGTACTATGAAAGTCAAGGTCACCGAGGCTTTCTGCCCCTGAGCTGGCAAGGGATGAGGACGTCCTCTTCTGTTTCTACAGCTGGTGACAAGGGCAAACCTGTTTGACCCACCTCTCCCGCAGTGAATACCCTGGAGAGAAATGCATTCTTGACTTTTCTCAGAACTCACGTCTGAGCTTGAACTAGAATAGGGGCTGCTCTCTCCAGCTGTGGTCCTTCTCCTCCTAGTAACCACGTCCCCCTCCTTTTTAACGATTTTATTTATTTATTTGACACAGAGAGAGAGAGAGCAAGTGAGAGAGAGAGAGCACAAGCAGGGAGGGGGAGAAGCAGGCTCCCCACTGAGCAGAGAGCTCAATCCCAGGACCCTGGGATCATGACCTGAGCTGAAGGCAGACACACATCTGGCTGAGCCACCCAGGCGCCCCTCCCTCCTTATTTCTGAAAAGCAGCTGCAGGAAGACCTCCAGGAGCAAGCCCACCCTCTCTGCTCCTGCCTTCCCTCCGTGACCTTCTGGATTATGCTGATGTGGCCCAAATGGCTCACATCTGGCTTTATAACCATCTTTGTCATTTATTTCACAGGTGGCCGAGTCTGGCCTATTGCAAGAACTCAGCTTATGGTGTCTGTGATATGCCTGTGTCTTCTCAAAGTCTGGTGCCCAGAAATCCTCACTTGGTAACAATTCCATCCATTTCATGGTTCTCGAGAGTTCCAAAGAGCTTTTGCCTCCTGGACCTGCTCTGTTCCTCCCAGTGACTCAGCCACACAGGTTCTGTAGTATGCATCTAATAGAGGAGGAAACTGCACTGTGATGTAGGTGAGCCAGAACTCAAACCCAGGTCTGACAGGCAGGAGGGGCATCCCGCTATCAAAGAAAGGATGCAAAAAAAAAAAAAAAAGGATGCGTAAGGGAATGAGAGGTAGTATACATATTAATAATACAATCATAGCTGCACGTAGAATTTTCAGTGTGTCCACGGTATCACTGTGACCTGTGAGGAAACAGGAAAAGTATTGCTGGGCCCATTGCACAGGTAAGGAAACTGAGGCTAAAGTGGCTTTCCCAGGGTTACACTGGAGCCCAGCTTACCCTCTGGCCAGGAAAGGACTACATTTTGCAAAGAAAATGACAGATGCTGGGGTGTGCCTAAGCTTACACAGCTAGAGGGGAGGGGACTACCAGGGAATGTCCTGAGCTTCCTTCGCCCCCGCCAGCCTGCCTGCCTCTAAGCCTGGCTCTGAGGCAGGAGCCCACTCCTCAGGACAGTGCAGGGACCCCTCCCCCTGCCACCCCTTCCGGCCCAAGCCGTCTGTGACATCCGATCCAGCATCACCTGCTCTGCCATCACTGTCTTGGCAGGTGCCCCATTATTGTGCAAGCAGGCCCAGGGCTGGGGCCTGCTCCATAAAATCAACAGCCGGTTGGCTTGAGCTGGCTGATTCTGCTCCCCTGGAGTTTAGCTGTGACAGCAATGAATCACACTAATGGTGAGAGGTGGCATTCTTCCTCTTTGTGGCCTGGAGACAGGTATTTCCAAAGCTCCTCCCCTGGCTCAGGCAAACACACCTGGTCTCTTTCTCTCTCGTGCTCTCTCTCTCTCATTGGGCCCAGAGTGAGGCAGAACAGCCAGGGACAAGGTGGGGTGAACCAGATAGAGCTGGACAGCCCTCCACCCTGGCTTTGCCCGGCCACCCCTGCCAGCCCACGATCACTGGGAGGCCAGAGCCCTCCTCCCCAGAGGAAGGAGAGAGCCCAGTGACCTTGGCGTGTCCTTCAGCCTGGCATCCCCCTCAGCCCCCACCCCTCCCTGCTGCTTGCGCTCTGCCTCTGACTCTCTTCCAAGAACAATTTGGCAAGTTCCAATCCACAACTTGCAAAAACAAAAACAAAAACAATAAAACCACACACACCAGAGTGGTGGGGAGGGTCACAGCCCGGGGGCCCAGAAGGCAGATTGACCTATTTTTATGTGGTGTTAAATAACACAAACACCTCCATGCAAACAGGCTTGAAAACCCTTGGAGTGGAATTCATGGGGAGGGGGCAGTAGTTGGGAGGTAAGATGTGCAGGACACCTGGGAATCAGTGTCTGAGGCCTGGGGACTTAGCATTCCCTTCTGGGAAGTGGCACAGCATGGCAGCTCTCCTATATAACCAAGTCTTAGTTCCTATATCCAACCAAATTACAGATATCAGTCACCGGCCTCGGGGCTGCCTGGTCAGACATGGTCCTGCCAGCGTGGAACATTGGTCCAGAGGGAAGACACACATCAAATGGCAATCCATGCCTGGATTCTGGATTCTTCTTCCCTGACTCTACAGCCCTGGACCAGAGAGGGAGAAAGGGCTTGTCCATTGTGAGTGGGTGTTGGGGTGGAGGCAGGGGAGATGGTCCTCAATTTGAGCCCGGACCTGGGTAGATCTGGCCATCCCGGGTAGATTCTCATAGTCCCTCTTGGTCAGAGGGTCCATTCTTGAACATTCCCAGTGACAGGGGGCTCACTCCCATTTGGGATCATCACAGCTGTGAGAACCAGGGACTCCCTCACACAAGGCCAAATTCTGCTCCTCCCATATGCACCCAAATGGGTCTATATCCTTTCTTCTGCTGCACAGAGCAAGATGGGCTTGGAGCTGGATGGATCTGGGCTGGACCTTGGCTTTGTCCCCAGGAGTGCAAACTCAGGCCAGTCCCACCGAGCTATGGTTTCCTTCTCTGTAAAACTGAGATACCACCAGGTAGGGCTGTGAGTTCTGAATGAGTTGAGCTGTGTGACATGGGCAGGGTTTGGCACATATTAGCTGCTTTATGTAGTTATTAATAATAATATTATTGCCATTATTTTGATCGTCATTATGCATCTTATTTCCAGGCCACAAGACGCAGAGTACAGTCTAGCTGGTGTATGCCCTGAAGGGCCAGCCAGGTTCCAGATGTGGTCACACCATGCCCTGTGATCCTCTTCTTCTGGACATCAGCCCTCTCCTGCAGAGGGAAACCAGGCCGCCTGGCATGCCAGAGGGAGCTTTGGAGACAGCCAGGCCCTGTTCCTCGTCCCTCCAGGCCTCAAGGCTGTGACCTAGACCAGCCACAAATTTAGCAGAGAATCTGTAAGGTATGAATATCCTACCTGCCTCAGAGATAAGGTTGGGTTATCAGGAGGGAAAATAAGTGGGTGCCGACAGTCTGGCAAAGGAGGGACAACTATTTTCTAGATGTGCCAGAGCTGAATAACATCATTCTCTGCCATTAACATGATCATTGTGAGAAAAATCAGAATCTCCTCCATTAGATTTCCTCACACTTATTTTAACGTTTTATTTTTAATAATGAATGTGAAGAGGTATATCCATCATCTCTTGTGTTCCTGGGGCCTCAGGGTCTTCTTCGGGCCAAGCTCTGAAACTGCCACCAGACTTGTCGATTCCCTGACCCGCAAATGGTCGCTTATTTACAAACTTTAGGTGCAACCAGAGATTTTTTTTTTTAGCCCCCATGATCTCTGACAAAATTGAGCTAAGATCTCAATGAAAAGCCCCAGTCTTTTCAAAGACCTGGGGGTGGGGGGGGGCAGAGGGCAGGGCAGTTGCAGAAGTAGGATAAGCACTCTGCACATCCCAGGGGTGGCCAGGGAGTAGCTGGACCTCCATGTCACTCAGGACCTGCACCTGCCAATTCTGTAGCTCTAAACAACTCCCAGAATCTAGACTCTTTGAAGATTTGGGGGTGGGGGATGGTGTGAAGGTGTCCCAGACACTCTTTTAGAACAAGACTTATTAGTCCTTACCCACTGGGAATTGTGTCTTGCAATACAAACACACGAAACGCCCAGAGCTGGGGGGCGCCCAGCAGTGACCTCCCAGAGAATCAGCTTGCAGCTGTGCTTATTTGGCCAACAGTACTTTCTCAAAGACTGAACTGGAACATCTCTGGGAGGACACCGTAGGTGACGCCTGGCCCCTATGTGCCATCTATTGTGTCACCACAGCTGATTCATGAATGGACACTGTCCACCTGGACTCCACAGTTTGGAGGCAAGGTACGGAGCACTAAATGTGAAGATAAAGGCAGGAACCAGTGTGAACCGGAGCACAGAAAGGGACTTGCTCATTCTACCTGAAGTCCAGGAAGGCTTCATCGAGGAGGAGGCAGTATTTGGGTTTAGAGAAAGATGAAAGGGTAAGAGCTCTGATCATAACCCAAGTGACCCACCCACACCCTCTTTGCCAAGTCCTTAGGTGGCGGCCCCAGAACTGACCAAAGGGAGAGGTTAGAGCCTTTCTTTCTAGGCCAGCATGTCTTTGGTGGAGCCACTGTGACTCTGTGCTGTGCAGGACATGCATTAGGCACAGGTCCCGCCATGGGGCAGAGCCTCGGCCACTGACCCAGGAGCAGGGGGCGGCTGGAGGAGGAAGGAGTGAGGAGGGGTCCAGGGGAAGGGAAGAGGCTCAGTGTCGGGCCGCTGGACCACACACACCACCTGGCTGCCGCCCAGCTGCCGCCACCTCCCTCTGACCAAGGGGGTGTCCCACAGGCCCTACACACGCTCAAGCTCTTTACACAGAGGAAAGCACTTCAGAGCCACTAGGAAACAAATGGTATTTTATTCCTTTTTGCTGTTGAGAGGATAGATCACAACACGGAGAACAGCAGTCCCGGTCACAGCGGCGCGGTTTGGTTAGTTTCCACGAGAACACGATGGATGGGACGGGCGGGGTCTGGCTGGACTTGCCATCCTTCCTGACTTTCAGCCTCTTGCTGTTCCCTCCGCAGCAGGGCTGCGCGGACCTGCCCGGTCTCTAACCTGCAGCCCAGCTGCCACACTTGCCGCTCTAATCGGCGACAGGCCAACGGTGCAGGAGTCATCGCTGCTGCCTGAGCAGTGGGACGGGGGGCAGAGAAGCAAAGGACCCCTGCTCCCCCTGCCGCCCCCGCCCCCAGAGTGCTGGCCCCAACAGAGTGGATCCTCTCAGCCCTTGCCTACCAGAGACCTCATTCAGGGACAGGAATCTGAGTCTAGAAGAGCCGGGCTGTAGCTGGGAGTCTCAGAAGCAGGGACGACAGGGGAGAGGAGGAGGGTTCCAGAGCCCACAGGGTTATTGCTGAGAAGATATGCAAGGGGCACATTCCCCAGGGGCAGAGTAGAAGCCCTGGCCCCGGGATCCCGGGCTGCTCTGCCTTCCTTGGTGCAGGGCAGATGAGGACTCCGTGGTGGAAGCCCCAAGAGGAAATGACCATGGATGGCGCAGAGCTTGCCCGGAGGCAAAACTGGGCTCACCAGCTCCCTGCTGCGCCCCTCTGATTGCGGAGAGACCCCAGAACAGACTCGGGTCAGGGTTAGAATTCAGGAGCCAGGCTCTTGCAAAGGAAGCGAAGAGAGGCCATGTGAAGAGGGATCACGAAGGTGATGTAAACCTTCCCAAGTCCCGAGACAACTGGAGACCCCCACCCATGCCCCCTACCCCTATCTACACCCACCCCTACATCAAGAGAAGGGACTGGTCTCTCAAGGGAAAAAGCAGGCTCCCGGGAGTGGGAGATGATCAGGGGGTGGGGGGCACCGGGGAGCAGGGAGGGGCTGATGGCGACACGGCTCAGCACCCGCCCAGGAAAGTGAGTCCAGGGTCACTAAAATACAACATCATCCACAAACAAGCAGCCACAGAGACCACGGTCATCAAACACACACAGACACGTCACAGGAGGTGGACGGGACCGCAGGCTGTGGGCAGGGGAGGCGGGTGTTAGTTGCATCATTAAGTTGCGGACCGTGTTGTGGGGATGGGGAGGGGGCCAGGGGGACACATATGTTCTTGGCTTCTCCTGGGGAAAGATCTGCTGCTGAAGTGGCCGGTGTTCTTAAGCATCAACATTTGCATCTAAAGGTTCAAGCAGCTCCGTTCAGGTTCTGGAGGCTAAAGGCGGAGAGAATTTAAATTAAAACACAACTTCGGTTCCTTTCGGGAATCTCTGCCTGCTGCCTCCCTGCCTTTAGCACAGTCTCTCTGGCCACTGAGACCCACAGGATGAGACCCACTCCGAGCACCACATTCCTGGGGACACAAGGAGGACGGGCCTGACTCGCAGGGAAAAGAGGGGGGCATGGAGGGGTCCTCAGGGGAGTGCTTCTCTCAGCAGGGCTGGAACCTGGTAGCTGTGGAAAGAAAATTGTTAAACCCAGAGTTTCTCTGTCAAGACACTGCCAGTAGTTGCTCACAGTCTCATGACCTAAGAGAACAAGGTTTCTGAGGAAGTCCAAGTTTGTTGTTGTTTTTTTTTTTTTTTTAAAGCCAAGACACGACAGCTGCTAGCTCACACCTCCCTCCCTGGAGCGCCCACCCCCCCGCTCCCCACGCCCAAGATGGGCCCTGCTGGCTGCCACAAATGGACAGAACACCAAGCCGCCAGCCTGGCCACCTGCCCCCCAGATTGGCATCGATGGCCACCTCGCACGTAGGCAATCCCTGACCTTTCCGAGCCCCATCTGGAAGATGGACATAACGAGCCCTGTTCTGCTCACCCACGGGGCTGTCACGAGGGCATCAAAGCACCTAGGAAAAAATTCACATGCTACCCAAGTCCACCGTGTTATCGCCATCACAGTAAAAGCTCGTGGTGTACCGGGCATTTCTGCACGAGAAATCTCTTCACTGACAATTTAGGATGAAGTTGTAGACCTGTCTATCATGCCTTATGCAAGGCAGACATGAGTGGACTGCCCCCCTCGCACCCCCCGGCCCCAGTATGTTCTAGGTACATCATAAACCAAGTCTGCGTGTGGCAATATTTTGCAAACTAAAGCGCTTCAGTTATTACTCTTCTGTGTCCCTACAACAATCAACGGAAGCAAATACTAAACACAATGCCTCTGAAGGCTGTGCATGGATGATGCAGGTTGGGGGGGGGCGGGTAACCCACTCTTCTCCTCGATTTTCTGTAGACACAGAAAGTTTCATTATGCAATGTTAATTTTTTTTCAAGTCACCCTAAGATACCTTCTGAATCATCACTAAAAGCCATTATCTTCATGCTGCTCTGATATTAGGGGTATTTCACGAACCATACTTCTCTCCCAAGTCCTACCCACGTGGCAGCTAAAATAACACCCCATGCACTTGACCACTGGGTTGTGCAGAAGCCTGATTTTCCAACTGTTTACTGCGCATGTGTGGTGCATCTCAGATGTTTCCACCCGTCTTACTGCTCTCAGAGCGTGGCTCATAATAAAAGCGGTGCCCGCCGCACCAGCTGGCCCCATACTTCTTCTCTGGGGAATGAACAGTGATGGGACCAGAAAAAGACACAGAGACAGAATCTTACCTTCCTACCCGAGGGCTACACTTCAGTTCTCTGCTTTCTGGGGCTCCGTTGCTAGAAAAAAAAATTGAATGGGTTGCAGTGAATGGGCCCCTCACCCCAGCAGGCCACCCTCCTGCAGGCAGCTGTGCCCGTGCCCGACACCAGGGGAGAGTCTGGACCGTACAGCCAAGAGGCAACTTGGCAGGATTCTGAGTCAGACAGACCCAGGTGCAAATCCTCACCCTGCTACTTGCTGATTCTAAGAGTCTGGTACATTCCTTAGCTTTTCTGAGTCCCTTGGTGATAAAATGCTGACAGTGAGGTCTAATCACATGAAGGCCCCTGGTACCGTGCCCAACACAAAGCGGATGCCCTCTGAACAGTGGCTGTCAGTAGGGAGAAGGAAGCCTGTCTGGGGGAGGTGAGGGAGCCACGCAGAGCAGAGGCCCTAGAGGCCCCTTTTACGGCACAGACACGGGAGCACGTCTGCTTAGCCCTAGGGAGACCGTGGTGCCCGATGACCACCCTTCCCTGAGATGTCCAAGGACCCTCCGCAGTGACTTCTATCCCCCGGGGCTGGTGGTCACATTACCATTTGCAGTGATGAGGTTCTCCACTTGGGCCTCCTCATCCCCTGGAGCCCTGCAAGAACAAGAGACACAGCCCTTCCGTCAGAGGTCTGCACAGCAAGCCCACTCTCCTTGCTGCCACGCGACAGTCTGCATGGGTCCCCACTGAGTCACTGGAGGGCAGGTGCACTCTCCACCTGGGGGTGCGTGGGGCAGGGGGTAGAAGCTGGGGTTGAAGGGTGCAGTGTCGGGAACTCACAGGAACCTTCAGTGTTGGCTCTGGAGACAACTAAGTGCTGGGAAGGAGTGGCCAAAGGCCGCCTCAGGGCTTGGGTTGTGTCCTGCCAGACTTTGGACTTCGGAGGTCCAGTGCTACCCCTGGTTTTTGTAGTGGACTAATGGGGTACATTCTTTAAGGGAGGGGATGAATGACAGGGAGCCCAAGCTTCTACTCAGCCGAAGAGCCCCATGAGCAGGTAACAAGCAGGGGCAGTGACACAGGTCCTATAGAAAGGATGTAGACCTCCTGAGAGGCTCTGAGGCCCTCTGCATCCCTCCTCCCAAGCCCAACTGTCTCCAGGGCCTCCAGACGAGCATCCAGCACCTTCTTGCCTACCTCCCCTCCCTAATATACATCAGAAGAGAGGAGGGGCTCGCCTCAACAGTTTGAGATTTACTTTGCCCCAGAACATGCCTGGCAGTGCTCAAAGCTTCTCCTCTGCTCTCCACACACACACACACACACAAGGCCTCTTTCTAAGAAGTCAAAAGAACGCTCATTTGGGCTCACACACCAGGGGGCCCTCCCTGTCCCTTCCTAGTTTCACCCCAGATGTCCACAGACACGGCATCCTTACCGGGGCTTCTGATTGAAACTGCACTTGCATCTGCGACCTAAAAAGCAAAGAAACCACCCAAGGTCATGCTCCCAGCTCGAGCTTAAGGCCATGCTCCCGCTGTGAGCCCAAGGTCATGCTTCTTGAGCCCAAGGTCATGCTCCCGGCTTGAGCCCAAGGTCATGCTCCCGGCTTGAGCCCAAGGTCACGCTCCTGGCTTGACCAGAGCAGGGCTGCCACATAGGACTACATAAAAAACACAGCAACGTGCAGCAATCCTTGGAGTAGGGTTCTTCTGAGGTCAAGGTTCAACGATTCAGTGGCTTCAATTGACTACCCTGCCACTGATTGAGTCGACTCAATCAGGCAAGTGCACAGGGCTCCATGCAGCCCAGGCTCATGTGGGAAAAACAAATGCAGGGCACATCCTCCGGAGCACTCTGGGGACAGCCTCTAACTCCTGTGGACCCTGCCCCACCTATGCCTCCTGGACACAGCCCCAGGAGAGCCACCCTGCCCCTTCCTATTCCGTTTGTTTTCATCAAGCATTTATTTTGCTCATTCTTCACTGTTTTACTGAGCACTTACTATGTGCCCCAGGCTGTATATTAGGTCCTAGAGATACCAGGGAGGATGGACAGCCTCTTCTCTGTCCAGGTGAGGGTGTGGCCTGGCTCTGACACCATTCTCTACCTGCTTAGCAGCCTCAGACAACACCCTTCCAGAGCAAACAGGGAACGAACTTACTCAGGATAAGGAGAATCCCCACCGAGAAGAGCACCACGGCAAACACCAGGCCCCCAATCCTCAGCGTCTGATAGTCTATCAAAGGAGCAAGAGTGAGACATGGAATGAGAGGAAGGTGGGGAAGAGCATGGCTTGCCCTCCCCCGGGTGGGGCTATACCTCCCCTTCCCCACCCAGGGTTCCCATCAAGCTCACCATAATGGAAAGGGTCCTTCTCATTCTCCTGCTCAGCTGCTGAAAAAAAGAAACAAGTGTGGGCAAGAGAAAGACACTTATACCTCTGGTTCCCGAATACCGCCCAAGCCCCCCAGGCCTCATTTCTCACAAAGGGACTCCTGGGAAGCACCATACAGGTGCCTGGGGAGGCAGAGAAGGGTGGGCCAGCCTGAGAGTCGAGGGGGGTTCGGCTCAGAACCCCAGTGTGAGTCTGCCTCCACAGCACATCCACATCCTTTGCGAGGCAGGGGCTGTTAGCCTCTTGTTACAGCCAGGGAAACGGAGACCAAGGTCAGGTTCTAGAGTGGGCTCCCGAGGTTCAGACTGACAGTCTACAGAGACCTGGAAGGCTTGAGGACTGACGGTAAAGCCTGCTGGGCTCTGTGGGGAGGGGTGGGCAGGCTGGAGGCGGCTCGGAGAACACCTGCTGCCTTCCAGCACCTTCTCTGCTGACTAAAGCGGGGACGGGCCGTCACTGATCAGACATGTAGACTCTGAGAGCCCCCTTGCCCGGCCCTATAGTCTCACAGGGTCGGGACCTGGAGGGGGACTTACCACTGGCCAGGACGGTGGGAGCCAGCATGCTGCACAGAAAGATCAGTGCCACCTCCATGGTGTCTGCGGACGGAGGAGGAGGAGAAGTCATTCTCTGCATGGGGGACTCCCCACCCCAACCCTCAGCCTGATTAGGGGGCTCTGAGTGGGGTTCCCAGGTCTACGTTGAGCACCCTCGACACCATGAAAGTGATAGAGCAGAAGCAGCTGCCGTTTGCCCAACTCTTAAGGAGAGCTCTGCCTGCATTAATTCAATTCCTACAACAGAATCAATGCAATCGGTAGGCGCAGGGACTGACCCATCCTGTAGGGGAAGAGCCTGCCTGAGCTGGACACGCAGGACAGTGAGCAGCAGAGCCTTGGGGAGCCCTCCTTGAGAGCCCACGCTGCCTCTCCCATGCCCAAGCCAGAAAGCCCCCAGGGCTTTGGTAATGACCCTCTGCTGCACCCTCCTCTTGAGGCCACCTCCAGGTCACTAAGAGGTTTGGGACTTCCCGGCCAGGTTCCCCACGTTTGATGAGACTGAATGGGGCAGGTAAGTGAATGCCTCTCTAGCCCAGCCAGCCACACGGGGCTGGGGAGGCTTGCTGTTCACTGGTCTCCATGTGGTAAACCCCGAGATGCCCGACACCCTCACTTCTAAAGTGCCCGAGTCGATGCTTCCCACAGGTTTCATGGAGTTAATACTCCTCCAGGAAGGCGGTTTGGTCAAACAAAGGTGCTTTGATGCCCTCGTGAGCTCATCAAGCCCCTGTCTTTGGGGCCAGGGTCCCCAGGATGGGTCCTCTGGACAGAGGTGGAAGGTGGCCAGCTGGTCCCTTCCAGGGACAGAGTTCAGTGCCATGACACACACCTCACTCCTGGGCTTACACAAGTGTGGTGATGAGCCAGCAAGGAAAAGTGGGGAGAAAAGCCCAAACTAGAAAAGCACAAGGCTGTCCACCCTTTATGGGGGTGAGCCTGGCAGTGGCCTGCACCCTGGACTGGTATCGAGTGGCCAGGACCATGCTGGCTCCGAGGGATCACCCCCATTGCCTCTCAGGCCGCAAGCAAGCAGCCCCAGCTGCCCTTCACCTCTCAGCCACCAGAGGTCAGAACAACTGCATCCAGCTCCGCGGGGCCCATGAGAGAAAGCCTCCCAGGAAGTGTTTACCAAAAGGCAGTAATTTGCTTCTAATGCCATTCATCTAAGATTTGCAATTCTTTTCAATTTTACATGTTCTGTATCTATAAAAGTGCATGTAGCACACGCGTATAATGAAGCTCAGTAAGACGAACACCGGTAATTTAAGAACTAGACCTTTACAAACACCTGCTGCATTTACCTGTACTTTCTTCCAACCCATCCCCCCCTCCCTCTGCCTCACTCCCACAGGTGATCAGTATCCTGGACAACAAGTACCCATACATTTGTCATCATTGGCTTGTTCTTCAAAGGCATTTTTAAAAAAGATTTATTTATTTATTTGAGAAAAAGAATGCATGTGAGCGGGAGGAGGGGCAGAGGCAGAGGGAGAATCTCCAGGAGACCCCACTGAGCACGGAGCCTGGCAAGGCAGGGCTCCATCCAGGACCCTGAGATCATGACCTGAGCCGAAACCAAGGTCGGATGCATCACTGACTGAGCCACCCAGGCACCCTACTCAAAGACGTTTTTAGATTAAGATATAATTCACATACCATGAAAGTCACTTAAAAGTGTACAATCCAGTGCTTTTCAGTACATTCAGAAAACTGTGCAGCCATCAGCACTGATTCCATAACGTGTTCATCACCCCAGAAAGCAACCCTGTCCCCATCAGCAGTTGCTCCTGTTCTGTTCTCTCCACCCCCTGGCCCCTGACAACCATCATCTCCCCTCTCTCTGTGGATTCGCCTATTCCAGACACTTCATGTAGAAGAATCGTACAATCTGTAGCCTTTGGTATCTGGCTTCTTCCACTTAGCATCGTGTTTTCAAGGTCCATGGATGTCGTGGCTGGTTTCAGAACTTTGATTGTCTGGCTATCTCTCCTGCTCTTCTTCTTAAAAATCTATTTATCGCACAGATATTAATACGAGTGTTTAGTGGAGCTCTTTTGAGCCTTGTAATTGTGATATTATGTTGTTTACAGTCTTCCGGGACTGGCTTTTTTTGTTCAACATTATGTTCCTAAGATTCATCCATCACGACACGTGACCCTAGCTCGTTCACTTCTGAGGTTGTGTGGTATCCCACTATGTGGGTTAATTATCCTGTCCATGCTCTGCCACTTGATTATCTTTTTTGGTTTTCCCATTTTGCGTGGTTGTAAATAACACAGCTGTGAACATTTCTCTGCACACTGCCCAGGGCACACACGCAAGACACTGTTTTTCACATTTTTTGCCATCATTGTCATATGAAATACTTTTTACGCTGGAACTCAGTGCAAATATATATTCATATATACCTGGGACAACATTGCAAAATAATACTTAAAATGAATGACAACCTCTGATATTTTCTATAGTTTCCCTTTTTAAAATAAAAAGGCTAGGCCCATGAGTGGGTCACTCTGCAGTAGGAAAATATATGTTCTAGAGACAGGTCTAGGAGTGAGGTCATTGGGTGGTATGGTATGCAAATCGTCAACCTTACAGAATACTTGCAAATTGTTTTCCCACATGCCCGTTTCCACATCCTACCAGTTGCATGACTGTCCCTGTTACTCTGCATCCCTATCAAGCCTCGATATTGCCAGACTGCATACTTTCCGCCAATCTACAGGTGCAAAGTATGGTCTTAATTTGATCACTCAGTAATGGACTTGGGCTTCTGTTTCTTTGCCATTCCTGTTCCTTCAGCAGTGATGTGTCTTTCATGTCTTTGGTTCATTTTTCAAGTGGGTTGCCATTATTAGTATTATTCATTTAGTATTCTGGATTCGAAATCTTTGTCATTAAGTACTGCAAATGTCTCTTCCCAATTAGTGGCTTGTCTTTTCATCTTTTGTTGCTTTCAATGAACAGAATGTCTTAATTCTAATGTAATTGAATGTGATGATTTTTTGGGTTTTGTTGAAGATACTGTCAGCCTGAGTCAGGAAGAATTTTCTTCTGGACATTTTGTAGCTTTGTCTTTTACATTTAAATCTTTATTCCACCCAGAATTGGTGTTCATGTAAAGCTTGAGATAGGGATCTAATTTTTACTTTTTTCCCATACTGACAAGCAGTCGTCCTGGCACTATTTGTTGGCAACCCGTCCCCCACCTTTCCTCCTGAGATGTAATGCCACTTTCGTCATATACCTGGTTTCTACTCAGGTGTTTCTATTTCTGCGACTTCTCTTTTGACCTATTGGTCAATATGTTCCTGCATCAGAATCCATGCCTAATTGTTACAACCTGATAGCAATCTTCCCATGTGGTAAAAGAAATTCCCCTCTTCATTTTCCTCTTTCCTCTCTTCCTCTTCCCCTTTTCCCTCAGGAATACCCTATTTTTGGTCTATATTTGGTCTAAAATTTACATATAAATTTTAGAATCAGACTGTCAAATTTATCTAAAACTGTTGGAGTTCTCATTGCAACATCAATGGATCTATGTGTAGAACCACCTGGGGAGAACCAGTATTCCTGTAATCTTGAGTCTTTTCATTGGTTTATGTCCTTTTTAATGTCCTATAACAGTTTTATAAATGCTTTCATATAGGTCTTGCACATCTTCTACTAGACTTATTCCTAGGTGCCTTTTACTTCTTATTGTTATTTTAAATGCTATCTCTTGTGTGTGTTTTCTAATTTTTCCTGGTGTAGAGAAAGGTAATTGATTTGTGCATATTGATCTTAAATCCAATAATCTCACTAAACTCTTATTATTTCTAATAATTTACCTATAGATTCCTTTGGGTTTTCTCTGACATATCATCTGCAAATGACACAGTGCTGTTTCTTCTTTGCCAATGCTTACACTGTTGGTTTTCATTTCTTCTGTCCTGCTAGGCCTTACAGTAAAATGTAGAATAGAAGCAGTAATACTGGACACACACACTCACATACATGCAGTCTTATTACTGGTTTTATTTTTTACTTGTATTTCATTTTTATGTGTGTTTATTTTTAATTTTTTTCAGCTTTACTGTGATATGACATCTAACATTGTATTGTTTAAGGTGTGATGATTTATCTGATGCACGTTTAGTCTGCAAAATATTGCCACAATAAGATCAGTTAACACCTCCATCACCTCACATAATTATCTTTTGTGTGCATGGTGAGGAATGATAAAGAAAATGTGGCATATATACAATGAAATATTGTTCAGCCATAAAAAGAAGGGAATTACTGATTTTAAATAGATTTCTTCTAATGTTTTAAAAATCCCCCCTCTAATCCTGGTTCTCCAAGATGTTTTTGTTTTACATTAATTATGAATGAGTGTTCTATATCTATAGTTTTTACCTTTATCAATGAAATAAATTATGTGCATGGGTCATCTAATGTCAAATCATCCTTGCATTGGTGGGATAAGACCAATACATTGTCTTCTTAGTAAATAGATGGATTTGGTTTGCTGGTATTTTGTTTAGGATTTTTGCACTTATGTGCATGAGTAAAATTGGGCTGCAATTTTTATTTTATTGTGTTGACCTTGCCTGGTAACGTGGTAGTCCTGGCCTCACAGAGCAAGTATTTCCTCTCTTGTTATTCCCTGGAAGAGTTTACAGAAGACTGAGATAATCTGTTCTTTGACTGTCTGGTAGAACTAAATGATAAAATCATCTTAGTCTTTTCTTTGTGGGGGGATTTTCGATTGCTTTTCCAATTCATTAATGGCCATGACATTCTTCAGATTTCTCTTCTTCTTGTACATATTTAATGAGTATAATTTTTTATAGCAATGTGCTCTTTTCTGTTTTCAAATTTATTGCCATAAAGTTGTTTATAGTATTTTCTATGTATCTTTAGAAACCACTCATTTGGGCAGCCGGGTGGCTCAGCGGTTTAGCTCCACCTTCAGCCCCGGGTGTGATCTGGAGACCAGGGATCGAGTCCCACATCAGGCTCCCTGCATGGAGCCTGCTTCTCCCTCTGCCTGTGTCTCTGCCTCTCTCTCTCTCTCTGTGTCTCTCGTGAATAAATAGATGAAATCTTAAAAAAAGAAAAGAAATGAAAGAAACCACTCATTTCTGTTGGATCTGTGGTTATTTCTCATTTTTGCATTCCTAACATTGTTTATTTGTGATGGCGCTCTTTTTTCTTCACCTTTACCAGATGTTCACCTATTTCATGTCTTTTCAAGAACCGGCTCTTGGTTTTGCTGATCCCCTTTACTGTGTTTTAAATTGTCCTTCATTCTGCCCTTATGTGTTCTTTGACTTTATCCTATTATTCTTTCTTTATATTTATCTTCTTATGATGGATACTTGGTTCATTAATAATTAGCCTTTCTTCTCTAATATCAGCCTCAAAGACTATAATCCTCTAAAATGCCACTTTCACCCCAACATACGAGCTTTGAAATGTGGTTTTGGATTATTGTTTAGTTTTTAGTACTTTAAATTTGCACCATGATTTCTTCCTTTTTTTTTTTTTTTAAGATTTTATTTATTCATGAGAGACACAGAGAGAAAAAGAGGCAGAGACACGGGCAGAGGGAAAAGTAGGCTCCATGCAGGGAGCCTGAATGCGGGACTCGATCCTGACCACTGAGCCACCCAAGGATCCCCTGTACCATGATTTCTTACCAAGAATTATGAAGCCATGTGTGTTAAATGTCCAAAAGTATAGTGATTTTTAAAATTTACCTTTGTAATCGACTTCTAACTGATGTGCACTGTGGTCAGAAAACATGGTCTGAGGATACAGATACCTCAAAATTTACTGACCTATTATATGGTTAGTTATTTTAAAAATTATATTTCAATTATTAGAAGACTGTGAATTCCTTGATTCTTGGGAAGAAAGTTCTGTGTGCCCAACAAATTAAGATTATTAACTGTGTTATTTATATTTCTATATATTTTCTTATTCTTTTTTGACTGTTGGGCCTATCAAAAATTAAGGTAGGTGCTTTAAAAGCTACCTCTATGAGGAAGGATTTACATATTTATCACTGTGTTTCTTACAATATTCTAAAAGAAAGTTTAAAATTCTTATATTGGCCTGTGAGTTGGATCCTTTAGGATTATATAGTGATCCTCTCTCTGTCTTAAATTCTATTTCACTTTCTACCTTCCTGTGTCCTTATATATTATATGTGCATTTTATCAACTTATAAACGGCAAAAACCTACATTTAAAAAAAATTCCAAAAAAAAAAATCCACCTGATAATTTCTGTTAACTGCCAATTTTATCCCATTTAACTTTATTATGACTATTGACTGATATATTTGGTCTGACTTGTTTCTCTTTTGACTTTTTTTTTTTCTTATTTTTGACTATTTTTTTTCTTCTTATTCACTGTCTCCCTCTACTGGTTGAGCAATTATACATGCTATTGCTAGTCTTAATAGTGAGCTTTGGAACTTTACCACGTGTGTTTGCTTTGGACTGTTTGTGTACCCCAAATTCATGTACTGGAACCTAATTCTCAATGTGACATATTTAGAGATGGGCCTTTGAGAGGTGATTAGGTCCTGAGGGAGAGCCCTCACGAACAGTATGGGTGCCCTTATAAAAGAGAACTCTCTCGCCTCTCCCACTAAGTGAGGCCTCAGTGAGAAGATGGCCATCTGTGACTCAGGAGGAAGGCTCTCATCAGACACTAAATTTGCCAGCATACCTTGACCTTGAATTTACAGCCTCTAGAACTGTGAGAAATAAACCTCTATTATTGAGTCAGTCACCTAGTCTATGATCCTGTATTATAGCTGCCCAAGGAGACTAAGACAGTATTTGAGTTAACAAAGACTGTAAAAGTCTAACGTTAAAAGGTATCATACTTACTAGGTATAATACCGTTCCTGAAAAATACAAAAATACAAACCACCTCCCCCCTAACATATATGCTATTATTGTAAAGCTTTCAGTTCTTTTTTTAATTCTAGGACATAGATATTAGTATTTATGTTTCATGGAAACACGTTTGTTTTGATTTACGTGTGTGTTGGTCTCCAGTACCCCCTGGAATTGACAGCCTTGTAGAGTTCCCTTCTACACTGCACTGTGTGGCCAATAAAACACAGTGGAATTAACGTGTCATTCCCAATAGTAGATTACAAAAGGCACCATGGCTTTCTCTCTCTTTCTCTCTTTCTCTCTCTCTCTCTCTCTCTCTCTCATTGCTTGCTCTTAGGGAAAAATCACCTGCCATGTCTTAAGGATATTCAGGCATCCCTGTGGAGAGGCCCACGTGGCAGAAAACAGAGGGCCTCAGTTCAGGGAAGTACACCTGCCACAAACCACGTAAGTGAGCTTGAGCTTGGAGGCAGATCCTCCAAGCTTCCACATGATTGCCCCCCTGGCTGACAGCCTGACTGCACCCTCGTTAATGACTCAGAGCAGAACCACACGGCCAAGCTGCTGCCTCATTCCTAGCCTTGGAAACCTTACAAGATAACTAATGCTATTGTTTGGGGCTTGTTTGTTATGCCGCAGGAGATAACTAATACAATGTATTTACTAGCCGATGTCTTCATGATTCTTTTTGAATCCTAGCCATCCATCCAGACATTTTCTTTGATCCTCAAGAACATCTTTTTAGAATTTTCTTTAATGAAGCTCTATTGGTTACAAATTCAGTTATTTTGTTTATCTGCAATGTTTTCATTTCACCTTTCTGTGGACAGATTGGAAGGTGATCTCAATAATTCTGACCTGCCTTCTCATATTCTAGCCTCAGTGTAATGCCCTCCCTCTTGGTTGGGACAGCAGCTGGTACTGGCTGCTAGCCAGGAGAAGGGTTTTTGGCCCCTCCTGGGAGCAGGAAAGACACGTCAAGGATTCCAGCACACTAGTCCCTGCCATACCTTTCCATCAACTCCCCAAATCCCCTCCACAGCTGCTCAGATTCAAGTCCATCCTACAAACACACACTGAATCCTAGAAAGGGCCATACTGTTCTGGGCTCTGCAAGAGATAAATAGACAAACAAGACATAGCCTCAGCTTCCAAGGATTGGCAGGGTTTGGCAGCCTATGCTCTGGCACCTCAGCAAGAGTGATGAGAGCTTTATGAGAGGCAGAGGTAGAGACTACAAGGGAGAGTCCATCGGGGCAGGGAAGGGGACAACAGGCAATTCACAAGGGAACCAGGGGCATTCTCACGGAGGAGCTGACATTTCAGCAGTGAAAGGAGGATTGGATTTTGATGGACGGGGCAGGAAGAGAGAAACTAAGGGCATTCTGGCAGAGGACATAGCATGAACTGATGCACTGAGAAGGGAAAATGGGAGGCAGGGATAACAAACAGTACTCAGTTCAAGTCCAGTTCCAGTTGATCCTCAAGGCACTTCTTTCAATGGTGGCTACCCAAAGCAGCTACCTCAGAAGGGCTCTGGATGAGGTCCATCGAGAGAGAGGGCCTCATCCCTTAGTCATGCCTGCCTGGCACTGGAGAGGGCTGGGCCAGCAACCTGCCAAGTATTTGCCATTTCTAGAGTAAGCAACCTTCCAAACAGTGAACAACCCTGTTGAGTAGAGCATGGGCGGTAGATGGTGAGAATTCTGATAAGTCAGATGGTGGAGGATCTCGAATGCCAAGCTGAAGAGTAAAGACCTGTCTTTGTGTTCTGAGGAAAGCATTTCTGATCAAGTTACAGTGAGCTCAAAGAAATACTGTTACAGATCTGGAAAGTGACCAACTCCCTGCTCCTCCAAGCTGCTGCCCAAGCCTGGCCTACACCGGCCACACCTCAGCACAGGCCTTCTCAGGCTGCCTCTTGGCCCCTACACCCATTTTTGAAAGTCTCATTGGTACCACTGGCATTGCCCCGGAGTCAAGTGGCCAAACACACATACGGAGCCTCTGAAAAGGCACACAATGTCCTTCTCTCACTGCTGGACCAAGAAACCCAGTCTGGGCCTCCCTGCCCTCCCACATAACCGCCCCTCATGGCCCACGCCCTCCCCAGTCCTCCCAGTTACCACACATTTCTCTCTCCCAGAAAGGAAGCAGAGCTGCCTGGGGCTGGCTACGGGTGGGTGCTGAGCGTAGAAGTGTCAAGTCTCCCTTCCAGGCTACAGAGTCTAAGGAGTAGATGGAAGAGAAGAGGGAGGATCTCTGGGAGAAGGGGCTCAGGTGGCCACACTAGCCTCCACATGCATGGGAGGCCCCGGGCCTCTGTGTGTGTTTGGGGGGGGCGGTGCCTACGAATGTGGCTCTCAGGGCCTGGGGTTTGGGAAACATCATCACCAGGAGACTCCGATGCCTCCTCTTTCTGCCGCTCCCCAGCTCTGAATTTCTAGACCCTTTAGACTCCCCTTCCCAGCTGGAAAATGGGACCAGCCACATTCTGCTCCCTCTGTAGCATCTCATGAAAAAGAATTCAGGTTTTCACTCGTTTCCCTTCCCCCTCCTGTTCTGTTCTGTCCACACTGGTCAACGGCTGGCATTTCAGGTGGCAGCAGCCCTTCCGTGTCAGTGTTGTTCCCTGGCCTTCCTGCCTTTTGCAGAGTCGCTCTCTGCATGTGCCGGAGAAAGCAATCAGAAGAGTTTCTCTGGCGATTATCTTTCCATTCTGAGTCACATAATTTCACATAATTGCTGGGTAAAAGCTGCTCAGAAAAAGCAGCCACTAGTTGATGATATAGCAACATGCTCTATTAGTTTTGATTCCATGCAGCAGTGAGGTAGAGCAGTATACCCGGTTCTATTGTGAAAATAACTCCAAAACAACCTCCCTCTAAAGTGCACAGGCTCCAAATTACAGTGAGACTTGATTAGCTCACGCTCATCCCTCCGTCCCTCCACCCCTAAAGCCTTGCACCCCGTCCATCCCGAGCATCTCACCTGTTTGCCTTCTTTCAGACTCAGCCCATGGAAAACATGCCCAGAGGGACCACCAAGGCATGGGTCCTGGCAGGATCCCGGCAGGATCCCCCCCAATAAAGATGAGCTCCTCCCCCCACCCAGACAGGACATGCTGGAAGGGACCCTCTGATGGGGTCACAGGGTCACAGAATGCCTGGGCCCCATTGTTTAGGCTAACTGGCTATCCTGGACTGTTACTGCATATAATTTAGCCTGTGATGTATCCAAATTTGCAACAAAGAAACCTGGTAAAAGAAGGCTGCACTGTGTATAAATAGGATAAAACCCAAGATGTGAGGTTTACCAGATGGAGCCAGCATCGCAGCACGCCAGGGTTAGAACGATGGAGATGAAAGCTCTTAGTTTTTATTTGAGGAGACTGAGGCCCCAACAGAGCAGTGATGCAGCCGACTCACGCAGCCAGGCAGGCCACACAGCTGTTGGCGGCTCCAGTCTCGGGCTCTGGTGTGCTGGGACTGGGTGGGACCTGGGCAGGCCAGGGTTGAGGGACAGGAGGCCATGAGGGTGGCAGAGAAGAAGAGAGGGCACCAGCAGGGATGGGGGCCACCAGGGCCAAGAGAGGAGGGTAGGAGGGAAGCCCCTGACAGGCTCCTCAGCTCTCCAATGGAAGACCACATTTGACCAGAGACATTCAGGGGGACAGTGGTGGCTTCTGGACGGTGAGCAATGGCATTGATCCAGAGAGGACCTACAGAAGGCTTGAAGCCCAACCCTTAGTCTCTCAACAGGAGGGAAAAAAAACAGGAGGGGAAAAAAATTAGAAGAAAAAAAAACAACGAAAAAAACAGAAAGTCCTTTCCAATGATCCTGGCCATGCCGTGTGCCTGAGCTTGGTGCAGGTGGCCTAGATCTGAATAGTCCAAGGCCAGCTAAGGACTAAGAAACATCACCAATAAATTGGTCTGATTTACTGACACAGAGGTGGGTTCTTCATGTGCCTAAGATGTTGATTGGCAAGTCTTACTGTCCGGCAGGAAAACAGATGAGACTATCTGATCTATTTGTGTCAAGAGCTTTTTGGAGATGGGGGACTGGCCCCCGCAGGCTTCTCAGGCCTCCTTAGCCTGGGACTCTGTGAAAGGGCCATGCGTGCACCTCACAGGTGGGACCAGTACTTCTCGGGTACACATGCTGGGGGAGTGGCCTGCACAAGGCAGTAGATATTGTCCAAACCCGGGGTTTGGCTTTGGAATGTGCTGTACCGTTATGACAATTTAGGTGTGATAATGCCTCAGCTGGAAAGGTTAGAATATTCTTGATCTTCTCTGGTACCCCATTTCCACAGCCAATGCCCCCCTCTTCCCCATCCACGCCAGGGCAACCAGACATCCTCGGCATTCGCTCTCACCAGAGGCCCTTTCCTGTCTGAACTGCTCATCACCTTTCTGCTTCCCATCTTGGGTGCTGTAGCCTAATGCTCTCTTGCGGCTTTATGTTCGAGAATAAAGAGAAAGCGGAGAACAAAAGGACGGGAACCATCTACTTGACAGCTGTGTCTGGAAGAGCTCAGAAGGCACTTTGCCACACTCCCTGCTGAGCCCAGCACTCCGGCTCCTCTGCACCTCGGCTGCTTCCAGGATGTGGTGTTTGCCCCTTTTCAGGATGTGGTGTTTGACCAGTGACCTGGAAGGCCAGGACCACACTGTGGTCTCAAACCCCCAAATGGATGCCCTGAACTCTGACCCCGGAGCTCCCCAACCACAGTGGCCCAAGGCCACGAGCTTCGTTATCTGTTTCTGTAAAATACAGGCCAGACTCCTGATCATCTTTGGCCCCGGGAAGCTGCCTAGAATTCCCCTTCCTCATCTGGGCTTTGAGATGTAGCTGCAGCCTCGCTGACTGAACGCCTCTGGGCAGCGCTGCCCACCTCCCACCCCCAGGCCAGTATGCCTCTGCCCCGGGTCCATGCACATGAGCTGGGTGCCCCGGAGCTGAGGGGCACCCACGAAGCTCCTGAGGAGAGATGTTCAGCGCTGGGGCTCCTTGCAGCTCTCACAAAGCCCAGTCCCCACTCACGCTGTGCACTTCCTGGAGCACAGCCTTGACGAGAGTGCAAAGGGGAAGGTGGAGGAAAGACAGGGGAGTCTCCTAGGTGGTGGGAAGCAGTGAACTTGGTGGTAGGAATGAGCAAGGTGCTGGCAATTGGGGGTTTGGGGCGGGGGACACAGGTCTGCATGGAACAAAGGAGTCCTATAAACTCCATGGAAGGAAACATGAAAACTAAAGAGTCTGAGACAGGAAGCCCATATCTGAAGCCCAGTCTGGGCGCCTGAACTGGTACAAGAGCTGGTAATAATCACAATAAATAGCCTATGAAGTAGGTTCGATGCACCACCATCGAACCCATTTTAAAGGCAAAGAAATCAAGGTGGAGAAAGTGCAGTCCCCTGGCAGGTGACAGCTGGATTCTAGACTTTAACCCAGTTTTGTGGGCCTCCCTGCTGGTGGAGGATGGGTAGGCTTCCCGCTGGGAGCCTGGGACTCATCACAGGGGAGGACTCACATCCTCTGGGTGGGCCACCCATACTGGGGCTGCCCGAGGACAGGGGGCCTGCTCCCCAGGCAGCTCCTACCCTGTTCCTCGCTCCTACCCCAGTCTAATGGGCCGAGCTCTGCACAGAGGGCCACAAGAGAGGGCGCTCCTGCCTCTGAGTGAACATCACCAACCAAGCTCCCCAGCATCTCTAGCTTCATACATATTCATACAGTGAATATACAGTGCCTGCCAGCTCACCCTTGAGAGAGAATTTATAGTCCCTTGTTGGATAGAGAGCTGTTTACTCAGGAGGGTGATTTTTTTTTTAACAGATTACAGAATTGCACAGCTGATTAGGGTGCATTTGTGTCATGCCAAGAACTGTTCTTGGTGGTTTAAATATACTAACTCATTTAACCCTTACAGCGGTTCTAGAAAGTGGCTATGATGACAATCATCCCCATTAGACAGATGGAGAAACTGAGGCCAGGAAAGTGAAGTACTTTGCCCAAAGTCCTGGAGCTGGGAAGTAGCAGAGCCTGGATTTAAACCCGAACAATCAGGCTCCAGAGTCCTTGCTCTGAACCACTCTACTACCCTGCCACTCAGTGGTTTTGTGGCCTTGCGCAAGTGACTCTACCTCTTGGAGCCTTTGCATCTGAAATGTAGAATAACACCTTGCATCTCAGGAGCTGTGAGGATGAGAAGAAATCACTTTTGTGCATGGGCAATTATTGCTGGCCTGCCCAGAGCCTTCCCTTCTGAGAAGGGCATCTCCTTTTGGAGGGGGGAGGGCTCCTCCCCCACTCCAACCCTATAGATCTCCTGGCTAAAAGGAATGGGTCCAAGACCTCATTGTTCCCCCAGGGGCTGTCATATCATGAGAACCAAGGGAGGAAGGGTCAAGGCTGCCAAGCTGTGAGGTGTGGGGGTCAGGGAGGCTGTGGGGGTGTCAGACAGCAGCCCACAGGGGAAGAGCTGGTGGGGAGAGAGGTGTGCAGAGAAGGGACAGGGAACGGGCTGGGGCTGGGTGTGCTCTGGCCCACAGCTCCCACACTAGCGCTGCCCATTCCGCAGTCCAGCTCTGACTATGATACCTGCCTTGTCCAACCAGGATGGAGCTGGGTTTCTGCTCTTTGCCACAAAAAGAGCTGTCATGTTGGAGCTGAGCTCTGTGCCGGGCAAACAGGACTATTCTTTAAGCACCAGCATTATGACTGTGATCACTCCCCGACTCTTCCCTCAGCTCCCCCTCCATGCTCTTCTATGTTCTCACGGAAAATGGAGAAGAGAAAAAGAGAAGGAGCTGGAACCCGGGGGAAGAGCCCTGATCCCTTCTTCTCCCTCCCCTGCTTTCTTCCTCCAAGCTCCGGAAGGCTCTAGCGTCCTCCTGACTGGTGGGGAGGGGCCTCGGCCTGCAGCAGACACAGTCAGAGCAGGGCTGGACGGGCTCAAAAGTCCCCCCCCCCTCCGAGCCACTGCCTTGTCCTGCCCCAAGAGAAACCTCCACTGTCACCCAGGGTCACAGCCAAGTGGCATGGGGAGAGCAGGTGTCACCAGGGCAGCCGGAGCTGGTGACATGCTGTCCACAACGGGACAGCCCACATCCAGAGACACGGCAGCAAGATACACAGAAGGCCTGAGGTACCAGAAGAGGAAGGAAATCCTAGAGGAAGAGAAAGTGAAAAGGGCATGTGCCCAAAGGGAAGTATACAGGAGAGGCTGACACAGGGGGGACAAAGAGGCCACATGATGAGCCGAGGTCTGTCTGGGGCCAGAATCCCTGCAGAGATAGAAATGAGAGGGAAGGAGAAGAGGCAACACAGGTGGCAAAGCAGAGAGGTGGGGACGACTGAGAGACCAGAGGGTCTGCTCTGGAGAAACCGTGAACAAGCCTCCGAGCTGCTGTCCTCCCTGTAAGGCCCTAGGGGGCCTCCACCCTCCCCCTGCAGGCCCTAGTCCTGCAGATGCTCCAAAGAGCAGAGAAAGGAAAATGCACTATGGTGGAGGGGAGGGTTGGGGGGGGGCAGGGCGGAGGGGGAAGGTCAACAGATAGTTGCTGCTCCAGGGGAAAGCATCTGGAGCCCCCCGGCTACAGGGCTGCTGCCCAACTGAAGGCACGTGCTCTCCGCTGGACAGGGTACGGGAGCCTGAGGCCCAGCCCTGGAGATACCCAGCAACCCGCCCCGATGCCCAGTCTTTTTTTGAAGCCAAAGTCCTTCTGGGAGAAGCCACTGTCTCCACGAGAAGCCCCTTCAGTGTGTCCTCCAGGGAGGGCTGGGCCCTGAGACTCACAGGCAGGGTCATGCAGATGTCTGCAGAACCGGGGTACCATGCCTAAGGCAGCCCTAACCGTCCCACCTCTTGGGTTTAGGGGACACCAGGACAAGATATACCAGGACAGAGACTCTTCCTCCCTGGACCCCCGAGTGTACCTGTGGCTGCTGTAAGAGGAAAGGGGAGCAACTGTATTTTGTGTGTTCCCCCCTCCCTGCTCCTGATCCCTGCCCTGGGGGCTGTAGGGGCAGGAGGTGGAAATGGTGGTGTCCATAACGCTGACCATTTGTAAGACAGCCTACTTGCCAGACATCTTCACAAGCACTAGCTCACAGGAATATCACCACCACATGTGATGTTGGGTACCTGCCATTTTACAGATCCGAAGCGGCAAGGCCCACAGTCAAGTGACTTGCCCACAACCCACAGCAAACAGTGGCATCGCAGGCAACGGCTCCTAACTCTGTGGGGGCCAAATGCCAACCGTGCCCTTCCACTCTTTCTGGATGCTCCCTTGGCCGCTGTGGCAATGCAGGGGCACTCAGGGAAATGAAAGTGCTGACCTTGACCCAAGTCCAAGGTGGGCTCTTTTGATGGGAGTGTTCTGACCTTGACCCAAGGGAAAAACCAGGATGAGAATAACCCAAATAAAGTTAGCTAGGTCTGTCTAACTTCAGCATGCACAATGTCATTCTTGTTTGCCCAACTCTGCCCAATACTGCCTGGGCAGCCCCTTGGGAGGAGAGGGGAGGCCTGGCCCGTCAGCCAGCGCTGGAACCCAGCGGCTCACACCTCTGCCCCATCCCAGCTGAGGCACCCTGGTCTCCCTCCTCAGCCTCCGCCCCTCTTGACAGCTGCTGGGCACCCTGTTCTGCCCTGCAGAACACCAGAGCATTTATGCCACAGCAGGACAGTGTACCCAGCCAGTTGTAGGTGATCCTGTTCATTGGAGCTTCGGGAAGCCCACAGAACTACCAGCCCGGCCCCTGGCAGCCTTTCAGAGGGGGCTGCCCAGCTGCCAACCCTGCTTTTTTCCGGTGTGGCTCAGAATCAGATCAGGGTATAGAACTGAAGACCAGTTCCACTCCAAATCAGACCCCCACCCACAACATTCTCCCAAGGGAAGATGTTTTAATTTCACCAAATGCTTCTTTTCAGAGGTAAATAACTTCCCATCCCAATGGTCACTGACACTGTCACCGGAGCTTTGAAATCAGACTGCTCTCCAGACAGCTCAGATCTGCCTGCATGTAGATGGAGCACAGAAAGGTAATGTTGCACCTTCCAAGGTGTAACTTTGGAAGGAGTGGCACTAGTACCCTTCTAGGAGTCAAGTTAATGAACCTTTATTGACGGCCGAGAACTATCACTGAGGGTACTAGAATGACACAGTCCCCCTCCAGGAGCTTACCGTCTAACCCTGTCCACAGGTTTCCTCCCAGCCTCCCAGCCTCCCTGCCTCCCAGCCTGCACACTCTATCTTCGGCAGAGTCCCAGCCATGCTGACTCCCGCAGTATCTCTCTGATCTGGCCTTTTCTTCCAATGGCTCGCTCCACTCCAGAACCTTCACTGCCACTTCCCTGGTGGCTGCAGCAGCTTGCCTCACATTGCAACAGCTGCCCTCACCTTCAACCCCCTCCTGTCCGTTTGTCCCAGACAGACTGACTACTGCCTGAGTTATCTAATTGGCATTCTGATTACTTCCCTCTCAAACTCAAACGCATTCACGGTGCCCGAGTATCCCATCCATTTTTTTAAAAATAGAAACTTTTTATTGTGGCACATAAATATCTCTAGGTCTAGGCCTTTTCTTCCCTTCCAGTATTTTCTTCCATGCTTTCAGCTAAGATAGTCGATTCCTGTCTCCTGCCAAGCATGCATTGATCTCCACGCCTCTGTATATTCTGTTCCCACCACTTAGAATGCCTCCACCAATGCACAGCCAAAGTTGAGAAAGTTGTCCTGGTCCAACTACCACCCCGGCCTATGGACTGGCTGTCTTCATCTTTCCTCAGACTCAGCGAGCACCTATTGCCTGTCATCAGCACTGCTTTGGCACATGGCACTTGCTGTTTTATGCTCTCCTTAATGAAGCTCTCAGGGCTGAAAAGCCTCTGTGCTACCCCATGACTTGCAAGAGCTGAGGTGGGACAGCGAGCAAGGGCTAGCTGACAGACTGATGTCTGAAAGAGCCCAGCTCTAATCAGCAGGCCCTGGAATTGTGCTGGGGGGTGCGTGTGGGGGAACATCAACAATGATGATTCAAGCTGATAGTACGTGCCCTTGATGGTGACGTGATGCGATCAAAGTAGCATCTCACCCCTGTGATTTTCCTCCCCCAAATCGATAAGCTCAGTCGAGTCACGAGAAAAACATCAGACAGGGGTATCCTGCAATCGACGTGAGCCTCCTCCCCCAAACTGTCAAGGTCATAAAAAACCAGGCAGGTCTGAGAAGCTGTCAGAGCCAAGAAGAGCCTAAGGAGACAGAACAACTCTGCGGGGCGTGGTGCTCCTGGAGCAGAAGAGGGACATTAGGTAAAAACCGAAGAAATCTGAATGAAGTATGGACTGTAGTTAATAGTAACGTATCAGTGTTGATTCCTCGATTGTGACAAATATACCACACTAACATAAGATGTTAAAACTTGGGGAAACTGTGTGCAGGGGGGATTATATTGGATCTCTCTGTACTATCTGCTTGATTTTTCAGTAAATCTGTCATTGTTCAGTAACCCTAACCCGGACCCTGTTCAAAAAATAAAATAAAATCTGTTAAAAAAAAAAAAAAATAACGCAAGGGGCACCTGGGTGGCTCAGTGGTTGAGTGTCTGCTTTCGGCTCAGGTCATGACCCCAGGGTCCTGGGATCGAGTCTCCATCATGAACCTGCTTCTCTCTCTGCCTGTGTCTCTGCCTCTCTCTGTGTCTCTCATGAATAAAAAAAATATTTAAAAAATAATAATACAGAATTTTAAGTTCAGTTAAAAACAAAACAGCCTCCAACCCCCTCCCATCACTCCCACATCTGTTCACCTTCCTGGCAAAGCAGTGTGGAGCCCTGTGCCCTGTTCATGGTGTCTGATGCTCCTGTAATAGCAGTCAGGCTTTTATGGTTCAGAATCACAGAGCCAAAATCCAGCAAAGGCTTTTACAGCTGCGTTTAAAACAAGTGCTTTGGGTCCAACCAGAGGTCACTGATGGATCTGTGGCCTCCAGAGGAAAATGCAACCTGTTCCCTTGATTTGCATTTTAAGTGCCCCTCAAATTAACATTAAATATCAATTATTCTGTTTAATAACCCAACTTGAAATGTTTGGCCCCCTTACAAAGTTCCAAAGAGCAGCTGATGAACAGAGAGGATTCAAAGCCTGGGATGGAAGAGAGAGCAGAGGACAGTGACGCTGTAGGAGGCCCAAGGGGCTGACAGTGGCTGTGACACTTTACTGAATTCCCTGTACTGCCTCAAGGCAGCTGGATAGCCTACCAGCATGGCAAGGCCCTGGGCCCAGACCATCATTATACTGACCCCTCCCAGGGTGGTTCCTATTGGGTCCCTCTCATCGCACTGTGGGCCTCCCCACATGGCTCCATCTCTGGGTCTGCCCCTGACATCCTTCACTCATGGAGGACGGTGCACCCACAGGTCCCCAAGCCTTGAAGCTGTTTCTCTAGAGCCCAGACCCAATCCAGGACAAAGCTCCTTTATTATGTAGAGATAAATTATTTTAACCCAGGGGCATCTTATCTCTAACGTGGAGTTCCTTCTGGGGCAGAGAACATGGTCAAAGGAAGAAAAGAACTAACCAGAAGAGGAAATAAGGCCTAATATTCCTTAGAAAGGGATACAAAGAGTTCACAAATCACAAACACAGGCCTGGTTTCTAAGAATTTCTCTGGAAAGATCCACCAGTGGGAGCACAGTGCCCTGCTGTTCCCTGCGCCCCCTCCCCACACCCGGTCACTGCCAGTCGTGAGTCTTCAGAGTGCCATGCCAGCCCTTACCCCATGGGCTGCTCCGGACAGCCCTCAGAGGCAGGTGCATAGAGCAGATACTGTGTGGCCAGCCCAGCACAGGCCAATGAGGTTGCTCAGAGTGAGTCAGACAGCAGGACTCCAGCCTGCTGAGTGCAAGCACAGGGGCCTGGGCCCCTCCCTCAGGGGAACTTCATCCAGTTCCCGGGAATCTGGAGTGGGCAGCACTGCACAGAAGCCCCGGGCCAGAGCCCCAGCAGGCTGCGCAGACGTGAGTGAGTCAGGCCAGCAGTGGGATCACCTCCTCCACATGCCTCCCGACAAAGGCCCATTCAAGAGAGGCCAGACAAGCCGTCGCAGAGGCTGAAACAGAAACTCAGAGCGGCTGCCAGGGCCAGAGGCCTGGGGCCAGGCCCACGTCACCCTGCCCATAGTCAGACCACAGTACCAGGCTGCTTGGCCAGTCCCCTTGTGCTTCTCCACCCCCCCAGCCCAGCTCCTGGAGAGCACAGCCCTGGCCTGAGTGTTTGAGCCTACAGAGTACTCTGCATATATTCACATTGTCTGGCTTCAGAGTAGCAGTGGCATGGGGACAGACCCCAATCCGTGGGCCTGCATACCTGGAAACTGGTCCTATCTCCAGAGGGTGAACGTGGGCGTATACGCAAGGCTGGAGGTTTTACCCAACCTTGTTTGCCTCCATTTCAAGAAACACACTGTCCCTTCCCTCCTGCCACATGCCCTCCTTCCCCTGTTCCCCCTGAGCCAAGGCCCCCACCTCTTCCCACATTCTGTACTGCCATCACTAGCGTGTCTCCCCCATCAGACGATGAACCCCTTGGGGGCAGAGGCACATGCTAGGCATTTCTGAAGCTCTAGCACTTAGCACCGTAGCTGCTCAATAAAGGTCACTGACTCAGTGAATGGATGGTCGGTATCATTATCCCTTGTAGTTATAATTCAATCCAGCTCAGAACAACCTGAGCATCTGTGTAGAATTTTATGCATTTTATTAAATGCAAGGAATTAAAAACCTCTCTCGAGCCCCTCTCTTCCACTGCCTCATTTCTGCTCTCTGGGGCTTTGTCAAGTCCCACCCACCAAAACACTAGGAGGAAACAGCTTCCCTCCACCGACTTTAGACCCAGACCTTTAGAAGCCTCCAGAGCTCAGATGGGGGTCAAATCCTTGTTTTCTGGACTCTACCAAAGGAACTGAGCACACTGAGAGGATGCACGGGCATAAAGGAAGGTTCACCTTAGGACTGTGTGGTGTGTACCTGGGTATGGGCAATGGGTAGGGAGACAGCTCTGAGGGACCAGTGGGTTTTCAACACCTCCTAGTGGGTGAGGACTTTTTCCCATATGTTCAGTTCCCACATGCTCACTGGACTTTCTCCCTGTGTCCAGTGCCATGCCAGGCACTGAGTGGGGGACAGGGCTTGCCTTTGCAGAGGTCAGGAAAGGGCGCCTGAGTGACTCAGTGGTTGAGCGTCTGCCTTTGGCTCCGGTCATTATCCCGGGGTCCTGGGATCGAATCCTGCATCAGGCTCCCCACAGGGTGTCTGCCTATGTTTCTGCCTCTCTCTGTGTGTCTCTCATGAATAAATAAACAAAATCTTTTAAAAAATAAATAAAGTTTGAAGAGGTCAGGAAGGTGGAGGGGAGAAGGCACGTACAGACATAGCTAAAATGCACGCACGGTAGGCCATATACTCAGCAGACCAGGGAAGAGGAGAGTATTTCTGTGTACTGGGAACTGGGGAAAACTACTTGAAAAAATGAGCACTCGAGAGGAGCCTCAAAGGCTGATAGAACAGTAGTTACTCCCTTCTCATAATAATACCATCACTACCATCGTTATCATCACAGCCGCCAGTATCTACTGTTGGCCCTGCACCAGGCACCCAGCACAGCACCTTACAGAGCTCATCCCCAGCGTCCTTGTGCTCATTTGACAGATAAAGAAACCAAGGCTTAGAAAGTTAAGAAAACTAGGAAGCTCCAGAACCCAGATAAGAACCCAAGCCTGTGTGTCTCCCAAGGCCACGAGTCTCCACTCAGCTGGGCCGGGGTGAGGGCTCTTTCCGGGCAGGGCCTGAGCATAGGCAGATAGGGTTGGCCATGTGGGGACAGTGCTGGGAGCGTAGCCACAGCCAGGTTATGAGAGCCTGAGCACCAGAGCCCGGCCCCTGTCCTTAGTAATGGACAAGGGAGAGTCACCGGAGGTGTGATGTAGCAGGACCCCATCCTCGGGATCACCAGTAAAGTGGATCGGGGCTGACAGAGCAAGGGAAGAGGCCCGTCACAATGGTCTGGGTGCCAGACTGCAGCTGGGCGAGGTGAGAGGGTGCGTGGGGACCTGCGAGCAGGTGCCCACGGGGGAGGGCTGGAAGGTTAGGTATGTGTCAGAAAGGGAAAGTGCGTGCACGTGTGAGCCCACGTGTGTGTGAGTGCCAGGCAGTTCCTGCTGAGGAAGGCTGCAGGGCCGTCCTGGTGGGAGGCAGGGCCAGGGCAAAGCAACCGGTGGAGCTGAGCAGGAGGGCTCAGTGAATGCGGGACCACCATTTCACAGCTCTGCTGGATTTAAGACCTTGGCCTCTGGTCTCTTCTGAGGCCTGGCTTTGCCCTCCAGCTGTGTGGGAGTCACTGTCATTCCAACTCCCTCATTCCTGACCCCTCTGGCCCAAGTCGGATATTCTGAATGGGAACAGCCACATTCCCATGGCCAAGCCTGGTCCCCAGGGCCCTGGGCCCTCTTCCTGGACTTCATGCTCCCATCACCCCACCCCACCCGCCCCAAATGTGCTCCTGTGTGGGGTCCGGGCTGACTTCATACTTCCCCCAGTCATGGTCTTTCCTCCTCCCTCCTATTCCAGGGCGGAGAAGAGGCTGCCAAGTTGGTTCCAGGCTTTCGTACGGGCCAGAGATATTCTGCTTCTCATCAGGGACAGAGGGCCCCGCTCGGCTCCTCAGGCCACAGTGACCAGCTGGCCGAGGGCTCTCCCTTGGAAACTTCACACACCCACAACCGGTGGCCCTGGATCTCATCCTCTCCAGGGGCCACCTCTGTCAACACTCTTCCCAGCCTGTTTCCATCCTGACCGAACAGAAGAGGTGGACCAAGGTCTAGGAGGGGCCGGCTCCTCAGCCCAAGAGGAGAAAACCCGGGCTCAGCTTCTGGAGCCCTTCCTGTGCAACCGGCTAAAAGGAGAGGCTTTCTCCGAAGGAACCAGAAACCAGCGCCTTCCCTGCTCAGCTCAGCTGCAACCCTGTATTATGAAATAATGAGTACAATTTGGCACCTGGAGAGAAAAGGGCTCTTTCAAGATTGTATAATCTACAAAAAATTAGAGGAAGAAATGCCTTAGAAATCATGGACTCCAAACCCCCTATTGACAGATGTGGAAACAGAGGTCTAAAATTGTGGAGGCTCTCACCTGCTTGAAATCAATCTAAACCATTTCTGACTTCCCTCGAAAAGCCCAGTTTGCATCCAAAAGGATATCCGTGGAATGAGTGCACTTGCCCTTGGGGAAGAGCCAGGACCAGAACCTGGGTCTGTGCCTCGGGGCTCATAGCCTTGCCGCTACAGGCTCTCTGCCTCGAGGGACTGTGCCTGTCAGGACTGCTTTGCTTCCTCCAGGGCGCTCAGGCAGAGGCAGGTGGGTGATTTGTTAGACAGTGAGTCCTAGGGGCTGCCTGGCACAGCCTGCCCTCCAGATGGCAGCCAGCTAAGTCCAACAGGGCTCAGGGGCAAGGGAGCGTGTGCTCTGATTTATGGTGGATCAGGTGGGCTGGCTCAACTCCTCCTTCTCCCCCCTCTCCTTGCCACACCCTCCAAGTAAATATAATGGCGCAGGCTCTTTGCTCACTTGGGTACCCACTGTGGACACCCACCCATTTGGAAGGGACATCTCAGTCCCCAGAGGGTTGCTGGCAAGAGAAAAGAAGACAAGAGATGTGGGATGGGAGTGTGCGTCACAAATCTCAGCCGAGAAGTCAGAAGGCCTGGGCCAACGCTGGGTGCGTGACTTCTGAGCCTGTTGCCTCATCTACACGATGTCCTGATTGGATGTTCCCTCAAGGGCCCTCTGGCTCTGAGAAATCTAGATTTCTCTTCTCCCTCGCCCTAGTATCCCCAGCGATGAACACATAGCGGGTACTTAAGACAACTCACTGCATGACTGAGTGAAATGACTCCTCAGTCAGTCCAAAGAGCACACGGAGGCCAGGAGGGCGACTCTTCCCTCTGCTGTCTGCCACCTGAACACCATAAAAGCCATGAGGCTCGGAAAAGCCCTGACAATGCAGGACCCCTCTGCAAACCAGCTTCCTCTCCTAGATGCACAGACATGGCTGGAGCAGCCACAAGAAGCAGGAAAACGTGCCTAAGGAGAGAGGGGTGGTCTGGACCCCCAACAGGAACAGATCGCACGGCTTGTGCCATCTTACTGCCTAGCTCCTCTCCTTGCTGCTCTTTCCGGCTTCTCCTCCTGGCCTTGCCTCTACTTTGCGTGCTCTCCCTGCCCTCCCCCAGCCCCTTTGTTCTCTTGCTCAGCCACAACCTGTCCTCCCTTCTTTGTGGAGGCTCTGAGCCTTCTGCTAGTCCCGGAGCCACTGGGTCCTGTTAGCCAGGAAAGCTTAGGGGCCGAGATGAGACACCAGCCGGGGACCAGGAGCCTCAGGCTTTCTCAGGGGCAGGGCAGGGAGAAAGCAGCAGTGGAGGGACTGAATTTCTAGTTGGTGCTCAGCCTCTCGAGTCTAATACCCAGGAGAGGGGCTCCTCTTGGAGGGAATCTGAAAGTGCATTTCTTTCTACCTTCTTCCAACAGGGTTCCTGGGGAGATGTTTTCCTTCTGGCCTTCCTGAGCCAGCCCTACACACACTCCCCGGCACAGAGCTAGATGGGGCAAAGAACTACCCTCTCTCTTCCAGCCTGAGACCTATCTAGAAGTTCTGTGTGTGTGTGTGTGTGTTGATGCGTGTGAGAGCATCTGCACAGGGACAGTGGGGCAGTATACGTGGCATTGAGGGTGCTATGTTCCGTTGTGGTCTATGTACGGTGAATTTGGTATGCATGCAGTGTATCTGGTCTGATACACACGTATGTGTGGTGTGTTTTATGGAGTGTGTGCAGCAACAGAATGCGTGGTGTGTGTGAGAGTGTGTGTAATGTGGTATGCACGTATATGTGTTTGGGGTGATGTGTCGTGGGGAAGACTGGAGTGGGTGAGCGGCCACCTCTGTCCCAGGAGCCAGCTATCAGGGTAGCCCAGCCAGAGAAGCCAGGGATCACTAGTATCCAGGCAACCGTGTTGGGGGGAGGGGCAGAGATATGGAGGTGAGGAATGGGCAGGAAAAGGAAGGGAGGCTGAGAATTGAAGAGGAGTTTCCATGGCAACTACCAGGGAGGTCACGTGCAAAAGGCTAAGTTGCAGAAACAGATACACACATCCATACCTCCACAAGATGCGGGCACTGGGCCCCCAGGGTGGGGGTCCCTTCACAGCGGACATGGGCTGCCCACTGATCCATCTCTGAACCTGGAAATCCGGGCCCAGCCAGAGGGGACCACACCAAGGAAACAAAGGAAGTGGAGACGGAGGCCGCGTTCATGGGCAGAAGGCTCAGCAGCCAGGCCCCCATGTCTGGGGGTTGGCAGCAGGGGCCTGCCCGGGCCCATTTCTCCAGCGCAGCTGCTCCCACTCTCGGGTGCTTTCTCTACCAGCCACCACTTGTAAGAGCCAGAGGCGAGCGCCAGAGCCAGGGCTGCTCTTCCAACTGTCCACGGAAGCCCAGCAAGACACAATGGGGGAGGCCCTGCCAGGGCCAGCCCTGCTGGGGAAGGGGGCTGGGCGTGAGGAAGGGGGTGGGGGGAGATTAGGGAGGCCCCTGGAAGAAAACAGGACTGGATAAACAAGAAGGAGGGAGGAAACCCAGGCAGACGTTCTCAGGAGTGCCATACTCTGGAACCCCAGGCCTTCTTTACCTGCCCGCCCCCCCCCCCCGCCCCTTGCCCACCGCCCGCCCATGCCCCCCAGCACCAAGCCAGCCGTCCCATTTTGCATTGCTGGTGCGTCTACACTCGCTCGCGTCCAGCCACCTCCCCGTCTTCACACGCCCGGGCTGCGCTCAAGTGTCCACAGCCTCCCAGTAACAAAGGGGAAGCTCCCGCCGGACCCCGGTGGGAGCTGCCCCTTCGCCTTCTCCAAGACGCCGTAGCCCCGCTGCGGGCAGCAGCCAGGGCTCCGCGGGGCCCCAGCTCCCCCCCCCGCCTCGCCCCGGGCCTCCCCGCAGAGGCCGCGCTCCGCTTCCGACGCCCACCGCCGCGGCCCCCGCCCCCGCGCATCCCCGGCGCCCCGCGAGGGCCGCTCACACCCCGACCCGCAACTCCCGGCCGCGATCGGCCCCCGCCCGGGGCCTCCCGCCCTCCGAGGAGGAGAGGACGAGGACGAGGAGCCCAACTTTGCCTCCCGCGCCGCCCGCCGCTCACCTGCACAGCGCGGGGCGTCGGAGACGATCCCGGAGGACGCGCGGTCCGAGCAGCCGGGCGCGGCGCGGCGGGGGCGGGGCGGTGGGCGAGGCTCTCGCGGGCTTCCCGCCTCCCTCCTGCGCAGGGCTGGGGCGCGAGGGGGCGGGGCCCGGCCGGGCGGGGGGCGGGGGCATCGAGGCGCGCGGCGGCCCCGCTGCGGCTGCGGCTGCGGCTGCGGGTGCGGGTGCGGGTGCGGGTGGCGGAGGGCGCCTGGGGGGCGGGCCGCGCGCGCAACAGGAGGCTGCGGCCGGGGGGGGGGGGGGCAGCACCTGCCGCCCGCCCGGGGGTTTCCTCGGCGGAGGGCGGGGAGGCAGCGCGACGCACACAGCGACAGAGCTGGTGTCTCTCTCGGAAATAGTAGACCGGGGGGGACCGGGAGGCAGCCCAGCACCAGACACGGCAACCCACGTTAATTGGGAGCCTTGGCAATTAAGGGGAATGTGTACCCGCAGCATGAATGGCTGTGTCGTGGGCGCCTGAGCGCCGCTCCGGTTGTAGTTGTCATTTCCAGCTCGAGCCGGGCGGGGGGCGCGGGCGGGGCGCCACCGAGGGACAGGTGTGCCGCCCGGGACCACCGCCCTCCCTTCCGGGGGGGCCCTCATCCTGGCCCTGCCCGGTCACCGTCCCGCCCCTCAGGATCCAAATTTAAGGCGACAGCTGACTCTGAAGATGCAAATCCTGGCTCCCGCACGTCTCCCTGGGACGTAACCGTGAGCCAGGGGCTAAAGGAAGCTCTGGAGCCCCTTTGCTCCCAGGTGATGGTGGCGGTGGGAAGGCTCCCCTCCTGGGAAGCTGAGCCCGGGAGCTCAGAGCAAGTGATCAACAAGCCGGCAGGAGCTGGCAGGGCTTATAGGAAGGGGCCCAGGCACAGAACCCCAGCAAAGCCAGGAAGGCGGACTGCTGGCCACCAGGCTGCCCAGCCCCAGCCACGATGGAGACAGGATGAGGGGTGTTTCCTGAGAGGCTCTGTGATTGTCCACACCTAGGCAGGGCCATGGGGACTTCATTACAGACAGGGGTACGGCCAGCCAGGAAGAGACCCAGCCCTAGCTCTAACACCCCCAACCCTCAGCCTCAGTATTTTCAGCTGCGGAAGGAAGACCAGATAATTCTAAGGCCATTTCTCACTCTAGCCCTGGATGATTTTAATTATTTTAGCGAAAGATCAAGTCTCAAAACCCCAAGGCAGGAAGTACTCTTGAATTCAAAAAGGCCTTGCGCAGGTTTGGAAGCGGTACGTGGCTACTGAGAACAAGTGGGCAGCCTCCCCCCACATGCACACACACAAGGGAGACCAATGGGGTGACAGTTCTGATCGGTGGAGTGCAGGACCTTGGACAAAATGGACATGGTTCCAAGAGTCCCCGGGTTCTATGGGTGCCTCTGAAAGCTAAAGCTCTAAGCCTGGCTCCAATCTTGCCAGTCTGTGTGACTTGACATAGATCGAGTAAACTTTCTGTTCCTGTCTTTTTCTCCACAAGTGAAGACTTGGTGACAGTTGTCCCCCCTCTTCATTTGCTCGAGGGGGTGAGAGATGAAACCACACGCCTTGGTGGGCCCATGTTCTTGGGCAAGCAGATTTAATCGCTCCCGGATGCCCTTGCATATTGCCTTCCAGACATTTCTCTGTGCTGCTTTTTGGAGTTCCTCCTGTTGGGGACACACCAAACCCAAGCTGGGAAAGCCTGTTTGGGGAAAAAGGAATTCCAAAGCCAAGTCACCTGGAGTAGCAGCCCTTTCCTAGAATTCCAAGGTGTTTGACTGAATTACTTCCTAGGGATACCTGCTGGCTCTGCTGACCAGCGTAAGGGCTGCAGCGACAGGATCTATAGTCATGAGAGGAAGGGTCACGCTTGCCTCTCAAATTGTGCTCCATCATCATTCCTCTAGGACCACTGATGAAGGTTGGGGTGGCACGCTATGTAGTCCACACAAGCATGTTCCGGAAGAGTAGCATCTCCCTTCCAGGGGGAGAAGAAGCCCACCTAGCCTCTGTGAAATGTGAGTGTGGGTAAGAAAGGGTCCCCAGCTTCTCCACTCTTTCAGTACATTTACTGATGACAGGAGCCACTCTGCACTGAGCCCTCAGCCAAGCTCCAGGCCACAACAGCGCAAGGAAAGTTGTAGTCTCTTATGGCTAATGAACAAGATGGGTACTTATCAACTGGTCCTGCAAATCAGTGTGTCACGAAAACCTGGTTCAGAGCCCTGAGGATGCAGCATTTGAAAAGCGAGCCAAAAGGTCAGGAGGTGTTAAAGAGACGTGGTGAAGGAGCCAGGAATCGGAGTGACAGGCAAGACTGGGACTGGGAAAGGATTCTGACATAGGAACAGAAATGACATGTGCAAAGGCCCTGAGGCAGAAGGAGCGTGGCACGGAAGGAGCCACTGTGGCCCTCAAGCAGGGGAGACAGGCTGGAGTAGGAAACACATGCTAGACCAGGCAGGCCTGGTAGTTCCTGGGTAAATCCCTCTTTTATCCTCGGGATAATGGGAAGCCACTGAAAGGCATTAGGAAAACTGTTGCAAGCAAGAACTGGGGAGTGGGTGGCTAGGATGTAGGGGGACCCCACAGTGTGGGGTCAGGGGCTGTGGGGAGGGTGGTGCTAAGGTGAGGCTGAAAAGTGGGCCTGGCCCTTAAGTGAATAGAATCCTGCCTCTCTAAAGGCCCTGGGAGCAAAGAGAGAGAGAGAGCTGGGGCCGGTGTGCACAGCCATGGTGGAAGTAGGACAAGAAAGAACAGAAACCATTTCTAAAACGCTCCCCATGCGTCCAGAATTGGAGCCACGAAAAGACCCGGGGCTCAGAAGGACAGCCTGACTGTTGGGAGCACAAGGGACGGCTCCATGCTTTAAAGCTTGTGCTCAGTAACTCACAACTGTGCTACTAAATACTAAAACCCCGTGTGGACTGCTCTTGCCTCGTCCCCAGGGACTGTGACAAAAATAGCCGTTCAGCCTGTCAGCGCCCGGGTCCCAGAGCAGCAGACCAACCCGAAGTGGAGGGCCAGCAGGAAAGAGTAGAGGGGCAAGACCAGGAGTCTTGGGGAGAGACCCCTGCCTCTCCTAGCAGGTAACCCTCCAAGGTGGCTTTGGGGGTACCATTTCATCCTGGGGTGCGGACTGAAGAATCAGAGCACTCCTGCCCACCAACTACTACTTTCAATCCATTCACAGCCACTGTGCTTTGTACAGGTTCGAACGTACCTCCTCCCCCCAGCCAAATGCTGAGCCCCCAAACCCTAGGACAGAACCGTTTCCTACTCCTTGGCTGAAAGAGATTGCGCACCTGCAAACTGCTCCTGGAACCTGGGTCCTTCCACCCTCCCTGACCTGTCTTTCTCGAACCTGTCCAGCTTCTCCCTCAAGCAGCTTGTGTGAGGCCCTTTGTCACTTTACACAGCTCCTGGACAATCCAACCTGCAACCATGGCTTCACCATCCATGTAGGGCCGATGGCCCCACACTCGCCAGCCTGGTCCTCATCCCCAGAGACCCAGAGGAGTAATGCCCAGGCACCCCGCGCGGCTCATGCTGAATCCATCATCTGACTCCCCCCACACCCAAAGGTGCTCCCCCTCCGGGGTCTTTCTTTAATTCATAAATGGCACTGTCCCCACCCAGTCACTCACCTGGGAAAGCATGTACTATCCTCACTCCTCTCCCCTGACCACTTCTGTTCTAGATCAGGTCTCTCTGCTGCCAGCCTCCTGCCGGAGACTCGGCCTCAGTCTCCCCACCCCCAGGCTATCAACTCTTTGGTATTTTCTGCAACTCAGATGTGACTCAAACCTTCACAGGCTCCATGTTTTCTACACACTATAGTCTGACTTCTTAATATAATAGTTTTTACAACCCAAGACCCACCCACCTTTTGTGCTTCATCTCCTGACCCCATACTTTGCTCTGCCTTCCCCATTCCATCCCCACGCCTGTCACTCCAACCCTTGCAAATGCTGCCCCCCGGCCCAAGAGGGTCACTCACAATCATCCAAATATGCTGCCGGTTTGCATGCCGCCCATCTTTGCTCATAGAGTTTCTCTGCTTAAAACATCCCCTCTTGGGGCGCCTGGGTGGCTCAGTCATTCGAGTATCTATCTGCCTTCGGCTCAGGTCATGATCCCAGGGCCCTGGGATCGAGCCCCACATCAGGCTCCCTGCTCAGTGGGGAGCCTACTTCTCCCTCCCCCACTACTCTTGCTTGTGTGTGCTCTCTCCTCTCTCTCTCTTCTGTCAAATAAATAAAATCTTTTTTTAAAAAAGACTTAGAAAAAATAAAACATCCCCTTTCCCTTCTCCCCTTGTGAGAATCTTACCTACTCTGCAGAGCTAAATTCAAATATCACCTTATAGAAATTAAGGCTGTCTTGTCCACGCTGTCGCGAACGGTCTTGTGCCTCTCCATCTATAATGGTGCATATCATAGTCTGGATTTTACTGTGTGTAATTGCATGTGGGCTGCCCTAATGGAATAGGAAGTTCTTGGAGGCAGCCTGGCCTCTCACTCCGTATGCAGACCCCAGTGGCTTGCCTGGTGACCCATCTATAACTTGGGTTATAAATGGGAATTGTAATTCAAGGGAATCGTAGCTCACAAGACCCTGCATGATCGTGTCCCGGCCAGCCTTTCCAGCTTCGTTGTGAACACCTTCTTCCTCCTGTCTCATCAATCTCTCAGCTTAGCCAAAGCCTTCAGAACCGGCTCCCCACCCCCCGGTACCCTGGGGCCCCCCACCACAGGTGTGCAATGCCTTTGCTTTGCTCTCTCTTCCCAAGGTGAGCGGATGAAGTCGCAGTGCTGTTGAGGTCACAGGCAGAGGTGAGATGCGTGGTGAGGAAGAGGAGGAGACCCTGACAACTGACACTGCCGGGGGGGGGGGGGGGGGGGGGGGGGCTGAAAAGCAGGACTTCTCTGTAGGGAGCTGTGGGGACTCGATGGGATGACAGACACCGCTGCTTCCCTAGTCAGGTGGGTTTTCTTTTTTCCTTTCTGCCACTTTTTGCTGACTGAGCTCAGTTTAAAGCACTCATTCCCCAGACTTACCAAGGGGGGTCCACGTGACCCAGTTCTGGCCAAGAAGATGGCAACAGAATTCTATTTAGTAAGAATGCTAAGGCATGCGACTCTTGCCTTTTGTATTTCTCTTCTCCCTCTTCCTCCTCCCCTTCCTCCCCTTCCTTTCCCGCCGCTTCTCCTTCCTACTTCTCCTCCCCTTCCTCCTCATCCTGTTTTTGTCAGGAACACGAATGCGATGCCTGGAGACGAGGCAGCCATCTTGCATTCCAGAGTTTCCTGTTACCTGAGAAAATCCAGCTGGTTTTCCGTTCCATGCAGCCAACACAGTCCTAAATGGCACAAATAGATTGGAACAGCTAGGGGGGACAGCCTTGCATGACGAGAAAGCAGGATTTCAGCACGAGGAAGCTGCCTCCCCGAGAAGACCTCTGCCTGCCTGCTTACGGGCCGCTAGCACACACCTGACGCATGTCAGCACGTCGAAACAGAAACACCAATGCTCCTCTTCCTGGAGCAGGTCCCCCAGAGTCCCTTTCCCTAGCTACCTTTAGATCACGATCTTGATTTGGAGAAGGGAAGAAAGCCAAGGCAGGCAGAGTGGGGGAAGTCTGAAATAAAATTTCACCCTGTCTTCCCACAGGAAAACTATAACATATGTCAGGAAACGAGGCATGCCAAAGCATGCATGAGATTTGTCTCTAAGTGAAAAATCCACCCCAGTCCCATTAGTCTGGAGAACGAATCCTGCCCGATTGACTTAAACGTGTCTTGTAAGTGTGAAGTGTCACCTCAAGGCGCCAATCTCTAATTATGAGCACGCCTCTTCCAGAGCTGCTGGTTATCCAAACCGAGCACATGACCACTCCTCCCCCCAGCCTCTCCACTCTGCAAACACGCACCCATTGGTCTCCTCCCAGTGAATGCAAATGGGAGAAAACGAGCAACGTTGCCCTTTGGAGACAATGACGTTGGAAATTCAATACATAATGGCTCCCTAGACAAGACCAGAATAGCTTTGTGTTTCTGCCTTCCCCATGCACAGAGAAGCTGACAGCCTGTTAGCATAAGCAGGCGTCTGAACTCCCCACCCCTCCCCTAGTGCCTGGAGCCAACGTTTGCAGGGAGAGGCACCTGTTCATCATCATATACTTTCTTCCAACCTAATGGATCCAGGCTCAGAACAGAGGCTGTAGCTGAGTTTTTGAGCCAGGAAGAACCATGGGGACCCAGCGGGCACCTCTGTTTGGTCTTTTAGGCCCGTGCTGCAACCAGACAATAACCCGCTAGCCCAGCCACGCTTCCAGGCAGGAAAGACTTGAACCCACTTTTCTTCTTTTGCATCTCCCACTCCCACTCCCACTCCTTCCCCCAAAGTCCAAGCTGGAGTTTAGGGAAGCAATAAAAATGATTTGGGGCTAGCTGGTTGCTGAACTTTATAGGGAAGTCTTAGGGGAAGCCTCCGGACTGAATGCCATGAGGGGAAGCAACTTTCCTGCAGTGCAAACTCAGTGCCTGTAGATAAAGCTGTGTTTCTCCCAAGAAGCCGACAGCAGCAGCCAGAGGCCTGGCATCCTGGGGCTGTGCCTGGACTGTCTGGGGAAGGGAGCTCATTCCTGATGACCATGGGCTTCCAAGACGGATGGTGGGCAGGTCAGCAGACCACTTATGGTCATGAGGACACTGCCTCTCTAGTCTGCTTATAATGGGCTCTTGGGTTCATTAACATCTCCATTTCTCTCAACCCTCCTACCATTCCATTCTCTTTGATGATGTTGTTTGTGTAATTGCCTCTCAAATCAAAGGCATGTTTGATGTCCACCATTTAAAGCATTATGTCTATTGATTCTCGTTTTTCAGGCCTTGTCTGGAACCTTAGATGTGGCCGGTGGGAGGTGATGAGCATAAAACACTCACCATTCTGGCCATTCACTCTAACATTAAACATGTATCTAGCACTTGAGCACAACTCCTTTCAGGACATTGTTTAAAAGAGAGTCCACAATTATCTTCCTGAGTTGAACTCAGAACCTTCGGCTTCTGACTCACAGGAGGGTTGCAATGATTTGACCCAGGGAATCGCCTAAGTTGGTTGCTCTTGGATGGTGAATCAAATGAAGGCAGGAAGGATGTCTAGTTTATGCTTTTTGTTTGTTTTGTTTGGGGGTGTTTTTAAGGTTTTTTTTTTTTTTTTAATGATAGTCACACACACAGAGAGAGAGAGAGAGAGAGAGAGGCAGAGACACAGGCAGAGGGAGAAGCAGGCTCCATGCACCGGGAGCCCGACGTGGGATTCGATCCCGGGTCTCCAGGATCGCGCCCTGGGCCAAAGGCAGGCGCCAAACCGCTGCACCACCCAGGGATCCCAAGGTTTTTTTTTTCTTATTTGATGCTTTTAACACCTGTTCCCCAACACTTGCCAATATAATCGGTGGGTAATCAGTATTTACTAATGCAAAAGATTGGAATGATATTGATGGATAAAACCAACGTGCATCAAGAAAATTCCCCACATATCAGCGCTGTGAGGCTGTCTGACGCTGACTGTGCCTTGTCTGACAGGCGAGAGAAAGGGAGAGATGGAAAGAAGGCTTCCGGGGACATGATCCACGGCAGATTCATCCGGAGACTGCTCTCGAATTATAGCAGGTTGTGTTTTGAAAGATGGCCTCGGCAATGTCTCCCATCCCATGGGCTCTTCTGCCGGGAAACTTTGCTGCTCCTACCACTTGGAGGTGGCACTGATCCCTCCTCACCACAGTCTGGACTTAGTTTGAGCAACAGAAAGAGCCAGAACTATCACCCTATAACTTTTTAGATGGGGCCTTAAAAGAGCTGCAGCTTCTGCCTTCAATGTTTGGAACACCACCTCTTGGAAGCCAGCCACCTTAGAAGTCAGATTATCCTGCTGGAAGGAAAAAGAGAGAGAGAGAGAGAGAGAACGTGGAGAAAAGCCTGAAGCCACCTGGGACATTCCCATCCAAGCCAAGCTCCTACTCCTCAGATCTTGAGTAAATAAAGTGTTTGTTGTTTTTTAAAGCATTAGGTTTGGGAGCATTTTATTTTGCAGCTATAGATGACTCAAGCAAGGTGATTGGGCCCCACCTCAAACCCATGTATCTGATTCTCCAGGAACAGAACCTGGGCATCAGCTTTTTAGCAGAACCTGCCTGGCACAGGGAAATAGCTGAGCCTCGCAGTGACTTCTCCCGTGGACGGCTTTATCCGTGGCTTGCAGACTTGGTGGGTCTGAAGCCCTGGAGTGCACAATATGTCTGAGCTATAGGAACCCAGGCCAGAGACATACACAAGAACACCACAGCTTGGAAGAAACAGAGCACAAGGGAGTTCTATATGCAGAGCCATGGGATATCTGAACTGGATGAGGCCTTAGAAGATGTTTTGCAAATGAGGAGCTCATGGCCCAGAGAGAGGAGATGAGTGATTCAAAGTCACATAACTTATTTGTGGCCTGCTTGGGACCAGAGCAATGTCTCCTGAGTACTGATCCACTCTTTCCCTTGCCTGTCTATCTCTCAGGATTTCTGTGTCCTGAGGAGTGAGAAAAACACGCTTTCTTAAATGCATGGTAAGTATCTTAAAATATATTTTTTAAAGATTTTATTAAAAAAAAGATTTTATTTATTTATTCATAGAGACACAAACAGAGAGAAAGACAGAGACACAGGCATAGGGAGAAGCAGGCTCCATGCAGGGAGCCCAACATGGGACTCGATCCCCGCTCTCTGGGATCACGCCCTGGACTGAAGGCGGCGCTAAACCGCTGAGCCACCTGGGCTGCCCAGTAAGTATCTTAAAATATTAACTAACCCAGGTTTTAAGTACCAATTATTGATGTCCCAATTAATGTGAACATACCAAGAGTATATCCACAGCAAGAAAAAGATCAGGATAAGAGGTGAAACTAACCTGGGCTGCCTTCCTCAAACAGTTGACCTTTGAAGGGGGAGGATGAGGGTCTGTGGCAGGAAAAGAGCAAACCCAGGCACAGAAGTTAGAATGAGACATGTGGGAGGTGCAGTCTGAGCTACTTGGCAGGTTCAGAGAGGCCTGCTGGGAAGGAGCAGGGATTTATGAGAACCTGTTTTCCATCTAGGATCTGTTTTCTTATCTGGTTCCTCCGCCAGCAGAGGCGGGACAGGACTGGGGGCTGCCTAAATGGAAGCCCTATGATGCAGACTTCCTGAGCCCCATCCCCCACCCCCATCCTGCTGCCGGCTAAGAAGGCTGACCAGGGCCTGGGAGAGAACTGGTGCCCGAAACTACAACTGTGAGGCCGAGGCTTCTGAACCTGGTATCAGGATCCTGCTCTCTCCCCCTTTCTCCCTCCAGAGTCCAGCCCCCACCCTTTGCCATTAGAGGAGGCCCCAAAGACACCACCCAAAGCGAATTTATTTTTAGTTCCCATTCTTTCCTGAGAGCTGCCATGCACAGACCACACATCTTAAATATTCCCAGCTGCCCTGTGCTGAGGACTGAACCAAAGAGAAGGGATTTTTACTTGGAGTAGGAGAGGTCAAGGCCAAGCAAACAGAAGAAACTCCCTTGGAGTCAGAGTGGACAAAATGAGTGAAGTTGGTAAATTTATTTCTTTGGCAAATAATTTGTGCTCAGCGGACAAATCAATAACACTGTCTGCAGTTTCCATGCTACAGAACAGGTTCTTTTGGCACCTGTTCTCTCTGAAGAACGAGTTCTTGTGGAAAAGTAGTAAGAGGCCAATAGAATGAGCATGGGTAGTTCCGAATTAGAATCCAGGACTGCTGGTCTTGAACAAGTCATCTGACTTCCCTGAGTGTCAGTTTCCTCTTCTGGGAAGATGGCAATAATGCTATTCTCTATTCCGTAGAGTTCTTTCGGGGGCTGATGGAGCTAACTCGCACAAAATACATGCTGCCTAGCAGTGATAATTGCTCAATCAATATTCCTGTCCTGACTTCCGTGTCCTAACTAAACCCACCTTGACCAGCCCCAAGATAGAATTTCATATGGAACAGACACCTACTGTGAACCTACCACATGCCAGGCATGAAACGAGGCCATGTCACAACCTTACCACATGACAACCTCGAGTGCTGGGTGTTACTTATCCTCATTTCCCTGTGGCCCTCTTCGGGGTCAATCCTACCCTACAGCAGACCATCGTGACAGGTCAGAGCGGATGCAGAGATATAAAGCAGTGGCCACCGTGGGGTCCGAGTAACATGCCGCCTGCTTCTGACCTCTACACCTTTGCAGATCACCAGGACACTGGGTGCTCCAGGAGAAAGCACCATTGGCCCCACCCCATGTCTGGGGGACCTTGACCAACCCAAATGAACTCACTGAACTGGCTCAGGTAGGAGAGCCAGGGAACTGCATTTCAAGGAAGTAACACAAAGGCCTCCCCCAACTTGCAGTGAGCATTTCCAATATGCCTGGCACAGTGCTAATGAGTTCACATACATCACCTCACTTCATCCAAGAAGTAGCCCCACAATGCAGAGCCTATGACATCCCCATTTTTAAGATGGGGAAACTGAGCCCAAAAGACCTGAAGCAACTTCCCCAGAGTTGCTGAGTTGATAAGTGTCAGTCTCAGGACATGAACCTGGGTGCATACTGGGAACTTATTTGGGGTTTTGTTTGGTGAAGATGTTTAGTGCTTAGCTTTCAGGCATTCTGGCCCCTTCTTCCCACGAGGAGATCCCGTTCCCTGGGGCTCCCATGGTGCACGATCCTGTGATACAAGGACACCCTCTCACAGCCACCAGCCACCCGCAACCCCTGCCCTGTGTGGGGCCGAGGCCCTCTCCGTCTCTCTCTGCACACCAGAGCCAGTAGCCAGGGATAGGCGGGAAATTGTTCTTTCTGCCCTGGCAATCTGGTCAGGGGCCACGCAAGGAGGTAGTTTTCCACTCTGAATGGGCCATTTCTCCTGTTCTCCCATTGCGAATTTCCTGCTTTCTGCACCATTGAGATTAGATCTCTGTCTGTGATAAAAGAAGGGCGCCTTGTGGCTGCTCTGCCCAGGGACTGGTAAGAAACAGGGGCTCAGCTGGAGACATACCTGTCTATCATCATTATCCTCATCATTTAATATCTGCTGAGTGCCCCAGAGTGCCTGCCCTAGACTTGGGAGTGCTTTGAGAGGACAAAGTCAAGAAGATGGGGTGAGTTTCCTGCCATGAGGATGCCTACATGCAAACCTCCACCTGCAAGTCAAATATCCCAACACCTCTCTCACACAGGTGTGTTTGGACAAACACATCCTCCGGGAGCACTTCTCAAACTGACGGGCACATAGCAACCACCAGGGGTTAAATCACAAATCCTGGGCCCCACCACGAGGAGATGTTGATGCTTCTGTTCAGGGGTCCCCACTTTGAGGACCAGCGCCCTCCTACACCCTCCCCTAACAGGGCAGCTCTCAGATCATCACACATGTGCTCAAAGGCATGTACACCCTCGGACATACACGCCAGACACAAGGTCCTGCAGCCTCTTCAGCGTCCATGGGCCCCACTCCCCCCTTGGATCTCTGGGCTCCGACCTTTCCAGCCTTTGCATTCCTCAAACTGTGCTCCTCCTCCTGCTTCAGGAGGGAAAATAGGTGGGAAAACAGCAAACTGAGGAAGAAAGGCAGGAATGTGGGGAATGGCAGGAGATTCTCCTGGCAAGGCAGCTCCCACTGAGGGTAGAAGAAGAGATGTAAAGCTCTTTCTTCACCTGGAACACTTGTCTTTGTTTGGCTAGTGCCTCCTTAACCTTTGGATGTTAACTCTAATAGCCCTTTTTCAAGGAAACCTTCCCTGATTTCCTCTACTACCCTGGCCACCATCACTAGACCACAGCAGAGCCTAGTTATAAGTGGACATATCTTTTTTTTTTTTTTTTTGGACATATCTTCATATAGTTTTTATTCATGTGATTATGGCAGGGTTTGTAAATCTTTTAATTTTTTTAAAAGATTTTGTTGATTTATTTGAGAGAGAGAATGAATTGAGAGAGAGATAATGAGCAGGGAAAGAGGAAGAGGGAGAAGCAGACTCCCTTGCTAAGCAGGGAGCTGGACACAAGGTCAATCCCAGGATCCTGGGGTCATGACCTGAGCCAAAAGACACTCAACCAACTAAGCTACCCAGGCGCCCTGGCAAGGTTTTTGTTTGTTTGTTTTTGGTTTTTTTTTGATGTTTGACCCTATGAGAAAGGGGATCATACTGAGTTTCTCACAGTTGCATCCCTACCTGGGCATCTACCTCATGGTAGATGCTCAGAAACATTTGTTAAGGGATCCTTGGGTGGCGCAGTGGTTTGGCGCCTGCCTTCGGCCCAGGGCGCGATCCTGGAGACCCGGGATCGAATCCCACATCGGGCTCCCGGTGCATGGAGCCTGCTTCTCCCTCTGCCTGTGTCTCTGCCTCTCTCTCTCTCTCTGTGTGACTATCATAAATAAATAAATAAATAAATAAAAGAAACATTTGTTAAGTGAATAAATGAACTCTCATACATGAGGGCAGCTCATACATACAGCAGGTATTCACACAAGAACACATTCACATGTACTCCCTCAAGTTTGCCCTCAGCATTCTTTGAAGAATAAGGTAGCCAACTTGGACACGTTTGAAGCATAGGAGTTAACCCAACTTTTCTGAAAAACAGCTCAGCATTTAGAATAGAAATGTAAGCAATCTTACTTATTGAAATTTACTTAGAAGACAATCACCTCAGAATGAAGCTGTGTGCAAAGAAATTCATGGCAACAGTGTTTATAAAGCAAATTCTGGAAACTACCCCTACTTAGATGTCCACAGTGGAATATCCTATACAACGGAATATCCTACAACTGTTAAAGATGATAATATCCATCCCTTTGGGGAACATGCTTATTTCATGTTGTTGAGAAAATGAAGTTAAGATACAAAATAATCTGTAAAATATGATCTTATTTACATAAAACTGTAACCCTCCCTCTATGGATGCATAGAGTTGTAGAAAGATATTGCCAAAATGCTAATAACATTTACCTTTGGAGGTGGGATTTTAAAAAATATTTTCTTTATTTATTTGAGAGAGATAGAGACCATGTGTGAGGTGGAGGGGCAGAGGAAGAGGGAGAAGCAGACTTCCCCCTGAGTAAGGAGTCTGATGTGGGGCTGGATCCCAGCACCCTAAGATCATGACCTGAGCCAAAGGCAGGCGCTCAACCGACTGAGCCACCCAGGTGCCCCAGATAGTGAGATTTAAAGTGATTTTTACTTTCTTCTTTGCAATAGCACCTAGTTATATTGTTGTTGAGAAATTAAATGAGATAAAGTGTGTGATGATATGGAGAGTTTATCGCATGATAAACTCTTGGCAAAAACAGTTCTCCTTATATTATTTGTATAGTTTCCAGGATTGTTTGGATTTTTAAAAATTCTCTTGTAATGAGAGATAAGTTACAAAATCACAAAGACAATGAAGCTTTAAAAATTAGATCCAGCTGGAAAGGGCCAAGGAGAAGACACCATGATAAATGACAGATATGTGTCCTCTACCCCTACCTCAAATCCCACTTGCAGCATTTAACACAGTCCTCGGTACTAGTAAGGTGCTTGTGACAATTTGTTGAATTTAACTGGATCTGGAGCATCCATTAGTCCAGTGAGAAAGTTTATCAGAGAAGAACCTGACAGAGTAGTGATCTCTAGTCTACCACAAGGCAGACCTCACCAAGACTTAATTGCTGATATTGAAGGCGTTAGCCATGCTTCCCCAGTGGGGTAGAGGGATTGGAGTGTTTCTCTCTTTCTATCTTCTTTAAAGATTCTATCTATTTATTTGAAAGAGAGAGAGCAAAGATTGAAAGCACAAGCAGGGAGTGGTGTGAGGGGCAGAGGGAGAAGCAGACTGCCTGCTGAGTGGGGAGCCCCATGTAGGACTGGATGCCAGAATCACGATGCGAGCCAATGGCAGACTCTTAACCAACTGAGCCACTCTGCTAACCCAATTAGAGTATCTCTAACTAGAATTAGAGCCCTTGCCTGGGATGCATCAAGCCGAGGAAATTAAGGAAATGCAAATCCCCACCCTTCTTTCTCCCACCCACTGAGCTCTTCATTAAACTGCAGTTAAATTAACATCTCTCTTCTTCAACAAGACCCAACCATCACCACATAAAGCTGAGGAGCCTTGGGCTCCTTTAGATGAGAGATGGTACGCTTTTTCCTGAAAATGGGCAGTGGAGGTAAGATAGACATGGTTCCCATAGAATTCCCAGGAAGTGACTATCCAAAGTCAACACCTGTAGATTTCCATGTTTTGTCTTGTGCAGTCTAATGTAGCAGCCCTCCAAGTGTGGGGGTGCCTGAGACATTCTCAGGGAATCAGCAGGTCAAAACTATTTTCATAATAATACTATGATGTCATTTGCCTTTTTCACTGTGTTGACATTTGTACCAATGGCACAAAAGCAATGGTGGGCAAACTGTTGGCTCCTTCACATGAGTCAAAGCAATGGCACCAAACTGTACTTCTAGTCACTTTACCACCCCACACTGGCCAGTTTCCCTAAGGAACATCCTTGATGAAGCAGTAGATATTATTAATTATTAAAAGTTACTAATTTATTGATATTGCAATCCCAAATATATGTCTTTTCAATATTTGGTATGAAAAAAATGAAAGCACTTCTGCCGTATATACCAAATTCTAAGGTTGTTTCAAGAAAAAGCACTTGTATGTCTCAGCTGCAGGCTGAACTAGCCACTTTTTTCATGAAACACCATCTTTCCTTGAAAGAAGATTGACAAACTATGATTACTCTGACATGATAGTTGGCAATCATTTTCTCAAAAATGAACAAAATGAAATTGTCACCTCAAAGAAAACATCTGACAGTGTTTGTTACTAATGATATAAACTTTCAATTGAAAATTAGAATTTTAGAAAATTTGGATCCTTCACAATGAGCTTCCCAATCCTTAAAGAATTTTCTGAATAGATATTATTTTTTATATTGTATAATGAAATGTGTCAACATTTGGAAGACATTCAGAACTCAGAACTAATATTTTCCAATTGATCGATGCATGATGTTACAAAATTAGGCATAGGTAAAACTCAAACAACATATCATAACACATCAAATACTGAAGCAAGTATGAGAATCCAGGTATCTTTTATTAAAGCCAGATATTAAAGAGATTTGCAAAAATGTAAAACAATGCCGCTATTCTTATTTTTTGTTTAGAAAAAATATAGTTATTTTAATAAAATTATTATTTATATTAACATGTTATTAAATGTTTAGCTATAAATGTAATGAAATAGGTACAGGATCCGTATGCTGAAAACTATAAAACTTAAATGAAAGAAATAAAGAGAAAAAAAAAAGAAAGAAATCAAGGAAAATCTAAATAAGTGTATAACACAGAGCATCTGGGTGGCTCAGTCAGTTATGCATATTCCTTTGGCTCAGGTCATAATCCCAGGGTCCTGGGATGAGTCTGGCATCCACACTCTCTGCTCATCCGGGAACCTGCTTCTCTCTCTCCCTCGGTCTCTCCCCCTCACTTGTGCTTTCTCTCTTGCTCTCTTTCTCTCAAATAAATAAATAAAATCTTTATAAATAAGTAAATAAATAAAACACCATCCATGTTCATGGTTTGGAAGACTCAATAATTAACATGTTAATTCTCTCCAAATGGATTATAGATTTACCACAATCCCAATAAAAATTTCAACAGGATTCTTTGTAGATAGAGACAAGCTAGTTCTAAAACTTGTATGGAAATACAAGGAACCAGAATATCCAAAATTATTTTGAAAAAAATTTGGAGGACTCACCCATATGGTAAAGCTGAGGTAATTAAGTCAGGGTGGCATTTGTGAAAGGATGGACACATAGATCAATGGAATATTAGAGAGGCTAGAAATATACTCACACAAATATTCTCAATTGACTTTTGACAAAATGAAAAGGCAATTGAGTGGGAAAAGTGCAGTCTTCAATAAGGAGTGCTGGAACAACTGGATGTCCATTAACAAACAAATGAACCTCAGTCTAGATCACAACGGTATCCAAAAGTTAACTAAATGGATCCCAATCCAAATAAAAAACATAAACAACAACATTCTCAAGAGGAAACATCAGAGAAAATCTTCATGAGCTCAGATTTGACCAAGTGTTCTTAGCACAATCCAAAAGAAAAAAAAAAGATCAATTGGAATTCAGCAAACTCACTTTTGCTCTAGAAGAGCACAATTAAGAGGATGAAAAGACAAGCCACAAAGAGAGAAAATATTTACAAATCACATAGTCAACAAAGACTAGTATCTAGAATATATAAAGACTCTCAGAATTCAATAATAATAAACAAACAACCCAACAAAGAAACAAGATCTGCACAGTCACTTAGTCAAAGAGGATCTACAGATGACACAATAACATATAAAAAGATGCTCAACATCATTAGTCATTAGAGAAATGCAAATTAAAACCACAATGAGATACCACTACACACCTATTAAAATGGCTACCATAAAAAATACAGACAATACCAATTACCAACTGGGAGGATGAGGAGCAAGTGGTACTCCTATACTGCAGGTGGGAATGCAGAATGGTACAGATCCTCTGAAAACAGCCTGGCAGTTTCTCATAAAGTTAAACATATGATCACCATATGGCCCAACAATCCCACCTATTGAATTTATCTGAGAGGAATGAAAACTTCAGTTACCTGAAAATCTGTACACTAGCATTGAAATCTATGCTCATCTGGATTTCTGCCATGATCTTATCAAAAAGGAATGGCTTTGACTCAAAAGAGAATGTATAGGCCTTTGTGTGATGTTGATGACAGACTGCCCTGAACTGTCTCCAAGGAGAAGGGATTTGGGGGCTGAAGAGAGGACAGCTGCTAGAGCCTGACCCAGGGAGAGGTAGATTCTCAAGTCTAGGGGTATAGAGAGCTGCAGAGTCGAGAGCTATTGCCCATCCCTCTAAAATCCTCCAAGGGGCACCTGTGAGGGCTGCAGATTGAGCACCCAACCTAGAAAGCAGGGTGCAAGCTCCTTCAAAGCATAGCATCCTGGGGAAGAATGGGATGAGGAATGCTTTCCTGGCTGGTAAGTTCAGAGTCAGATTTTAATCTACTTTTAAAAACAAAGGTGACATCATTTTTTTTTTTTTAATTCAGACACACAGAGAGAGGTAGAGACATAGGCAGAGGGAGAAGCAGGCTCCCTGCAGAGAGCCCAGTGTGGGACTCGATCCCAGGACTCCGGGAACACAACCTGAGCCAAAGGCAGATGCTCAATTACTGAGCCACCCAGGCATCCCAAGGTAATATCTCTTGTACCTTCCTGGCATGGAGCAAATTCCTACTGTCTCCATAGGGTGTTGGCTGGAACCCCAAAGAGCTAAAGGTGGTGTCCTGAGGAACTCTGCTTATGGAGCTTGTGGGAGACAGAAGAAGGAGCAGCCAAGGGCCAGAAGGAAGAGCTTAATGCCACAGAAGTTATGGCAATTTCACAAAGTAGGGAGTATTCAACAGTTAAGTGCTGCAGGGAGTTCCAGTTGGATGAGTGCCATTGGATTTGGCAACTTGGTGGCTCACTGACATGATGGGGCAGGGTCCAGACGGCTATGACTTGAGGAGTCCCCTCATAGTCCCTCACAGCCCTGAACCATCAGCTCCATTGGCTGAGCAGCCAAGTGCTACCGGGGCAGGGCCAGGGCCAGGTACGCATCCTGCTCCTGTCAGTGGCAAGAGAGAGCAGAGTAAGCTCAACCCAGTGGAGCTCCGTGACTTGGAGAAACCACGAGTAGGAGATGTCCACCTGCCCCAGGTGGTAGTGTCACTTTCATGGAAGATCACCCCACTGCTATAAAACTAAGAGGAAGGTGGGCTCCTGGGTGACTCAATCACTTAGGCATTTGCCTTCAGCTGAGCTCGTGATCCCTTGTATTCCAGGATGGAGCCCCACATTGGAGTGCCTGCTCAGTGGGGAGTCTGTTTCTCCCCCCCCAACCCCCCCCCCGTCCTGTTCCTGTGCTCTCTCTCTTTCTCAAGCAAATAAATAAATTCTTTTCTTTTTTAAGATTTTATTTATTTATTGTCATGACAGACACACACAGAGAGAGGCAGAGACACTGGAGAAGTAGGCTTCATGCAGGGAGCCTGACATGGGACTCAATCCTGGGTCTCCAGAATCACACCCAGGGCTGAAGGTGGCGCTAAACCATTGGGCCACTGAGGCTGCCCATAAATAAATAAATTCTTAAAACACACACACACACACACACACAACTAAGAGGATTTATACAGAGAAACACAAATTTCCTAAGAAACCTGAACCCTTTGAAGATTTATTGAAATTCCCCTCTCCTGTCTCATTTGTTTGCTGAAGCAGTGGAGATAGAGGTGAAGGATCTGGCCCTTTTGCTGCAAATTCAACATTTGTTTAGAGGTCTCAATAGGCCACTCACTTTGTCCTGCGTGTTTACAGATATCCTCCCATTTAATCCTGCAACAGCATGTGGGAGAGATACACCCACGTTGCATGAGGAAACAGAGAGGTTGGCTTGCCCAAGATCACATAACGAAGTAAGTGGTGTAGCTGGAATTTGTGCCTCCAGGTACCTCGATTCCAACTTCGCTGCTCTCTCCACTAAAACATAGTGTAATTAGGAGGAATTCAAAGTAGATTCCTAGCTCCCTCCTTGTATGAAAAGTGAAGATCTTATCATGGGATGCAGGCCTTGGGCAGAGGAAGTATCCTGTTATGTCCACACCCTACATCCCACCGGCAGGAAATGAGCCATGCGGGACCAAAAGCCAGGCCGTGCCCTCCTCGTCGCCAAGGACTCATCTGAGAAAATCTCTGCCTGGATGATCCAGGCTGCTTATCTCCAGAGCACGGTCCTCCAGGTTCTGAGTGGACACATTGTTAGGCCAGCGTGAGCTTGCTGCCCTGGTTGGGCATCAGAATTCCAAGGAACAGGAAGCCTGGGTCAGTGCGGAGGAGGTAGAGAATGAGTGGCATGAGCCTCCCAGGGCCACCCACCCACACTGAGGAGACACGGAGGTATCCCGGGGTGACAGCTTGTTATGGCAGAGGAGAGCCTCCCAGAAACCATCCACATGGGATGTGGGTGCAAGAGGAGTCAGGGGACCTCCTCCCATTCATAATGCATTTGTCTCAGGTTCTGGAAACTGCATGAGCTAAGCCTGCAGTCATGTGACACTCGGAGGGGTGTGCCCAGCCTTCTCCGTGAAGCCCTCCCGCCCTGCCCCTCCCGCGGCAGAGGCCTGGTGGAGAATGGAAAGATACTGAGAGGCAAGTGGCAGATCCCATGAGGTCACAGCTAGGAGCAACCTACCTGACTTGGGAAAGCAGCTTTTAAAATCAGACAGCCTGGATTCAAAGGCCAGTGCGCCCACTTAGCTGCTGTGTAGTTCCGGCAAGCTTGTTTCGCTTCCCTTGGCCTTTGCATCCTCATCCATTAAACAAGGATAATAGTGCCTACTCCGTGCTTTCAGGAGATAAGACACAGCGGGTGGTTAGCACATCATCTGGCACATAGCACGCATTCAGCAAATGCTAGCTAGCTCTTATCATCATTATCCTCATCATTATTATTACAGGGAGCTCTCCACGTGCAGCTCCCAATGTCCCCCCAAGTGCATCAGGACATTGGCTAAGCAATTATGGGAAACAATAGCCCTTGGGAATCTAACCAAACTCCAGAGGCAGCTGGATGGGCAGCGAGGCTGTAACTGGCTCTGTCTCCAGAAAACTATCGTCTGCCCGACTCCCAACACACTCACGTGGCCCTCCCCTCCTTCCCCAGGGTAAATTCAGCAGTCAATAGAGTTGACAAAGCCAGAGAGTCTGAGTGGTACCTGAAGATGCCTGGGATCCAGGGACAAGAGGATGATGTTACCAGCAACTCTCCCTTCACCCCCCCCCCAAACACCCCCAACAAGTCCCAACCAACACATACACACACCTTCCTGGAAATTCTGGACCAATCTGGGAAGTCCCATCACCCCCTTCCATGATTCTTATGCCCTCTATAAATGTCCTGGGTTTAAGGGAATGTGTTTTCCTTTTTCTACTGAGATACTGCCTTTTCTCTACCTTCTCTTTCCTACAACATGGACACCCCTGCATCCCTGCAAGTCACTTCTGCCCTAGGAAACTGGAAAGAGAGAGAGAGAAGGGTCTGGTTTCTAGGGAGAAAGGAACAGAAATGGCCCCAACTCTCGGCCACAAGGCCCAGCTTCTGAACTATGACCCACTTCCTCTGGTGGGCACAGATAGCTGGCTGTCCTCCGTTGTGAGCGCCTGCTCTTGCATGGGAGCTGACCAAGGACTCCATTTCCCTGTCCCATTTCATCTAGGTGGTGCCTAGATGTTGACACCTGTCACATGGGAGTGGAAACGACAAGTATCACTTGTGGGTCACAGCATATAAAAAGTAGATGTGTGTCCTTTGGGTTTTTTTCTCCCCTCCTTCCTGTGACGAGAAGATGACCAAATCACATGGTAGAAAGAATCTGAGTCCCTAAAAAATAATGTGGAAGGAAGCATCCTCACTGGATGTTTAGATGGAGGAGAAAGCCACCGAGGTTGTGGAAAACTGTGGGATATTATTAGGGTAGCTGTGCTATCTCTCCTGCTAGTACACTAAGCCTGGCACCTGCCCCTCCCCCATACCTTTTTGTTGGGATGGAGCCAGAAGAGAATTGAAGGAGGGACTTCCCCTCATACTGACATAAGAGAGTAACGAAAACAAATCTGAGGTGTCCAAAGGCCAGGCTCATGGGCACAGGCCCGGAAAATTCTGTGTTCATGGTCAGGAGCGGGAGTGTACAGTGCAGCACTGGCCATTCATCAGTGGGATCATAATGATGGCAGTTAATATATTAAATGCACTAAAAGTAAGTGTGGAGCAAGAAGGGATAGACCTGGGAATACCTGGGTGGCTTAGTGGTTTAGTGCCTGCCTTGGGCTCAGGGCATGATCCTGGAGTTCCAGGATCGAGTCCCACATCGGGCTTCTGCCCGGAGTCTGCTTCTCCCTCTGCCTGTGTCTCTGCCTCTCTCTCTCTCTCTCTGTCTCTAATGAATAAATAAATAAAAATCTTAAAAAAAAAAAAAAAAGAAGGGATAGATCTTTCAGAATTCAATGGGACCACCTATCTAAGTTTCTTGGAAATGCTTGAGTAAGCTTTCGGGCTTTCTTATAATCATACTTCTTGCCGAGTTTGACAAAGGCGGAGGTAGAGAAAGAGGAAGAAGGAAAAGGAGAAAGGACAAGCACTGGAGTGCCCTTCACCCACCTCTGTCTGTTTTTTTGTGAAGGTTTAGTTACTTTTTAAAGATTCCTTTCAAGCCTCACCTCCTCTGTGAAACCCTCCCTGACTTCTCCAAGTGCAATTGGTAGCTTCTAAGCACGGTGTCCATACTCATCATAGCTTCCTACACTGGACCACAATCGTGAGTTCCTGACGACACTGTCCTCATCTTTGTACCCCTGGGCTTGGCATGAGTACCTGGTTCAGAGTAGACACTGATATGGTGGGTAGGTGGCTGGCTGGCTAAATAAATATGCAGAACCCACAGCTGAGGAATCAAAGCTAAGAATCCAAACTGAGGCTGTCTGGGCACCTGGGTGGGCAATCTCAATTTTCAACCTAGGCATCAGGACATCCAATCACAAATTTTTCAGGTCACAAACATTTATTGCCAAAGATCATCGCCGGGGCTGCCGTAGACATGAATGTTGCCCAACCCCACCCCTACCCCCGCTCCCCCAGCCCTGATAACATGCAGCCAGTCCCCTCGGACTCTACCCAGCTTTGCTAACTAACTCCAGCCTGCTCTTCCAGGGTGGTCTAGCCCCCGGGGCAGCTGCCTGCCTGAGCTGGGCTGACCTGCTTGGACTTTGCCCCTGAGAATCATAGCACCATGATGCAGGCCCAAGGAAAGAGAGAGAATGGACGGGGCAAGGAACAGGTGCCCCAGAGGGAAGGCTGGGGAAGGCCCGGGCCTCTAGCTGCATGGACGCCAGGCATGCTGATGGCTTATAGGAACAGGGCAACCCAGATCCTCATCATGGCTGTTCCCAGGGCCTGGGGACAGTGTCAGCTTTCTCTCCATGGCAGTGTTCATGGCAGTTCCAGGTTTCTGAAACAACTGAAACATTGAAAGGTGGAGAGGCTGGAAAGAAACTGCAAGGCCTGGGACAGCGCTGGGTACAAGGTGGGGGCCTGTCCACCTCGACTCTCTCAGGCTCTGAGGCCCACAGAGAAGCAGCAGCCATTTCTTCATGTCCTGGTTGTGGCCTTTGGATGCAGCAACAGTGTGGTTCTCTGTGATGGATCTGCTCGCCAGCCCACATATGGACTCCCTTCCCTGAGTTCCCCAAAGGGGCTCCTTCCTCTGGTCCTCGGACGTCAGGAATATTAGCAGAGCTCTGGAATGTCACAATTCCCATGAGTCCCTTGGAGTTTTGGGGGTGATGGATGCTGGCTCATCAGGCTCCTGGAATTTCTGGAGTATCTTTAAAAATGCATCTACTTCCATTTCTTGAATATAAAAATAAAATAAAAATCTGCTCCAACTGCCTGTGACCAGACAAGAACAGTTGTGAGCCTGGACAGCCACAGTGCAGCCCACCTGTGCACCAGCAGGAGGTCTAAGAAAGGGCAGGAGACTGGTAATGCCAACGGGAGCATCTTCCTGCTAGGGACAGCCCAGGTACTCCAGCACTTGGCTGTCACCTAGGCTGCTGGTGGCTACTCCATCTGGGCTAGTCTCTGAGTCAGGGTCAGAAGAGCAAGAATTCTTGATGGGAACTTCCAGGCCCTTCTCTGGGCCCTGTTTGGGCTTCTCCTCCTTCTATTATGGATGCCCCTGCAGGAACCTCCACAGTGCCCAAACTGTTAACGCCAGGTGCTTTCCAGCCTGGGATTTGGGAAGAACTGACGGCTCTCCTGGTTTCTGAAGACCTTGGGAAAGCAACAAACACATACATGTGTGCATGCATGCACACGAACACACACACGCACACACGTGTGCACATTCACAGAGGCAGCAGATGGTGGAGGTGGGAGTAACAAAGGTGCCTGGTGGCCTCTAGCCCAGATGTCACTGCAGGTGGCCCAGTCACTCCGGTCAGAGTCTTTGCAGCAGCCAGTGCTGTGAGGTGGGACAGGATAGCTGCTTAGGATTTCCGGAAGTACACCTCCCTCTGAGGAGAGAACAGGGTGAGGCTGGCTCAGGGATACAGGTGTCGAAGGTGGGGGTTCAGGGCCTAAAATTCAGCCCAGCTGTCATGGGCACTGCTCCTCAGAGAGAGGCAGCAGGGAGGAGCCATGGAAGCAGAGAGACCCACTAGGTGGATTTCTGGAGCAGCCACCCGAGCTCTCTGCACTGCCCCCCCTCGCTCGGGCAGAGGAGGGAAGGCGAGTGTACGCTCCTGCTTTACAGCTAAGGTGGCAGGTGCAGGGAAGGCAGGACCGCCCTGGGTCAGCAGCAGGGGGGATGATCTGCTGTGAGACTAACTTCCTGCGAGGAGGGAGCCCTCCTACACACGTGCGGGCTCTGATGGGCTGTGTGAGCTCACATGTTGGCCAGCCCTGCGGAGAGGACGGTGCTCCCGGGCCAGCACCCAACCTGGGCCCACCCCTTCCAGCTCCTCAGAGGAAGGAAACGGAGGGAAACACAGGCAGCTGGGGCTGGCCCCACATTTGATTCCTGTCCTGTCCCAATCTTCCTCACCTTCTGAACATCCCCAAATACAAGGGAAGGCCTGGGCCCTCTTCCAGGCACCCCACTTTGGGAGTTCCTGGTCTGCCCCGTGCAGTGCCCCATGCAGGCTCTCACCTCCATCTTGCTGTAAATCCAGGGGAGGACTTCTGTCACTTTGGTGTACACACCGGGCTTGTTTCTCTGGCCACAGCCCGTGCCCCAGCTAGTGACTCCTGCCAGGTACCAGCGGTTGTTCTGCTCGCAGACCAGGGGTCCCCCGCTGTCTCCCTGTGAGGGGAGCACACATCTCAGCAGGGTGGGAGAGGTGGTCCTTGAGCAGGAAGTGGTGGGCACCCGATTCTCACCCGGAACCCACCTCCCCAGCCTTCCCCCACTGCCCCTGGCCCCCTGCCCCCAGGACCTGAGCCCCACCCAGATGCAGCCTCACCTGGCAGGAGTCTCTGCCTCCCCGCAGGTCCCCAGCACACATCATCCTTGGGGTAAGGTAACTGTCATAGACCAAGAAGTCATTGCATTTCTTAAAGTCGATGAGGTTGACCTGCACCTCCCGGAGGAAGGGAGAGGTCTTCTCTTCAGTGAAGTTGAGTTGAGGAAAGAGATGATGGGAAACGAGTGAGACCAGATCTGGACAGCTTCTCGACCTTTTAGTTGCTCTCCAGTGACTCAGACTCACTCCTTCCTGGGAGTGGAGGGTACCAGTCCCGTGGCTGGCCACCCAGATCATATGGGCACTCACAGCCTCGCATCACACACAAGCCCCTACACGTAACACAGACACATACACGTGCAGAGACAAGCTCATGAGCCTATTGCGCTGCCTTCATGTTGCACAGTGCTTTCCTGTATTCCAAGCATCATCAAATACATCATTTCGTTCATATCCAGTAACTATGTGCCCTAAAGAGGTATAATTAATCCATTTACAGTTGGAGAAACTCATGGCCGAAGGAGTGACTTGCCCACAGTTGCACAACTAGTCAGTTATGGAGCTGAGACCAGAACAAGGCTGCTCCCAGGCCAGTCACCACTCCATCTTGTTGAGCAAGGGAAAGGTGGCCCTGACCCCCGCAATTGGTCAAAGGCTGACAATGAGGCCAGCCAGGTACTCTGGAGCCAAGCATAAACAATCCTATAGAACGAACATCAGAGAAGACCACTCTCTAATAGTGATGAAGGAAGGCAGAAGAAGACCGCTTCGTAATCTTGTTTAAGCATAAATGAAAACAGGGTAGGCTACAAACCACAAAAAAGCTAACCGTCCCTTCTCCCGGCCAATACGAGTGGCTACTGCTTCTTCACTGATTATAGTTTCAGATTCGGTTTATTCTTAACTCCTATTCTTAAATCCTAGATGGGATTAGGATGTCGAATCATTGAATTATCCCTGCTTCCTGAAAGCATCCAATCTAGAGAAATGTTCCACTTCTTTGAACCACCCCCCGTCCCCAAACCATCCAGGTCCTATGAGAAGTCCTTTCTAGCACTCTGTTATTAAGATTTCCATGGTTCTCCATGGTATATGGTCCCCTCAGTGCAGTGAGCAATGAACCCAACATGTTCAACTACAGGGGGTCTCCAGGTAGTCTTGGCTGGAGGGCATCGTCATACCAACGGCTTTGACATAGACTCACGTAAATATACAGATTTCTCTCGGGTTAGTTTATAGGCTCTTACTTTGGAGCGCTCTGTGCCAAGCTGTTTAGGGGGGGCACAGACACCTGGTGTGGTCTGCATTTAGGGGGACACAGGTACCTGGTATGGTCTGCATGTAGGGGGATATAGAAACTTGGTGTGGTCTGCATTTAGAGGGTCACAGGAACCTAGTGCTGAGGTCTGAATTTAGGGGCCACAGGCACCTGGTGTGATCTGAATTTAGGGGGCCATAGGCACCTCATGTGGTCTGCGTTGATGGAAGGATCTTAGCCAACCAAGTGGTGCCTACATGGTCTGAATACAGAATGCACAGTGTTGTCAATCCTGGAAATACTCTTCCTCTTTTTGTTAAGATACGTGAGTGAAGTGTTGGTATCTTCACTGGGAGGTGGCACCTGAGGGTTCTGGGGAAATAAACGTATAGGTCCCTATGAACAGATCTGTATATAAACACATTTTGTATACACTTAGAGGAGAGCTTTTTTGAACTTCTATAGCTGTATGTAAAAGTACCTAAGATTGGTTAAGCCTGTGTCAACAGTTGGTATTTTTTTCACTTGTACATTTGGGGCTTTTTCTTTTGATTGACTAAAGCTGCATATGCTAAAAAACAAAAGCAAAAAAGTCTTTTTTTCATTTTCTTTTCACTTTTTAAAAAAATTCAGAGTAATTTCAATTTAATGGGGGTCTTTCTCAACAAAAGTGTCAATCCAGAGCGTAAGAAACAACTGAGGCTCTGTGAGGAAGTGGTATATATGATGCAGATAGCACCAGCCAACAGGTTCTAGATTATTCTAGACTATTCTAGACTTATTTCTGTCTATCAGAAACTACCAGGGTGACCCTGGGCAAGTGACATAGCCCCAAAGGTCTTCAGTTTCCTCATTTGTAAAATGGGAAGAACGGGTCAAGGGTGGAATTCAGGAAACCAAAAGTTTCTAATAGGTGCTCTGAGATGTGAATAAATTGGTCTGCTGTGTGTAGGGGTGAAGCGAACACACACATCCACACCCAGGCCCATGGAGCTCTCTGCCCAAAACCTCATCTAGATAGGCCCTCCTCTATATACCCCGACACATCACCCGCACACTCTCCATACAGACACATGTGTACACACACAGAGACACAGCCTAGCATCTCCGCCTCTCACCATCGGTCTCCTTGGTCTTGCCAAAACCTGTGATCCAGCAGGTTTCATTGAGATTGAAGGTCTGTCCATGCATAGGGAGGCAGGCAGGGTGGATGTGAGCTGCAATAAGACCTCAAGGCATCAGAGCAGGGACAAGGCTGGAGGTTTCAGCTGGGGTGGTAGTGTGGAAGGACAGGGGTACCAATGTCCGAGGACCCTCCCTCCTTGCCCCCAGTGTGGTTCTGAATCTTCCAGGGCCTCAAACTGACCAGGCAAGAAACTCAGTCACTTTATCTTGACCCTCAGCATTCAAGTTGCTGCTGGAGTCCCTCAAGCATTCTGAACTCAGTGGGGGCCATGTGGGCAGAAGCATATGCCTTGGAAGCTCCCCTATGTCAAGCCAATCCCGATGGTCATAAGGGTCTCCCTTCTAGAGTGAGCTTCCTCCATGCCCATCCATCAGAGGAAGGAGCAGCAGCAGGCTAAGTCCCAGGCATTATCATTATGGCATCTCTCAGTCATGTGTCCAGCCTGGTTTGGGGACAGCACCTCCAGGCTGGTAATGACTTGAGACACTCCCTCCAGGTCAGACAAGCTCTCCAAGTGGGAAGAGCACATCCCTAGAGGCACAGAACCACTGCTCACTTGCTGCATTTAGAAGGTACTATTGTACACCTTGTCACAGCCCCCTCTAGGACTGGGATCTTTAGACAAACTAGGGCACAGACCACCAAACTCCAATTTGCAAGATAAAAATATCACTTGATAGAATGTTTGCAGTGTTCCCAAGTGTTTGTTATGCTCACCGCAGCTTCCTGCACCTAGAATAGTGCCTGACACAAACTACTCAACAAACCTAAGGAAGAAAGGAAGAAGCAACATAGTGGAAGGGAGTGTGGGAGAGGGAATGAACTCTAGATTCTTCTCCTACAAATTGGGCTCAAGTATTGGGGTCTAACATATTTGTCTGCTAGAGAATGAACAAACAAAAAAGAAATAAAGGTATGGCATCAATTATTAGCCAAAAAATGCAAAACATAATTTCTTAAAATATGCTCATTTTTAAGATGTAGGGTCTTCAAAACATGTGACACAATATATCCTCCATTCGTTTTTATGGGGAAGTTAAATTCATAGGTGAGTTTTCACAAGTCTTCTCAGATAGTATTGTGACTTGAAAGGGCTCTCCGCCCGCCAGAGGAGTTTAAGAAACTCTGCTCTGATTTCTAAACCAAAATTTAGGGCACGTGGTCTGATCAGAAGACTACGTAAATGTAAGCTGTGATTCTCAGACTGGAGGTGTGCTTCCTACGCAGGAGCCTATCAGAGTCTGGAGAGGGACTGCCATTGTCTGAAAAGCATATGCAACGTTATAATAGCTTTACAAATTACTTAATTTGATCTGGAATTCCAAATAACATTAAGGAGAGTTGGAAGTGATGGGAGATCTGGATGGTTAGTCAAATGGAGTCTGGGTTTGGCAAGGTTGGAAAGGCCTGTTCTGGTCCTGCAGACTGACGGGCCCCTCTTAGGTGAGCAGAGGACCACCCCTCACCTTGTAGTCCCAGGGGCTCCACGGAACAGACTGGGAGGCCCAGCAGAGGAGTGGTTTTGGGGGATGCTGGCCCGCAGGTGGGCGGGGCTCTAGTGCCCTTTCCCCCTCCTCGTCACCCCACTCTGATGACCTAGTGTCTGACTCATAACCGACACCGCCTCTGTAATTAATATGCCAGGAAAGATCAGCTCACAGGCTCAGAGCACAAGAAAGGCTGGACTAACCAGAGATCCTTCCAAGGCTTCCAGGAAACCTGGTCCACCTTACCTATCATTTTTCAGAGAAGCCCCATTTATGCCTCCTGGGCTCCCTCAGCTGTCCCCACCATCGTGTCATTGGTCTCTACTGTGTGTGTGTGTTACCCATTTTGTTCTCTTTGCCATTGCAAGTGCACAGTGCGCTGCATAGAAGCAGACACACAGTAAGTATCTGATGAGGACACACAGGAGTGAGTGAATTAATGGATGAAACCTTCTTTAATCTCCTCCTGACAACTCCTCCAACATCTCTATCCTGTGGCCAACCTCATGCCAATTCACTGTCTATACCTGTGCTCGTTTTGTGTGCCCAACTGCAGTGATAGCAATTTGCCAGCAGAGAGCCCGGTGTGAAGAGCATTGCTCGGGAAGCAGACAGACCAGGATCCCGTCCTGGAGCTGCCACTTATTACTTCGTGGCCTTGGGAAATTTTCTCTCCCTAAAGCTCCATCTCCTCAAATATAAAACGAAGCTAATAATAGTACCTGCTCCACAGGATTGCCTGTGAAGAGTAAGTGATACCGCAGATGTAAAATGCCTACCGCAGTGCCCAGCCCCTGTTAAGTGCTCAATAAATGAGTGAAACAATTCAGTGTATTTATATTGGTGAAGACCGGTATCCAAGACTTATCTCTGTCACCAACTTGCAATGTAAGATGTGTCATTTGGGACAACCTTATTTCCAGCCTCTGGGCCCCAGTGTTTCCCATGGTAAAGTAGAGATGTTCCATTAAATGATCCCCAAGAGCCTCTCACTTCCACCATGCTGAGGCTCTGGGACCCCTGGATGCTGCAAGGCTGGGCCCCAGGGGCTGCCTGGAGGAGCTGGGGCGGCTGTGACTCACCAGATAGGGTCAGGGGCTTGGAGAGCCGCATGAGGGCGATGTCATAGTCGTCCTCCTCATCCGTGTAGTTCCCGTTGATGATGATCTGGGAGATGGAGGCTGCCTCAGGCAGCTGGAGGAGGTTGCTGGTGCCCGCGTAGACCTTCCAGCCCTCCAGGATCTTCTCCCGGGTCCTGCAAGAGCCACAAGGGAGCATGGTCTGGCTTCTTGGAGGCCCCCTGGCAGCATCTGCCACGTAAGAGAAGCTGCAGCTGCAACACCAGCTCACAGGCAGGGGGATGGATGAAATGACCTCTGAAGGGAGCCTTCCATCTTAGCCCAGGGCTCCAGAACAATCCCCTGTCTCCAAAATCCTGTCTGGAATTGGCCACCCAGCAGCTCACAAAAATAAAGAGGAGGGATGGGCGCGATCTCTAAGCATCGACCCCATTGTCTCCTCTGCACGCCACCAACCTTCCTGTGAGGTGGACAGGACACTTCTCAGCAGTATTATCCTCAGTAGAAATGGAGCTTTAGACAGAACAAAAGGGACCTGCCGAAGACTCACTCACTGCTGGGGAAGCCAATGCCCCTGAGGCCTTGTCCTTAGAGCCCTTTCCTGCCCACCAGCCCAAAGGGACAAGCCTGGCTGGTGACAGTTAGAAGCTGGCTGCGCCACGCTGCCTGCGATCCCCATCCCTCCATTCCCGGGACAGCATTCCTGAGTCCTCGGGCTCCTCTCCTGGAAGCTCCGGTTGGAGGAAGTGGCAACAAACCCAAAGCCTCTTTATTTCACCCCGTTCTTCAGGGATAGGCTCGTGAGCCTGTCTCACCCTCCTCCAGGCCATCAAGGTTAATTTTCTCATTCTGGGCCTCACTGAGAGCGAGTAACCCCAATGCATGGTCCCAGGACCAAATGGCAACTGCAGATCATGGCCCGGCCACACGAGCACTGCCTGGCCCTGGGGGCCCCGGCTCCCGACCCAAGCCCTCCTCCGCAGAGAGACAACTCAGTCTTCCAGGAGCCCTGCCCGGTGCTCCAGATGCTGGGGGCACAGAGGCACCCACCCCTCGGGCACTTACACAAAGAAGCAGTGGGCAGCGGTGAGCACCCACTGGGCGTCGATCAGCGTGCCCCCGCAAATGTGCGTGGTGCCATAGTGCAGACTGACTTGCCAAGGCCACTTGCTCTCTGGGGCCAGCGCCCCTCCCACGATCCGCCCGGTCAGGGCCCTCAGCCCACAGTCTGGGGGAGAAGCAGAAGAGATGAACCGTGACCTCTGCTGCTCTCAGAGCCCCCCCCCACCCCACCCCCCCCCCACCCCCCCCCCCCACCCCACCCCCCCCCCCCCCCCCCCCGCCGTGCTCCCTGGGCCCTGGGCCAGGCTTAGGCAGCCCCCTGCTGAGGACACAGCTTTGCTCACTGAATCTGATGTGGCCTGGCTGTTTCCTGCCAGGACAGAGCTCCCACCGGGTGGGTCAGATTTCTGGGATCGCCTGCTGGGAAGTTCCATCCTAGGCAGCTTCCTAGTACCCCCCTACTCAGTCATTCTTTCCTTAACTTGACCAGCGCTCTCTCAGTGCCTGAAGCTTGGGGCACTGTGCCAAGCACCAAGGTCATGATGGTGAATCCCAGGGTTGCCATCGGGAGCTTGGGGAAGCAGACCAAGTCTGACGTGACCCTGAATTTATGAGCCCTGTCGCAGCATTTCAGAACAAAGGAGAAATGAACTTCCATGATGTACAGGTGGGTCTATGCCCATATGGATCCCCAGAGGGTCATTTAGTGCTACTGGGGACCCTGCACGTACCCCCAAGGAAACACTTCCAAGCATGTTCTGGAGTCATCCCCCCCAAATTGTGGACAAGGCAGTCCTTGGAGTTTGTTCAGACATGTGCCCTTTTCTCTTCGAAGGGGGAGAATGGTCTGAGGGGTGGACACTCTGTCCACAGCAACCCTGTCCATAGCCCTGTGCGGACACCTGCTCCAGGGAGCACCCCCCGCCCTTCATCACTGAGAACACAGCACTTGTAGGCTGGTTAACAGCTTGGGCTCTGGGGTCAGGCCCGAGGTCAGATACCAGCTCCTCACCTACCAGCAGTCTGACCGTAGGCAAGACAAACATTTTGGTCTCTTATCAGTAAGTGGGCAGTGATGGCACCTGCCTCACGAGAACCAGAAGCAATTGTTTATCAAGAGTCAGTAAGAGTAGAATATACTCAGTAAATGTTGGCCCTAGATCCAGTTCCACATCTATTGATCTGAGAGCTTTCCACTGATCCAGACTAGCTCCCCCAGTCCTCCCCACCACCCAGCATCCAAGAGATTTGAATGGCTGCCCCCCTATGAACAAGGTTGCTGGGCTGAGCAGAGTCAGGAGAAGAGGAAGTGCTACCCTGACACTGTCCTAGTGCCTTACAGGGAACCCAGCCCCTAAGCAGGCCTGCTGGTTAAGACCATCTTCCTGGCTGGGACGCCCACGGCTGGCCATCTCCCCCATAGAGGCCCCACCCCTCTGCTCCCTGACTCCCACCCCACACAGGCCACAGTCCAGGAGGAAGAGCATCTTCTTACGGGAACACTGGAGAGAGACATACCGCTGGGAAGGGCATTCAGACCTGCACGAAGGGACACGGAAGATGGGGAAAGGGCACATTAGATATCTCCTCCAGGAAGCCTTCCCTGATTGACTCCTTCTAAGTTCCTATCCCATTTCCTTCACTTGAGATTAAAGATTCTGATCTCCCTCCAAGAGAGACAGACCCTTCTGGTGCTTTCTTCAGGAATGGGGATGGCTCAGTGCAAACCATCCCCACTCTTGTCCCCACCTCCACCCCCACTTTTCTTATGGTAGATTGCACACATTGGGTAGATAGATCCACGTCCTCTATACCCATGACTTCATTGTCCCAGCACCTTTCCACAGCTGAGCAGGTAGCCTGACCCTCCTCTGCCAGTTCCTCAGTGCTCCACCGGCAATGCAGCATGCAAAACAGCTAGCATGAAGCAAGCAGCTGGGCTGCAGCTAATTCCCTTCTCCTCCCTCCCCTCTCCATCCCTTTTTCTCTGGGAGCCTGGCTCGGTCTTTCCCTCCCCAAGGTAAACACTGCTAGCTGGTGGAGCCCCCCTCCACCCTCCCCTCAGTGGGCTGGGGACAAGGGCAGGGCCATAGTGCACAGATGACAGATGGCAAGGCCCAGGAGGGGGCCGGTGCCTCTCAGCCACGCCTCCCTGTCCCTGACCACATGCACCTGGCCCTCCTCCAGTGGCTGCTCCCCCTCCCACTAACCCTAATGATGTTTTCCCTCCTCGCTCCAAGCCCACTCCCTACAGTAGCTTCCAATCCAAACACCTGGCGGGCTGGCAGCCCCAAGGTTTATTCATTCTCTCTGGCATCCAGATAAATGCTTGGGCCACCCTGGACCTTGAGGCTGTCTCTGCTCCAAGCTTCGGTAAGAACTTTCAAGTCAGGAGACAGATGGCAAATGAAGACTGTTTTTGGAATGCTCAGGACACGCACAATGGACTCCAGGAGGCTGGGTCCCCAAAAAGACAAAGGGGCAAGACTCCCTGACTCAAAGCCCTCCTCCATTTCCCTGCCCACAGGCCCACAGACCCACAGCCTGGCCCATACCGCCACACCTGTAGAGGCTTTCCTGGAGGGTAGAGTTGTATTTGGAGATGGAGAAGCTGTGGGCAAGATCCCTATGGGCCACCTCGGTTGTCCGGTAAGCACTGTAAGAGAGGGGAGCGAAAGAAGAATGAGACAAACTGCCCTCCTTCCCGGTGCCCCAGAGGCATCATAGTCCTGCTGGCAGCGACCAGAGGTGGTTAAGGCCCAATACACTCGGTCCCCACCCACATCCCCACGAGCCCTGTGCACTCGCCTGATAGCGGAATTAGCACCCCCTGGGAACTTGTTAGAAATGCAAATTCTTGGGTCCTCGTAACCCTAGACCCACTGAATCAGAAACTCTGGTTCTATATTTTAGCTGGTTCTCCTCAGGGTAATTCTGATACATATGCAAGTTCGAGAAACACTAACCTGGCCCTTTTCTAGCCAAACTGTGATCCACGGGCCAGCAGCAGCAGGACCCCAAACCTGCTGAGCCAGACTCTGCATTTTAAAGATCCCCAAGTTATGGCTTTGCACGTTAAAGTCTGAGCACCTTGCACTTGCCTCCTGGATCTCAGACCACAGTGCACATAAGAATCGCCTTGGGGCATTTGTTAAGCAGGTTTTAAATCCTAATCCAGAGATTCTGATTTTGGGGGTGCATTTTAACAATTCTGATGGGGGTGATCCATGGACCACTATCAGTGTGGCACTTCTGTGCATTTCTAGAACACGGTGTGCCCTTGCATGAGAGTGTGCCTTTTGCGTGGGCTGTTCCTCTCCCTAGGGGCTCCTCCGTTCCCTGCCCTCCGCCAGGTGCAGTCAGGTGCCCTCTCCGTTGCGTGCCTACAGCGCTTCTCGCAGATCCTTATCCTCACACATAGCACCGTGCTGTGGTTATCGGGTTAAGCCTCTCCCCTGCAACACCTTGTTGGAGGTTCTCCAGGGGCAGGGATCTTGTCAGGGTGCCACATGGTCTCTGGCCCATATCAAATCTCAATTGTGTTCTTTGAACAAATGACACTATCTACTGAAGCCCAAGGGAGGCTCCGATTTGCATAAGGTCGCACGACTCAGTGATAAAAGATATTCTGACTTCTTCCAGCCAGATCCCCCCAGATTCCCCTCTCCCAGGTCGGAACTCTGCAGCAGAGGTGAGAGCGGAGGGCAGTGTCTAAGTCCTAGCCTCTGAACCCTGGTCTTCAGGTGCTTCTTCCACAAAGAGTCCTCACTGACAGCCTAAACCCTCCTCGCCACAACCTCACACACATTGGTGAACCCCAAAACTCAGACCAAGAGGAAAGATGGACTTGGCAATGTGGCCTGGAAACAAGGGGAGCATGGGGGACTGTTTCAAAGGGGAAGACTGTCATAACCCTGCTCCCTGCTCCTCCCACCAGCATCTGCTTTGGTGTAAAATCTTTAGAGCCAAAGATTTTAAGACTTTAGCTGGCCTCACCTGCCCTTCTCCTTCCCCCTTTGATGAGGTCCAGCTCAAGCCACAGCTGCTATAGCTCAGAGCCTGAGCCTCTAGTTCCCAGCTGTGAGGACAAGACAAGGCCTGCCCGAAGCCCTACCTGCCCCCCAACAGGGCCACCATGATCATTAAATGTGATCACGGACACAAGGCCGCTTTGATACAGAGATCATGCAGGACTGTGCTCCTACTGCATGTCTACAAATCATGACTTTGGCCTCATGAGGAACACTTGCTCCCAGACTTTGGCTCCTAGGGCCACTGTCCCTTTGAATAACTCAAGAGTGTCCTGAGCTAGGGCCCTCCACCCTGGTCCTCAAGAGTCCTTTTAACAGGAGTTTCCCATGATGAGCCTGAGACGCCCTTGCAAAGAGCACAAGACATCCCTGAAGCTGGGACCCCCAGCGCGGGGAGGGGAGGAGGTTTACCTCACGAAACCCAGCTGCTGGCAGGTCTTCTCCGAGTAGGAATCATTCCAGCTGTCACTGCAAATGGGAAGCCACTGGTGGGAGGACCCAGAGTAGACTTGAAGCAGAGACTTGTCCCAGTCAAACCTCACTGCCGGACAACAGAAGGGCAGAGCAGGTGCTTAGTACCCGGTTCTTGAGCAATGTACCGAGTAAGGCTCTGAGATGCTCCTGTCCTGAGTCTCAATGCAGGTCTTTGGAGTAAAATCGCTGACATCCCTGGGGAATGTCAGAGAGCCAGACCCAGGAGGTAATGATCACCAGCCAGGGCTCAGAAGCCCCGGATGCTAAGAAGGCAGAGCCAAGGCACGGGCGGGTGGCCAGGCAGAGAGCTCTTTATGCAACAGACCCCAAGGGACTGTTGCTGGAAAAAGGGGTGAGCACTGCCAGGAGCCATCACCCCAAGGGGGTAGTGACATGCCCGAACAAGAGAGTGAGGAGGGGAATACAGGCTATGATCGGACCACGTGTTCAGTCACAGAGAGATGTGGTCATGGGCAATGACACACAGGTGAAAGGCCCCCAAAGACACCGACATGATGCTGGACACAGACAAGGCACCAAAAAACCACTGAAGATCAGAGCTCAAAGAGATCTTTGGGCTCACCTAGGCCAGCCCTTGACAAACTGACCTTTATGAAACCATAGGGGTGCCAGGTCAGAGGTCACCTGCTGGGCAAAGACGAGGGACATGTGGACCGGGCCCTGGACCCCACGCCTGCCTCCAGCCAGAGTAGCTGTATTTTATCTGATACTCAGGAGTGGTCAGATTCTGAGAACCCACTAATCTTGTTCAGTTCACTCGTTTCACAAATTTGGAAAATGAAGCCCAGAGAAGGTAAGTGACTTGCCCGAGTCACACAGCACTCAAAGCCAGTTTCAGACCCAAGTCTACTATGACTAGAACCCGGGTCCTCCGACTCTCTGTCCATTGGCTCCCATGTGAGCTGATACACATTTTGCAGTCACCAGAGTACACATACACACACAGACACACACCCTCAAGCACACATGCACCCATGCCCCGCGTCCTTACCACAGCCCAGCTCATCACTCCTCAGCTTACAGTCCACGACCCCATCACAGCGCACAGCATGGGTGGGGCAGCTCTCCACTGGCTCCTTGTACTTGATCCCCGTGTGGCCTCGCCAGAAGTAGACTGGAAAACAGTGAAGCAGACAGCTGGGTCACTGCCAGCCCCGGGAGACAAGACACTAAGCAGCCCGAGGCCCTGGGGGTTCGGAGACACCGACCTGCAATCCCTCTTGGACTCTGGGGCTCTCTTCCCCCATCTGTATGGAGAGAAAGGCTGCTCAGGAATGCTCCAGAACGCTCTGGAAAGCTCCTGCAAGCAGGGCAGCACCAGGCAGACTCGAGCAGCCCCCCAGAGAGAGAGAGGTGGGGAGAGAGGGAGGGAGGTGCAGAGGTGGGCACTGGAAGCTCCAGTGCCCTACATTGGCCAGAGTGGCAACCAGAGAAAGCCCTCCTCCAGAATCCCAGAGCCGGCCTCTCAGAGCCCCCCTGGCATCCCAGCATCCCTGTGCTCTGTGGGTCACAGCAGAGAAAATTCTGTCTCCACAGTCCATACACACAAGCACTACCCATGCTGTCTTCTCAAAGGCTGGTCTTTCGGTCCCAGAAGCTCCTGGATCTTCATCCTCCCTCTCCCCTAAACAAGCAATGTCCTCTTTGCTCAGCTCTCGCCCCATTGTTTGTCTTTATGCCTTAAAATGTCTGTCCTTTCAAAGAGCAAATTGAGGTGGCTGATTCCCAAGCCCCCAGGCTTTACAAACTATGCGTGAAAGTCAGCCTCGTGACCCCCTCTGTTTGGAACAGTAACCTCTTCTCAAGCTAGGATCCCTTCCCTCCTGCCTGGAGACACCTTGCCTTGGGTGCCCAAGAAACCTGAGTTCTAACTCCTTGCACTGCCCCTCATCCTCAGCCTGATCCCCACTGGCCCTACCATGCGCTCAGGCACCCATGGTGAAGGTCACCCTGCGTGTCTGCCCCTTGCAGACCCGGACACCAATGCCACCTAATGTTTTGCACTTGTCCCTCCTGGAATGCCCGCAGAGCCACCATGCAAGGGTCACCTTGATAGTCAGTGGATGCCAGGACGCGTTGTGAAACCACACTGTGATTATAACTATATCCGGGGGGCCACCCTTGGATGCCATCTCATCCCTCCATGGGTTGGTCATTCCTACTGCTCCGAGGACTGCCAGGGGTGGGAGGGGCAGGAAAAGAAGAGCAGCGCATCCTGGCTGGAGGTTCACATGGACACCATGTGGCAGGCACTGTGCTGAGGCCTTTATGTGCATTGTGACAATGATGCTAGCACCTTGTCAGGCAGGTGGTGGGACCCCGAGGCTTGGAAAGTTAATTAATTTGCTGCAGTCACACAGCTGGCAAGTGGCAGAGCCAGGATGCTATGGGGGAGCCGTGCCGTGCCCTTAACCAGCTCGCTACCTCCTCCCGCGTCATGCTCGTCCTGGAGCAGCCTTGCCAGTCCTGGTTTCCATACACTCACGCACCTGGCTCCTCCCCACACCGTGCTGCCTCTTGAACAGAAGCCTTCCCCGCTAGCCTGGCCTTTGAAGCTCTCTACCTTGCAGCTCAGCCTTACCCAACCAGGCAGACAGACCCCAGGTCCCCAAATACTCTTTTCCTCTATGGCTAAGCAGGTCCCTTTCTCCTCCCCGTGCTGACCTTGCCATGGCCCCCTACATTTCCCGCAGCTGCGTATCCCACTCAGATGCTCTCCCATCTTCCGGGCCATCACCTGACCCTTCACGAGCTGGTCTCTGCCACTCCGGCCCACATAGCTGTCACCTCTTCCCGACAGTCACATTTGGCCTCCCCTCTGCAGAGAGCCCTGGGCCATGTCCTATCTTTTCCAAAGTGTGTGTGTGTTTGGGTGGAGGGTGGGGAGGGGGGTGAGGAAGCCTAAACCCTGGAACCCTTTATCCCATTGTATGGAAATACCCCAGAGACTTTCTATAATCAGTGCTCATATTTTTTTTTAATAATTAGCATTTATAGATTTTGTGCCAGGCACTGTGCCATTATGTCATTTACGGCTCATAACCCAGTGAAGTCTTTATGAGAGCTGACTGGGCATGTGCATAGTAAGTCAAATGCATTGAATGAAAGAAATCCCACTTGAGGATGCAGAAACTGAGCCCAGAGTGTCTAACTCTCCCAAGCAAGATGGGCAGGAAGTAGCACCAGTGCAACCTGAGCCCGGTTCCCCCAACCTAGCTGCTCAAAGGGCCTGGAGACACTGTGGTCCACGGCCTTTCGCAGGAGTGTCTGTGGGGCACAGTAGCCAGGCGAGTGTGTGTTCCCCACCCCTGGCTCCCTGCTGCGTGCCCCCATCCGGGGACCCCAACCCACCCCACCATGACCAGAACCTTTCCCCGGTCCCTCCCTTGAACTCACGGAGAATGATGAGTGACACCACGAGGGCGATGAGGAGGAGGACACATCCGATGAGCGGCAGCCGCTTCTGGCCCTCCTGCCAGGTGAACTTGGGCAAGCTGATACCTAGGAGCGGGCCGCAGCAGGGGGTGGTAAGGCCGTGGGAGAGGGGTTCGGCCACAGAGGAGGAGGGGGAGGGAGGCAGGCTGGCCCGGGAGGGCCCGTTAGGACTGCTCCACTCCAGGATGTGGCACCACCCCGCCCCCGATAGCTCCCTTAGCTGAGCATCTCCGACGGGCCAGCCTGGCACTTGCGAGTGTCCTCCCGTGGAATTCTCACAGCAACCGTGCGAGCTGGGCGCTGTCGCACTCATTTTATAGGTGGGGAGACTGAGGTTCACGAAAGTTAAAGAACTTGCTCGAGGGTGCTGGACTAGTGAACGGCAGGGCAGGATGTCCCATGAAGTGTGCCTCATGCCAGAGGCCACCACACCAGAGTGCCTCACCAGCCCTTGCGAGGGCAGGACAGTGAGAGGGGCCCCAAATACGGGATCCTCGGCCCGGCCAGTTTGTATGGTGATGGTGGGGACAGTCTGAAGTCTATGACAGGCAGAGGGCAGCGCTGAGATGGGCAGAAACCCTGTTTCGTGAGGGGCAGAGCCAGCCCCAAGGCCCATCCGGCAGCTCTGGCTTCCAGCAGCTGACCCAGGTAGGCCAGGTTGGAAAGACGGAGGTGGAGAGTGCCTGCCTGGTCAGAATTTCCTCCTTCCCTCCTCTCCCCACAGATGGGCCCAGGATCAGGACCCTGCTCCAGGGCAGACCCCTGCCTCCCAGCACATCCACGGGGCAGCCTAAGGGAAGGACTCCAGTCTCCCGCC